>NC_140224.1:30856861-31239361 GCF_951802725.1 Rutilus rutilus | reverse complement strand
TTTTTTGAAGAATATCCTAGACACTCTTTTTAAATGTAAAAACCAGGGCTGCTAAAACATAAATGTGGTTCGTATGACAGGGAATATTCTCAGAACTTTGGCTAACGTTATAACAAGATTCTCTTAAAGTTATTAACAAACATCCTTCCAGTAACAATAATATCTGATCTAGTCTTTACTAACGTTAGCACAAAAACCTTTGCATCATTCAATAATTTTAAACGTTTCAGAATGTTCAAAGAACATTTAACAGTAATATTCCCATAATGTTTAGAAAATCATAGTGGAGTATTTCCTTAACATTCGCATGACCAAAAAATCTAAATAAATAAACATTAAAAAAAATGGCCATTTTGAACATCCAGAGAACAATGTTTTCATAACTCAACATAAACATTAGCAAAACATTCTTAGAACGTATTTTTGTTAGCTGGGGTGTGAATATATTCCAAGTCATTAACCACTGAACATTTAAAGATTTAACTCTCCATTGTGTTCTTTTGAGTTTGTATTTTTAATGAATTAAAAATTGTGTTCTTCTTGTGATTCATTCACAAATCAGACTAATACAGTTCTCGAGTTCAATTCACTCAAAGATTTGGTCACAGCATTTAACAGCTCACTGGAAAGAAGATGATCAGCAAAGAAAGACAAATATATATATATTTTTGGTAACACTTTATTTCGATAGTCCACTTTAGACATTCTACTTACTATAACTAACTTTGCAGCTACATGTCAACTAACTGTCATTAGAGTATAGTAGACTGTCTGCTTAATATTTGCTAACACTTTATTTTGTTGGTCCCCCAACATATATTCTACTGACTATAAGTAACTTGGCAACTACAAGTCAACTTATTCTACTAACCTGAACCCTAACACCTAACCATAACCTTACAGTCTACTGACAGTCTACTACTGCCTACTAATACTCTAATGAGAGTTATTTGACATGTAGTTGCAAAGTTACTTATAGTTAGTAGAATGTCTAAAGTGGACTATCAAAATAAAGTGAAACCATATATTTTGCCCATCATAAGACTTGGGATATAATGCACAAGTCGTATAAATCACTATATGCTTGAAAGTTCCAGTGTCCTTCATTGTAGCATCACAGATAAAAAAAAAAAAAGTCATACAAGTTCCTCATTTTATGAGGGTGAGAAAATGATGACAGAATTGCAAAAGAATGGAAAATCCCAAGCTCATCCAAAATTTTCTTCCCTCCGATTTCTGTTCAGCTTCATAACATCATAACTCTCCAGAAGTTGAAAAGTTTCAAAGGCAACCTACAATAAAGCACACACATGAATATATACACAATGTGCGCAAAAATTGACATCATACATCTTTCTCATTCAAATCAGTCTGACTTTCATTTCCGTGCCCACAAAGAACATTTTCTGGTTTTCTGTGAGTTCACAAACATTCATCGCCACATATTCACGAGTCCAGCATGCCATGCCTGGCACTCATAAATCACTTCAATTCAATCTCTGGGGAAATTGTGAGTCGTTTCCTGTGTTGGCGTGGCAGAGGAGAGTGAGGGCTGAGTCACGGGGTGAGATTTGATTTATCAGAGCTGGACTGGAAATAGGGAGGGGCCGCGGGACCCTCGGAGGAGTTGCAATTTAGATTGTCCGCAGCAGATGGACGGTCAGCAATCAGACATCTGCTGTAATCAATTCAGCCTGGAGTCAGACATGATTCAGAGGTGTGCCCGTTTGCGTCCGAGTTTGTTTATAACGGCCGTCTGCACACACGCATTCGCGCTGTGCTCAAAGTGGTCTGCTGTTTAATGCTCGGGCGGATCGAGCAGTATGCCTCAAAGTCATCTTTCTTGTAAATTACTGAATATTACTGTCAAACTGAATGGTCGCATGTGCTATTTGGTCTCTGCTCTTGTTGTTTTTGCTGTGTGCATGAGACGAATTGCACCAAAAAAAATTAGACAAGATACAGAATATTTCCATGGTCTGTCTCTTTAAAAAAAATGAATGAACTTGGGATTTTCCGTTCTTTTGAAGCTTTTGGGGGTAAATTCACCCTAAAATGAAAATTCGCATGTTGTTACACAACTTCACTGGAAATGATCGTGAAGTCACATGGCTTCTCATACCACTGCTATGCTGATGACACGGATATCCGTCTGTCATTTCAACCTGATGATTCCACTGTTTCTGCTCAACCTTTAGACATTTCCGCCTGGATGAAGGAGCATCATCTTCAACTCAACCTTGCAAAGACGGAGCTCCTTGTAATTCCTGCAGACCCGTCAGTTGACCACAACGTCACTGTGAAACTGGGGTCCACAACATTAATATCAACAAGGACAGCAAGGAACCTGGGGATTGTGTTTGATGAGCAAGTTTTCCACCAATATCCACAGTCATGCAGGTCATTAGGAAAATCAGACCACTCCTGTAAGCGTACGTGACACAACTCTTTGTCCAAGCTCTTGTAATTTCAAGACTGCAACACCCTACTGGCAGACCTTCCAGTGAGAGCAACTCAGTCCCTGCAGATGCTCCAGATCGCAGCAGCACACCTGGGGCCAGATTTACTAACAGCCAGCACAAACCCTCTTTTGCCGTTAAAAAACTACTGTCAGGATTTACTAAAAAGACACGCAGTGAAGAATTAGCGTTGAAAAGGGGTGGGCGCAGTTATTTTTGCGGCTGACCTTACTGCATATGCATTTGTAGGAGTTTCCCTTTCAGGCGCAAAACTTATGGGAGGAGAGTATTTCAATGAATCACGCTAGGTGATTAACTAAGGTTTGCGCTCGTCCATGTATTGGTGTTTGCGCCATTATTTACAGCACAATTAGATTGTGTTGGTCATTATGGAAATGATCTGACTGAATCGGTGTTCTTTAATGTTTGCGTCATCAGAAGATCACGCGCAGAACTTTCCACTCCCATCGGCACTGTTTTGGAATTGCGTTCTCACACTAATTTGCCCTGTTTCGTCAATCTGCCCCCTGGTCTTCAACCCATGTCACACCCCTCCTGACCACACTCCAATTGCTCCCAGTTGCAGCCTGAATCAGTTTTAAGAAATACCACTGGAACTGGCTTTAAGAACTATCACCTCCTAACACGCCTCCTTACATCAATTCACTCCTTAAAGTTTACAACCCCCACCGAAAAGGCAAAAAGTCACTCTTCAAAATGTTCACCCTCTCTGGTGGAATGAGCAACCTCCACCCAAACCGCTGCGACCATCACTTTGTTCAAAAAGCGGCTGAAGACACACCTCTTTCACAAGCAACCAATCCAACCCACAGCCTTAAACCAATGCACTTACACAGACACACACAAAAATATTCTCTGCATTTCTTCTCTCTTCTAGCTTGCTTACTAATCTAGTTGTCAAGCATTGTATATTACGCCGTTGGCTCCTAGACAAATTGCTTTGTTCCTCTCTTCTAAATCACTTAGTTTGGATAAAAGCGTCTGTTAAATGGATAAATGTTAATATAATGTAAATGTTTTTCTTGAAGTGGATTGGTGCCACGTGCACATGCGAAGAGCAAACTCAAACGATACCCAGGGACCCAAACGATATACTGTAAACCTGCCCATGATGAGTGTATTGAGACAATTCAGCAGCTATGAAAATGTCTTTTGCATTATTTTAAAAAATAAAATACTGTAGTTTTCTCAATGACAAATAATCAATTTTGTTGTACTTTGCATATCTGCAACAAACAGTTTTGTATTATATGCAATCTTTCAGAAAGTCCCTTTTATCATTCTGTCTGTGATCCCGCTGCCATCTTAGCATCTCTTCCTCAGACAAACTAAGACATCATTTTTATTAAAACTGATAAATGTTGAGAGAAAGAGAGAGAGAGAATCAGGGTCAGTGCTGAATCCATCCAACTTTGGATACAGAAAACTGTAAATCTGGGCCAGTGCTGCTGCTTGAGGGTGAAAAATTAAGCATGCATACAAAACTCAGACAAAGCCATTACTCTGGTAAATTGATCTGAATACTCTTGTGGAATTGCCTGCTGGGGCAAAAAAACACTCAGGTGATTGGCTTCTGGGCCGGCTGTGACTCAGAAGTGAGTATTCAATCCATTGATGGAGGTTTCATCAATTCTGGAATTGTGACACTTTGCAAAGTCAATCGGTCTGAATTGATTCACTCACTGAGTTAATTCTTGCACGATTATTCTTGCACTAGATGATATCTGGGCTCTGCGGATCGACAGATTCTGCTTAAACCCAACTGTTTGTGTGTCTGCAGGAATAATTTTCCTTGAATTACTTTTGTGATGAATGACAGCTGCTGAATAACGATATCAAAGTCCACACTCGCATACCTGGTGAATGAAAGACACGTAAATTAAATCAATTTTCATTCAAGGCAAGTTGCAGAGATATTGAATGGAGAAAGATTGAAATCTCACAACTGCTTGTCAAATGTCTCAATAACATAAATCAACAATAAGCTAATTTATCTCTGATTGTGCTAAAAACTTGTAAAGAAATTTCAGAGATGAAACTTCAGCTGAATATCTTAAGCTGACTTAAGTTCTGAGTATTCAGATCCAATGACATAGACTTTATATTTGAAATATAAAGTCATTTGTAAATGACTTTACGGTACTTTTTGACCAACTTAATGCATTCCACACTCTCAGAAAAAAAAAAAGGTAAAATTTTGTACCAAAGAGGGTACAAACCTTTGTAACTGGGGCAGTACCTTTTACTGGTACAGAATTGTGCCTTAATATACAGAAACAAATTTGTACCATTCCAGTTTGTACCTTAAAGGACATGATTTGTACCATGTACCACAATGTACCTTTTGTTTTTTAAAATGTGTTGCTACAAAATTGTACCTTCATCAAAGTGTGGATTTAAAAAACATTTTTGTTTGTATACAGATGGCTTGAATCCATCAATTTCAGTAAAAAACTAAAAACAAAAAAACACTTATGTTAATTATTAATTGATAAAACAATGATTTCAAATTGTAATTTTCTTTTTCAAAAAAAATAACAAAAAATTTATATATACAGTATATATTTTTTATTTGAGCAAAAATACAGTAAAAAAAAAAAATATATATATATATATATATATATATATATATATATATATATTTTTTTTTTTTTTTTTTACTGTATTTTTGCTCAAATAAATACAGCTTTGGTGAGTATAAGATACTTTTAAACATTAAAAAACCAACACTAAATTGTTTAATGGTAATATATATATATATATATAATTGTGTGTGTGTGTACATGTATATATAGCTACTCATAACATGGTTTAAGATTTTGGTCATACCACCCATCTCTCCTTCTGGCAAAAGGCAATTTTAACGCATTTTTTCAAGTGCAATATTCTCCCATTCATTTTTCGATGAGTTGTCAGTCTCCTTCCCATATTGTCCCTGAATAAACATGGCAGCGAAAAAAACACACAAAAAAACAAACAGTAAATCTACCAAAGGCATCTTTAATATGAAGAAAGAGAGAGGTGCAAATGCAAATGGAGGAAGTAGAGAAAACGGTAAACCGAGAAGTGTGTGTGAGAGAGAGAGAGAGAGAGAGAGAGAGTGAGAGAGAGAGAGAGAGAGAGAGAGAGAGAGAGAGAGAGAGAGAGAGAGAGAGAGAGAGAGAGAGAGCGGTTGGCTTGAGCAAACAATTTGAAGAATGATGTGTTGGGTGACAATATTGTATTGATCACTTTCCATGCATACCCATACAGTACAACAGCTATGTGTCTGCAGATGGGGAATAATGACTCGTGAAGAGAGAGTAGATGTGGGAAAGGAAAAAAAACAAACAAAAAATGCAAGCTTAACGAGAAGAGATGCGCCTCGGTCCCTCGCTTTCCCTCCACCCCAGGGCTAATGATAGAGTAGACTTGAGATTCACAAGAGGTTCTAATAACACCTCTGCCTGAAGCTAAGCAGAGTGAATAAAGCAAGACTTTTTCAGACCCCAGGGGAGAGATAAAAAAAATCTGATTGTGGGACGTTTCCTGTAGAGACACAACACGTCTCTGCTTAAAAGCAAATACAGATGGATTTGCATCTACCTCTTACGAGCTCTAGAAACATTTCAGAGTCTTTTTTAAATCCCTGAGTGATGTCGTGCAAATGAAAACTACTGTATACACAAGTGCGACTAGGGACTTGGTTATAGATCTTTTTACTAGGAAGTCTTAATGGAATAATCTGGCTGCAGGCATGACATTTCAATTTCTGTTCCTGTAGCTCAACTAGTGGCGCCAGCAGCGTCCGGACAATGCGTTTGATTCCCAAGGAGCGAACAAAATGAACATGTCTTGAATATTTTGGAATATACACGGAGGAGCGGAAGCATAAAAGGAGGAGCGACGACAGTGAAGATCGAGAGAGGACCAGGCCTGAACTTATGTTGTGTTTTGTTTTATTATGTGACAGCAGTCGTCCGTAAGGGGCTGCTGTCTTTACTTTCATTTTTCCTATTTTATTTTATTATTAAGTTGCTAAATGTTTGCCGGTTCCCGCCTCCTTCTTCCCATAACAACGAACTGTGTTACAGTAATGTAAATGTTTGACCATGGTGAACGTGAAAAATATACGGAGCAACGCACATGACGTGGACAAAAATATATTTTGGAGAGTTTGTCCCCACAAATTAAGAATTCGTTCACTCATTTTAGTTCAATCGTGGCTATGAATTAAGAATTTGTTTCCATGATTTATTGTTTAATTTTTGTGCAGGACTGCAGGTGGGTCTGTGGTGTGGATGGAGCTACCCAGCATGCAGTGCAGAAATAGAAACCATGTAATTGACATAATCATGTGTCACTCCAGCATGCAGTCGACCACATACCTTAAATCAGTTTGAATTTGCTTCTTAGTACACTTTCACCAGTTCCTAAAATCACACAAGAGCTGAAACATGCTACTATGTGGCTACACAGTGCATTTTAACAGTATTCCAAGCCTTTGCAGTCCCATGGAGGTGGTTAATAATGACTGCAGGAAAAACCTCTCAAGGGCACAGCTGAGATCCACAGGGGTTAGTCTCACCTCTGGTTTTGGATTTCATGCCAGGACCTTCGAATTCACCGGTGCCAATTACCAAGGCCAGTCTCACGCTTGCCTAAGGCCAACCTTCTCACACCGGGCTGAGCTTTGGCTCCTATTTCTCTTGTGGCTGTAAACCTAAACACAAGAAGTTGTGGTAGTGAGAAAGCTTGTTAGGTTTGTCTGTAGATGTTCCATAACTCTGATGTTGCAGAATATAACAGAGGAACATAACGGTGACATGCTGTCAGATATTGCATCTTCAACGTGACAGACTACTGTTGTAATGGCTCCCAGAATAGGACACTGAACGTGAGAAAATTTGAACTCTCTTGATTGCAAGTCTGTCAACAGAAGTTGTCCTAGGAAGTTTTACCTGTAATGGACATATTAGACAAACAAGGTAAGAAAAATACAACAAAGTAGTATCTTGTATGTATGTATCTTGAGAAAGGATGGGAATCTTAAAGAATTTAATAGCTCTCTTAAAGTTTACAGTTCTCTAAAGGATCTTTTAAAATATTTGGGGGGGAAAAGAAATGCAATTGGAAACATATTTGAATATTTTTTTAATTACCATTCAAAAGTTTGGTTTTATGTTTTTAAAATAATTATATCATGCTCACCAATTACAATATGTTACAAATAATAACTGTTTTCTCTTTTAATATATTTTAAATTGTAATTTATTCCTGTGAAGGCAAAGCAGAATTTTCTATATGCATCCTTTCCACATTATATGAACAACCAGTCAGTAATTCCAGAAAAATAACCAACTCAGTGTCTTTCTGAAATAATATTAGACCGGCCATGTCGTATGATTTTGATTCACTAAAAATTAGAGTATTCATTTCTGGAATCAGATGAATCTGAGCATCATTCGTTGCAGTATTTTTATAAATAAATGCAAGCCGAGGTACAGGAGAAAATAGCTGTATAATTCAACGGGCAAAATAAGTATGGATACAAATGACTTACACGGACAGTAGTGGAAAGCATCGACTCTTGCACCAATTGATACAAATTATATGTTCTTTTAGATCAATGCAGTCATGCCCCCAACCAATCCCTGTCCCTGAGCACTACATTTGTGCATATTGGATTTCTGAAAATTATTTGATCAATCAAAGACATTGTCTATTGCGTATTAAACCATACCACGCTCATAGTGGACTAAACTGCATCTAAGCCGTTATTCGGTCATTTCTAATGGGCAGCAGGTTACACAATGAAGCACCACAAATTACTTGCCATCGCCAAGATGAAAAGCCATCAACCATACTGAATAATCCCACCTCCCCCTGAGCATCCCCCTTCCCACTGCACATATTGATCTCTGGCTGCGGCCCAAAGCAGGGCAGATTTACTGTCAGATTTCCAGCTTCATCTCTGCGAACACGCTGAGTTTTAAATTTGAATTGTGTGCCTGAGGTTATTTCCCACCTGGACAACCGTGTAGTAATTCCGGTTGCCCTTGATGCAATGGCACACTGTTTATTTCATCCAAACATTCTGGCCAAATTACAGCAAGGCTCCCCAAACGCTTCCAATTCGGCTGATTTCTGATTTGGGAGTTAACATTAGAGTTGCTGTCAGAGGCTTTTATGAGCACGTACTGACAATAGACCAACTGTGTCGTCTGTTTGCACCCTAATGTTTTTGCTTTAAGTCATCTCCATCATTCATGAGTAGGCCAGTAAGTTCCCATGAGGAATACATTTCCAGTCAAGTTTCAATTATAATGACATTCATGGCTATTTAAAAGTTACAGCTTGTGAAATGTTAAAGTTGCATTGTTGTTCCTTTCTATTAACACAATCGTTGACAGTCTGTCTATCAGGTAGATATACCGCACTGAGTTGTAGTGGCAGAATTCCCCATTTGCCAAGTGAAAATTAATGGCTTCCATTTATTGTAAATTCAATCTGCAATCTGTTTAAACTGTAGAAACTATTGACAGTAACATAAATATTGATACAAACATCACTCATGTCACAGTACTTACAGTTTTCAATGTGCTTAAGCAATAAAGCAGTTGTATATTTCAGCAGTCATATTAACAGTTTCTTCAGGACGGTAAGGAGCTTCTGGGTTTCCTTATGGCCCTCTGCAGTGTGTTTCACGTATAAAACACCAGTAGGCCTGGCCTGTATCCATCTCAATGTGGTGTCCGTGTTCATTAAACTGTGACCAGCAGAGCAAGACCCTTGCACTGATTCATACTGAGGGTGTCTCTGTGTTGAATGTGCTCACAATGTGTATGTCTATCTATGTACGTGTGTTTGATTGTGTGGATGGGAGCCATGTATAAGTGAATTTGGACTGGCGACCAACCAGAACCCCAGTGTTATGATACATGTTATTGAGGTTTCTTTACCGAATAGGTTCCCTTTATGAAAAATACTGGAATCTAATTATTGTCATGACTTTCAGTTCCAATAACGGTTCTCGTACATGCACTCTTTCACAAAGTCAAGTCACCTTTATATATATAGCGCTTTATACAATACAGATTGTTTCAAAGCAGCTTTGCAGTGGTAACATGACAATTATTCAATGTTGAAAACAGAGTTCATTTTGGCTTTAAAGCAGCTCTAAAAGGAAATAGTGTCATTGTTCAGCTGTACAAGTCGGTTCAGTGTTGATTCAGTTCTGTTGTAAAGATCATACATTTTTAAATTAGTTCATTTAATCTATAAAGCAGTTATACTGCAGAACAGTGATGTCATCGGCCAGCTCAGTTCAGGTCTCATTCAAAGTGTCAGTGCTATCAAATCAGTAATATTGTTGAATATTAAGTGTCCCCAACTAAGCAAGCCAGAAGCGACAGTGGCAAGGAACCCAAACTCCTTCTGTGACAGAATGGAGAAAAAACCTTGGGAGAAACCAGGCTCAGTGGGAGGGACCAGTCCTCTTCTGGGCAACGAACGAACACAGTGTGATTATGGCCCTGATTGCACCTGGTATTAAGATGCGTTTTGGTCGATCGGATCACAAGTGGACAATGCTAAATAAAGTCGTAAACGGGGTTTAAAACATTTTGAGCTTATCCACTTTCGACTACTTCCAGAGGTAGTCGAAAACGCATTCCACCGGATTGCTTTCGTAGTGTTAACGCTCATGTGGTCAAATGCTTTCAAACAGCCACAAAAGACCGCCTACTCTCCGTCTACAGACATAAAGTCTAAACATTTTCCGTCTCCTCCAGGCACGTTCATATGTAAATTACTCAAGCTTATTTTGTCCATTGGATAGAAAGCTCTGAAAAAACAAACAAACATACATTTACCCGCCCATAGACCCTCCCCTCGAAGAAATCAGGACAGAAGTGATTGAAAGTGGACAAAAGAGACAGATTAAAACACCAGGTGCATACAAGTATGTGTCATCCAATCGACCAAAACGCTTCTTAATATCAGGTGTAAACAGGGCCTAAGATTCATTATTCAATTACTGGATATTATGTGCCACCTTAAAAAATCTGTATAAACATGCATTGAAAAAAGAAATGTAAAATTTACTCTGGTGCAATCGGAAGTGAAAACATACCTAAAATGGCAAAAAAGAATGGCTTATTTACAAATATTTCTTTATTTATTAAGAGGAGTGAGAACCAAAATTATTCCCATCTCTACTGCACATTATTATTCCCCAACTGAACAGTGCAGATCAGGCCTATGTAAAGTAATTGTGTGTGTGGGTCCTTTACGTGTGAATCAGAACATGAGCGGGTGGCACACAGTCTCAGTTTATCAGTAAATACCTGATAAGTGACAAAGCAGCTGGGCTTCCTACATTAATTAGGGTTTAGAGGCCCATATGTGACAGGTCAAGAGGAAAAGACTGTCCTCGGCTTACAAAAATAGAGACAAAAAGTACACAGTATTTTAACAAGTGGTATAACCACAGCTTAAGGGGGCTGAAGAAGTCATCCCGGCACTGTTTCAGAGCCAAGAGAAACTGCTCTATCACAACATACCATTAAACCACATTCCTTGGCCAAAAAGGTGTCGGAAACTGATAATGGAAGGAGTTCTTCAAATACGAGGAATTCGTGCTGAGAACCAAATTAACACGGCCTGAGCATGGAGTGGATTAAAACACTGGCAGTCGTAATTGTTTTGTGCAGTCTTACTTAATAGAAAAGAGCCAACATTAGAGGACTGAAAGAATTGATGGAGGAGAACCCATCAGCACGTCCTGATTTTGCCAAGTGGGAGCTGTCCTGAGGAGCAACACCTCTCGTTGGGGTGTGTGGGCCGGGGTGATTATTGCTCTTGTGTTCCACGGTAAATATAGCAATGCATCATAATGCAGGTGCAACAAAAGGCTCAGAGCGAGGATGCAGAACTCAATTTGCAGCTCTTTATTACACAATAATGGAGAAACACAAAGATAACCAAAGAGTCAGCAACAAAAGGACCAAAGGTGTTTTAAACAAACTTACCAAAACTATAGTTAGGGTCCTCACTGCTTTTGACCAGTGCATTTCCATGGCTTTTTCAGTTGTCCAAGAGCATTGGAAAAGGATTTTTAAAATAATTGTATGACGATTGAAGACAGTAATTTTTACAGATTTTTAAAATATTTCAAGATCTAGAAAGCTGAGCTATACAACAACAACCGCAACAAATAATGCCCTATAAAATATCTATGACTTTTAAAGACTGTATTCATTTCCAGGCCTAAAAATCACAATATGAAATTGAAAATAATATAGGAGCCTTGCATACATTGGTTAACTTTCATTCATTCAGCTCATATAACACATTCAAGATCAGAAAAAGTCCAAGGAAAACATTTACCCTTCCATCAAAAGCTGGTAATATTCCGATATTGTCCCATTTTTTAATGACACATATGTTGAAGGATATAAAACTGAAATAGTTTAATTTGTAATATTTCACCTTTATTCTTAACTCTAACTTTTTTTTCTTTTCTTTTTTTGCACAGAAAGAATCATCTAATACTTTCTGTTCTCCAGAGAAGACATAAAATCAACCAGCTCTGAGATCATAACCCAGAAGCAAAAAGGTTTATGAAAATCAGAGAAAAAGAACAAATGTACCATACAGTATAGATAACATATATCATCACTTAACTCCAGGTATTTTCAACAGCACTAATGCTATGTGTTTGTGTCTTTTTTTTCTTTTTTTTTTGCAGGCTACATTGTTACAGTAGGTGGCTGTCTTTATGAGTGTGTCATTTATTTAGTGTCAGTCATTCACTCAATCGATTCGTTCAAAAACACGGATTCATTTTGTAAAGAAACAGGTGTACTGCATGTTGCTTGAAGAAATGCAGCCATTTTGATTTTGCGTTGACTTTGACATTTAGAAATATTACTTTCAGAACAACAGCACAGTGGTATTGTTTTATAAACTATTTTAAAGTTCCCCCCCTTGCCCAATATGATATAGGCCTACAAATGTTTGTGAGCAACAAACCTTCTAAAATCTAGCCTTTCTGCCCTTCACTATTTATAAAAAAAAAATAAACTTGCCTTGCCTAAAAGAGGTCTTATCCCTATAAAAGTCATCATGGTAAAAAAAAAAAAAAAGAAGGTCTGTTACATTAAGAAAACAATGTAAAACAGTAATGAGACTAGGATAACATGTATGTACTGAGCTCTATGAAACTAAAAAGAATCTGTTTCACACTTTTTTAATGACCCTGGTGTCTATATATGCCATATGTTTCGCTCGATTTTGTGTTTGTTCTGTGTATATTACAGCAATAAGACACAATGGGCTGTGGATCACAAACCTCCTTAAAAGATCACGTAAGCACATGGCCTTATAAAATGGTGATAACTACATTGTGCTAAAAGAAACAAATTAACACTTAACCCTACAATGCATTATAACAACAAATACATAAAAAGGGTAACAAGATTTAATTGCTTTCTTCAAAGACAAGTAATCACATTTCTATCTTTATATAATATACACTACAGTTCAAAGGTTTGTTGTCTGTGAGATATTTTTTTGGAAAGTAATTATAAACTTTTATTCAGCAAAGAAAGCATTAAATTGATCAAAATTGACAGCAAAGGCTTTTATGTAAAAAAAAAAAAAAGTGTTCTATTTTAAATATATGAGGTTCTTTTGAACTTCTATTGATCAAAGAATCCCCCCCCAAAAAATCAGTTTGCACACAAATATTTAGCAGCAAAAAATCAAAGACATATTACAGAGAAATACTGACCAATTTAAACAATTGAATGATTGTCCATTGGCCCCCTTTATGCATTCGTGTTATTCTTCCTACTAGTAAATTGTCCATAGTATGATCTATATGGCTCATTCATCTATGTGCCACTGATTGGTCATATCACTTGTGACAGATGCATAAATCTCTGAGTACTCTCATCATTTTGAATAAACACTCTGTGGCAATTGGAGAGGGAAGAACCATGATAAGAGGGCAGTATCCCCCTCTTATCATGGTTCTTCCCTCTCCAATTGCCACAGAGTGTTTATTCAAAATGAATGAATGAATGACAGTGTGTCTAACAACTTTCCCACAGTGCTGATCACTCTGTGGGGCACCAGACAATCACAGTATCTACATTTCCGTGTCATCTCCTTGGGCCGAGACATTTAAGTCGAGGAGGTGCACACCTCCGTCGAGACCCGGCAGCTCTGCACACCAGCCTATCTGCAAATAAATATGTAGCCGAGAGCTTGCTCTGCATGAGCAATGAATCCTGGGAAGGGAATAAAAAGGTAAGAGGGAGCAGATGGGGGTCAAGTTGTTGAAGCAAGTTGTATACTGACTGACATTGCATAAGCAGCGGGTGCCATCTCAGGACTGGATAGCTGACATTGTAATGGGGCTGGAATATATGCAGAGGATGGGCGCTCAATTTCGGGTTTAAGATGGAATGTGTGAAGCAGCAGCTGGCACTGGTGGGAGAAGGGGTTGGGTAATGAATTCTCACCCCGGCCGTCTGCTTCACATTTCCCGCACAACCTCCAGTCAGATATTAAAAGGTGTCATCGCCCGGCTCACCAATGAATCCAGTCTGAATTTTAAAATAGCCCCACTTGTCAAACTGAGGGAAATATCAATGGCTACTACAGCACAAAAACAGGGAACCTCCAGGAAAGTGGAAGACAAGAGATTTGGCTGTGTCAATTACTGTAGGTTTGTGGGAGGAAGTTGCAGAGATGGAGTGTAAAACAGGACATATTTAATGATAGAAACTGGGAACTGGATCTTGAGGTATATACCTTGAGTCCATAAGCTGACAAGTGAGCTGCTGTTTTATCCGCCGGTACATCCATCTTGAGTCACGGAAAGTGAGAAAGAAGAGATTGGTTTCATCTAGCGGGGTCTTCTCGTGCTGAGAAGAAGAGGTTTGTTTTTAAAGACAGAAAAATGACACAGCTGGTTATGGTCGAAAACTTCTGTAAGCTTATAAGCACATTCTGGCAAATTTGTTTTAGATGAGAAGTAAATTCAGAAGCAAAACATTCACACATTCTCATGAAACTCACTCAACTGGATATTAGCTTTATTTTAACATCACAATTTAAGGTCAGAGTTATATGAACGTGTTATTTTATCAGTGCTATTTTAATATTTGTATCAGACGGATATGTTTGGCCTGAAGTGTCAAGTTAAACACATTCAACATTTAAAAACGTGTCTCAAGACCCCAGAGCTCTGTTCTGTTCAGTTGCGCTCCGTCTAGCTGTTTGAAAGGGAGAACACGTCCAGTGTGAACACCCTCTAATCTCTCCCAAGTGTTAAAGCGACTGATGCACCAAACTGAAAGTCACAGTGAACAGTGTTGACACAAATTGTCTGTCAGAACACAAGGTTCTGCTGTAAATGTCACAAACCAATCCCAAAATTAAAAACAAAGCCCTTTTTGGAATATTTGCATGGAGATTTCACTGGATCATTGTTGGGTAACCATGGTCATACATAGTCATGACATACTGTATATATTCTACAGGTTGGTCTTCAGCTTGAAAAGAAAAAAAAGAAAACTAAATTTAAAAAAAACGAAATTTAAAATTCTAAAGTTTAATAACCCTGATGAGCAACATGAAGCATACAGCATGCATAGGGTTACATGCAGATTTAATTAAATGAATGGAAATGCGAATAGATAACTTTCTCCAGGTTTAGACCTCCTTCATTAACCTTATCAGCCTGGCTCATGAATATTAATTAAGTAATGTTCACTAACGAATTTACTGGAAGGCAAAGCGCTCACCATTAGTTGGATTAACGCTCATGTTCATGTTGGTCTTACCAAGGTTTGTCTTAAAATAGGTTGTAAGACCAAGGTTTGCACCAAGGACCAAAACCGTAGTTTTTTTTTTAAAAACTGCAGCAAAACAAAACTTTTACAATATGATCATTATTTGTCAAGTGAGTGTCATATAAGCTAACCAAATGTAAAATGAGATGAGACTATTATGCAAAGAATTGTCAAGTTCTACAAAATAAAAAAACAGACATGCCCCCACATGCATTTAAAGCCTGATTACCTGTTCAAGTCACCATCACCTTGCCCAATCAGGCGAGACTGTGCTGGGATGATGAGATTGGCTGCTAAAACATGAATCACACATACTTACACAGAAGTGTGCAAGTTTCCCATTGTACACCCCTCTCCGTCTGTGATTGCCCGTGGCAGATGCACCAGTCTGTCTCTTCACTGTCAATGAGAATTAGTTTAAAAAGAGAGAGAAAATTACAGATAATTTTGGTTTTTTAGAGCAGCTATTTGCTCTCTTAATGAAATGATGCTTCAGAAAATGGGATTTTAGAGCCATCACCATGGCAAAGAGCCAGCCATGAATATTCACAGCTCAGCTACCGCAGTGCCTACTTAGTATGTTAACTCATGTACAAATACCAGTGCAGCTCCAGTCCCACTTTTAAAATGCCAGCGCTGTAGTCTCAGCTGCGTAGTGTTTAAAAGACCTTCGCTCTGAATCCTACGTACAGTGGAAAAGTACATCTGCTGTGCATTTTAAGTTAATGCGGTTGTTTTCGCAAAGCACCAGAGAGCTTGCGATCATTTAATTCATGGAAAATTAAAGTCCTCCACCACAAGTTGCAAAATTTGATGGCAAATGACTTCATAGTCATACCTAGAATTGAAAGGATGTTCTTTGTAATTCTTTGTAATTCACTTGTAATTCCCTTGAATGCATAAAGTGTCACACTCGTGTTCAGGCAGGAAGACGAAGACAGATGGATCAAGATCAAAACATCCAGTTTAATAATTCCTTAAGCAGGCAGAAACCAAGCACAACTTAATTATTTTATTGATTTTTTTCTTTTTCCCTCACATTTATTAACAATTTATAGCTGCAGTCAGCCCGGTCTCACCCCAAAACGTCATGTACTGACGTGTCTTGACCAAACGGCAACATACGACGAATAGGGTACCCCTAAAAAGTCCATATGAGACGAAGACATAAGCGCACCAGCAGCGCCTCCTAGCGGTACCCTAACGCATACCTAAACCTACCCATAACCCGAATAGTCACATATGGACGTTTTAGGGGTACCCTATTCGTCGTATGTTGCCGTTTGGTCAAGACACGTCAGTATGTGACGTTTTGGGGTGAGACTGTGTTGCTGCAGTCCATAACTTTTTTAGGTTAAAAATCATTCAAAATCCATTTTTTTAGCAAGTACATAACTAGCCAGTGTTCAAAACTATCTGCTTGCCTTAGCTCGATTCAAAACGTTAAGGTTGTAATAATGTTTTTAATTCCAGGGGTACTGGTGGATGTCCGTGGGAAATTCGAGCATGTCTTTGCGTCATTACGTCACATCTGTACACATAAAGAAGGAGTCTCGGCTAGTAGGCTATGTTGCGTGTGAGGATGTTGGAGATGGGGATTTATAGCCTTTTCTCACAGCACTTGATATAATTAAACTTATTAATTTGATGGCGGATACAGAAAGGTTCAGACGACAATCACCAGTGACAACTAGAGATTCACCCGTTGTAAAATGCAAAAGACTTCGGACTTCGAGAGACTGCAACTGGGCCCATGCGAAAACAAGGATAAATATCGGAAGGGCTTTTGAAAGGTGAACTCCGTGTTTTGAAGGGGTTCAAAACGGATGCAGAGACAGCTTTTTTCCTGACAATTAGAAATTAGACTGCACAGAAATGGAAACTAAACTACAGGTAGCCCGTATACACATTAAATGTAGTCACGCAATGCTGATGTTTTTAACATTATCAATTTGAGAACAAAGTATAATTTGCACGGTTTGACGTGATATGATAAGCGATCGTTAGATTTAATCAGCGCGACTTACTGCAATGCTTTTTTTCGCTTAGTTGGTCAGAACAAAAGTGGATGTTACTTACTTGTTCAGATGACATTTTCCTGTGAAAATTCTTATGTTGATCATACTTCCAAAAAGTAGAATCTGTGCTTGCGAATGCCAGTATCCACACTGGCACGGTGACTGACAGCTGCACATTCTCCTCAAAACATTGGATTTCAGGCCGAGGCAACCCACGTAAAGTTGATCATTCCGCGAATAACTGCAATTGCAGATTTCGAACAGAGATGGCGACAAAGAGGAAAAACGATATATATATATATAGGGGCGACTGTCTTCACAGCACTGATAACTGAAAAGGAAAGCGAAAAGCTGCTATTTCTGTCACTTCAACTAGCCTGTGCTCGATATTTCTTGTTCCATCTAAAGCTCCATCTCTTTCCGGAAATGCTTTTATCTGCTAATCAGAACAAAATGGCAGCTTTAAGAGTGAATCAGGAGATTGCATGTGTTAAGAATCTGTCTCCTGTGCAGACGGCTTTAATCCACATCCAGCAGTTTGATATCTGATCCAAAACAACAACGGCAAATGGCGATAAGTTCCAACAGTAACTGTCCTTCATTGCCAGCCATGATTTTCCAATCAAACCAAGGACAAATAGTAAATGCTCAGAGTTTTCTGTATTTCATAAAGCATATCAAAACAATACCACACAAACAAGCTGGTAGCAATAAATGAATCATGAACTGACTTTAAAGAACAAGGACAAGGACGATTTCTTGCAATCTGGGAAGGACAATGATGGTTAAAGCATACCTTTGATTTTGTTTTCCTTGGGAGGGTCAGTCTGACCGTGGATGTGGGAATGGGCAGATGAGTTAGGCTATGGCTAGTTGGACAGTTAGAATTTGCCAGCAGCCATTTTCCATGCAGATGGCATGGGTGGGCAGCTGGTGATTGAAGGGAAGAGACCAGAATGTTAACCATGAAGAAACTGAAGTTTTAAGTTTTTGGAGAAGTAGTATAAGCTGAAGGGTTGGGCAACTTGCCCTGAAAACGGTAATTTTCATTTGTCTCCAAACATCTGCAGTCTTCCTTGCATTTCGCTCAGCAAGCCCCTCGTGCAATAAAGAGCACTCAGATGCCCCAGAGAAACCAAGTGGCCGTCACTGTTCATTTGCGCTGTATAATTTAGTTCTTCAGAGACTGGAGCCCATCAAATCATGCCTGCCTCCTTTTCTCCCAGCCACCATTTGCCAACTACCATGAGAAATTTCTGAGCAAAAATGGAGGCCAGGAATACTTCAGGCTCTACCTCATCACAGCTGACGAGCTCTTTGGCAGCGGAAATGCATAAGAATGAACCAGGAGCGACATGCAGCCTCCAACCGCAGAGCAGAAGCTGAGAAATGAGCTGGCATTCTCAATGAGACAGAAGCAGACTGATTGAGTCACTCCCAAGGCCTCTGAAGAAATGTCCCCATACACAAAAGAAATATATTTGAAATATATTTTCTGAATATATTTTGAAATATATTTTTGGAATATGTGCAAATATTCGAAATTGGCCCAATAAATATATTTTAGTTAAATATGTCAATATAAATATTTTTTTGAAAATATATTTTAGTTAAATATGTCAATATATTTACATGTCAATATATTTACTAACAACATATATGTTCATATATGTTTTAACTTTTGCAAATTGTTTAGGGGAAAAGGTAGAGGAATTACTATGATCAAAATACATTTTCGACCCTTCTTTAGCAAGCTAAACATTTTACGACCATATATTTTGTCATATATTTTACATTACATGTTATAAATGTAAATATATTTCACACTTAACATCATATATTTTTTTCATATTTCAGAATATATTTCAAAATGATAAATATAAGTAAACAACAATGCAAATATATTTCAATGTATTTGGAATATATGCCACATATATTTTTGACACTTTAAAATATATTTCAATATTTATTTTTTTTCTGTATGGGATCCAACACTCTTTAAGGCTAAATCATCCTCTACGGTAAAGAGCACAGAATTTTGTGTAGGGGAAAAGAGTTGGGGTGGTTCTTAGGGGAGTTCTGATAATGAGTTGTTGTACAGCAGAAAGTTCAGTTTGGAACTTCGCTTAGCTAGTTTTCAAAATCTTGAGCTTAACATCTATCTATCTATCTATCTATCTATCTATCTATCTATCTATCTATCTATCTATCTATCTATCTATCTATCTATCCATCCATCCATCCATCCATCCATCCATCCATCCATCCATCCATCCATCCATCCATCCATCCATCCATCCATCCATCCATCCATCCATCCATCCATCCATCCATCCATCCATCCATCCGGCCTATAAATCCATCCATCCATCCATCCATCCATCCGGCCTATAAATCCATCCATCCATCCATCCATCCATCCATCCATCCATCCATCCATCCATCCATCCATCCATCCATCCATCCATCCATCCATCCATCCATCCATCCATCCATCCATCCATCCATCCGGCCTATAAATCTTCAAATTTTAAGCTTTTAAATTCTTTAATTCCTCTCATCCATCCATCTATCCATCCATCCATCCATCCATCTTTTCTCAAAACTTAAAGCAAGCCAACAACCTTTGCTTTTCTAGCTAAAAATTGCAATCATATGAATTTCATTAATTTTACTAACCCCTTAACCAGTTCGCTACCCTCAGTTGCGGAAATTAATTTAAAATGCATTCTCAGCACAGTTCTGAATTGTGCACAACCCTATAGTTTGAAACACGTACCCAAGATGTTCAAATGCATGTCTGCTTATACAGTATATCATCACTGCTTCAGTAATAATGACTCTGGAAACATATTTTTCTCTGTGGTACCAGACAGTTGTGTGAACATATGGCAGCAGAATCTGCCATTCAGCATTCAGAACTGTAGGTGCAAAATATGCTTGTTTGGATCTGAACACATTCCACTGATCATTTATCACATTTAATTACAGAAGACGACCCTAGAGCTAGTTGCATGAAATATGACCTAATATGGAATTACCAGTGCAGTGATATTAACATATATGGACTATATTGGACAAATAAAGAGAGAGAGCTGATGTGAAGTGAGTTTCTTCCTGCCAAAGATGAGGCACTCAGCATCCTTTGGCGTATTGTCTTACTGCTTATATTTCTCTTTATTAGTCTTCACTAAACAGATTACACTCAACAGTGTTTGCAACACAAACTCTTCAGTGAGTTCAACAAGGGGCTGATCTGTGAAACAGTGCAGAAGCCGCAGACAAAGAAAACAAAACCTCCCTCAAGGAAATTCAATCCATTTTTTGGAGAAAGAGAAAACAGCAGACAAACTTGAGAATGATTGTGTGAATGAATGCTGCAAAAGGCTAGTTAATTTTGATGAGCCAATATTGATTTGTAAATTCCAAATACAACATTTTAGTCTACACTCTTAGAAAAAAAGTTCAGATTGGGTTCAATATTGCCAAAAAAATTCCATATAAGGAGAAATGTCTTAAATGTTTAATGGTTATTTCAATTTGTTTTTCTACTGATAAAGCATGTTTATGGGCTGTTTAATTAATAATAAATTAATAAAACAAATTCAAACTAAATGAATGAATTAAAACTAAATCTTTAAAATGATTCCATGATATAAACCCCTAAAAGGTTCATAAAGTCCTATACATAACTTTTTCTTCTAAGAGCTGTTTTTTAATGTGTGAAAACTTCTCTAAACTTTATTTGTAGCAAGCCTGTTAACACACTTGATTAGATGGCTTGACTTGTGCGACTTACAAATGAGGAGAGCACATTTTTATTTTGTATTTTTGTATTAATATGTGTAGAATATTGTTAGTATTAATGGATCAACTGTTGACAAAAAAGATCTGAAAAAGGCTGAAGACTCAGCAGCTTGGGTTGAGATGGGCAGGTCATTCCACCAGTTTGAAACAGTCAAGGTAAAGGTCCATGAAAGAGATTTTGTGCCTCTTTGGGATGACACCACAAGGCGCCGTTCTGGAGGACACATGTCTGAAGTAGTGAGTTTAGGTATAGGGGTAATATGTATAGCTATTATTCTCCTGTAATCACTTACCACTAACCTTTAACTAAGGCCTCTGTGCTCAGCTAGCAGAACTACATTTGTTTCCACTGCTCAACATCCAGTAGAAACTCAGCACAAAGATCCTAATCTAGACCATCACAGGTATCTGCAAACACTTCTAAACCTCTGTTGTGAGGGTTTCTAGTATAGACGGCAGCATGACTGTGCTGCGTTTGATTAATGGAGCTCTCTGTGTCTGTGAGTGACGAATTATCAGAAGCTAGACTCGCTCGTACATCACTGTCACAACGCTCACATGGCTACCACGTCGTCTCCCTTGTCGCCAAGACCATTCCCAATCATTCCTGCCATCTCTGACTGCCCTCTGCATGAAGAGCCAGGAAGAAGACAGGGGTGGAGAAGTGTAAAGAGTGATGAAACGGCAGAGCAGTGCAAAGGGGAAAAACTGCTTTGTTCCTCAACTCCAGTGAGGTGATAACAGTCAATTAACAGTGCCAATGCAGATGTGAACCTCCTCTGCTTATCTCAGAATTAAAGTTAATTTGGGATAATAAAAGAGAGCTGATAAGAGCCTTCCAGGGTGACAGATAGGGGATGGCGCCGTCTCGTCTTGTCTTGTCCTCCTTTGGGCCGTGGTTTTGCTTGTCCCCTCATTAGGCAGGTGCTGTGAGATTGAGCCAAGGGAATCTTATCACTTTCGGCACGCCGAGATTGTGTTTATAAGTGGCAGCGTTAATCAATTAGCCGCCACAACTCTGGGAGAGGATGCAATGTTGCCTCTGGTTCTGAAGAGCTGCTTAGCTGTCAATTCAGCAGGAAACGAGGGCCAGTCCACATACATGAAAACAGAAACAGACATTCACTTGCTCACTCTCACTCAATGGCTCTCTTCCAAAACCTAGGGAGTCACCTACTAAGGCAGCATACTAACTGAAATGGAACCTTATAAGTAGCCGGATTTCCATTACAGATTTGCAAAACGTTTGCGATATTTTCTAAATGCCGCTAAAAAATTATTGCGAAATGGCGGTGTTTCCATTAACCGATGGTATGTGACTAAAACGTCCTTTTTTTTCCCTCTCGCGATAAGTCATTCCAAAAATCATTGTAATGGATGGAAGGTTTATGTATATCACAGCCACTGCACTAGCTATAGTTTTTAATGGAAGGAGAAGTAGGCGTGTTATCCAAGTGTTGGGTGTTTCTCCCTCATATTTGCTTCAAGGTCTTGATAATTTGTGGCATTTCTTTATGGTTCAGAATCCAGTATTCTTTTATGAGTTTAATAAAGAACTATTTCTCCTCTTCTGTCCAAACATACCGTGCCATCTACGTCAGGTCACCTGTAAATGCGCAAAAACTGTTTCCATTGCCAAAAAAAAAACCACCTCATGTGAGCGTATATTTTTTTTTGGGCCATAAATGGGAGCTTTCACGAAATTGACGTGTTTCCAATGGGCGTATATTCAATTTGCAATTTCAATTTGCGCTAGTGACAGATTTGGAATGTGCAACTTTGTGTCAAAACAAATAATGAATCATGTAGAAGTCTTAACCCACATTGGACTGTAAAAGTTTGGCTTTAGCATGCTGTAAGTAAAATAAAAAAATGAGTGTGTGTTTATTTCAGTTGTAGCCAGATGACTGTCCTTTGAGACCAGGAGGACCGGGATGAGCTTTTGATGGATTGAAAGTGGACAGCTGTCGGGAAGCTGGAAAGGTGGCTGCATGGGGCACGCGGCGGAGATGCACGTAATTACAAGGTCTTATTTTGTCAATAAACAGCACCCAGTGGCACTCAATTAGATAGCTTTATTGACTATGTTCCTGGGGCCGTGTCAGATGTCGGCTGGCAACACTGCCTGACGACAGATGCTGACACCTTTCTCAAGATTACAGAAAATAGAAAAGGGAGCAGATAGAGCCGGAGAGGAGAATAAATGAGATGAGAGAGAGAGAGAGAGAGAGAGAGAGAGAGAGAGAGAGGATTTGTGTGAAGGGGACAGTATGAAACAAGAGATGTCTAAAGAAGAAGAAGAAGAAGAAGAAGAAGAAGAAGAAAAATTATAATCTAAAGTGCATACAAATAAAGCTTTTACTTACTGGGACTGTTTCTATGTTTATTTTACCCTTCCAATGTTTGTTTCAAATTAAGAGTTATTTGCAACCCAATTTTCACTGTGGGGCACCAGTCATCTTTCAAGCAACTTTAAATTACTTTTAATGATCAAAGTTCTGCACAATCTTTAAGCTGTCATGACTTCCTGTGAGTGAATTTCCAAAGGAAAGAGAAAAAACAACAATGAGCTCATTTAAAAAAAAAAAATACATTCAAAATTTAATTCATACAAACAATACTTGACTACAGCTCTATGACACACACCTTTGCAATTTCTGAGTTTAAGTTATTTATGATTTGGTTTTATATACTAGATTTTTTTTTGTTTAGGCTTACATTAAAATGTCCAGGTTAACTGTTCAGAGATAATATAATATAATATAATATAATATAATATAATATAATATAATATAATTAATATAATATAATATAATATAATATAATATAATATAATATAATATAATATAATATAATATAATATAATATAATAGCATAGAATAGAATAGAATAGAATAGAATAGAATAGAATAGAATAGAATAGAATAGAAAAGAATAGCTGTGAAGTAATTAAACTTTTTTCTATTATAAAATAGAAAATATATATAAAATAGAAAAAAGTCAGTGTGGTCATAAACAGCAGGAAGTAATTTTGTTGTCACTATAAAGCAGAGAGAACCCCTTTGACTGTGTAATGGTTAAAGTTATTTATTTTTTTATTATTATTTTTATTATTTATTACATATTTTGACCATTTTATGAAAAGGTACATTTGGTTAAGGTTGAATGGATGTAACCTGAAGAAAACATCTTGAAATTCATGAACCAAAAAATATGATATAAAAAATAAACAAACAAACAAATAAATAAATAATAATAATAATAGAAAAATATAATTAGAAAACTTTTTGAAAAAGTTGAGTTTTGGTGTTTTGAAAAAGTATAGGTGCAAGGAATGTAATTTAGTATTCATACTTGATGGCTACAGCACTAAAAGTTTTAGAGTCGAAAAGTCATTAAAAATAAAATAAAAAGATTTTGAACAGATTTTTTTATTTTTCATAATTCCAGACATTCTTATTTGTTGTTGATAAAAAAAAGAAAAAAAAAAGAAGAAGCATTTTTACACAGAAGCCCGGCACCCAAACACTTCTCTCAAGGACTCTTAATGCATGAACATCTGATTAGATGCCAAAACTGAACAGATTGGACATAAGCTTCTTCATGCAAATTTACTGCAAGGCAATTAAAAAATATTATAGAATTAAATGTAATGAATGTTAATGAAACACACCTGTTAATTGTTTGTTGCATCACAACCTCCTTTACATATTGAGCACTGTATCATATGTTGTTGCACTTGTATTTTTCTTTGCGTTCTAATCAATCCCTACAAGAGTCCATGCGTACTTATTTGAAGTGCCACATAAATGCCTCGAATCTCAAGTTCTTTCTGAGGGCCTTTTAAGGATTCTTCCTCTGAAAAAGCTGTTTTCCTGGCTGCGCTTGCTCGCCATTGATTTTTCTTGTTAGCATGGAGGGTACACAAACCCTCCATAAAAGCATATTCTATAAACAGGCCTGGAAATTAGCATACACAAGTTTGTTTGGAAACTTGAGAAAACAAAATGCTAATGTCCTTTATCTTCATGCAAATAATTCCCAAGCTGTTGTTTCACGCTCTCCCACATCCTCTTACTTCATCTTGAAGTTAATGGACTTCTACGCTTGGCATTTCTCCTAATAACCGAAATATTTGTCCTGCTTAAGCATTTCAAAGTCTCTCAGGATGATTTGTTCTCTGAGCATCTGTGACGTTAAAGTTGAGAGAAACAGAATCGCAACTCTCAGTGTGAGGTAGACCACAGTAGACCCCGTAATGACATCACGAAGTGACCCTGTTGTCTGAGCGGAGACAGATCCGCCATGTGGCGTAGATTACAATCTCAGTCTGGATCCTGCCTGCGATTACAGTCATTAACTCACTACAGGACACAGCGCTGCACCTGTTCTGGCGTTCAGCAGATGGTACTGCATATAGAAGCTCCGCGGCGAGTCCCTCCAGTGTTTGTGTTACCGGCCAGGCTCTCCCAAACACGTCTAATACCCTCCATCACTCAGGCCAGTCGGACATTATTAACTTATGTGGTCAGCGCTGATGGAGCAGACATGTCTGGATTGATCATAGCAGACGATCGCTTACTGTGAGTGCAAATGAGTGCATATAGACGCAATCTGGAGCAAAAAGCTATTACATTTTGTTTAACAAGGCCGTTTTCTCGCAGGTGAAAAATAAAACGCAATAAACTGATAAAGCAAACACTTTTTCGACGGGCTAAATCCCATTAAAAAGTCGAGCGGGAAACTGTTATGGCTATTATGCATGTAATTGCTGACAGTGACATACACTAGTCTTGACAGTGAAATGATTAGTCTTGGCAGTGTTTGTGAGCTGTGGCGAATAGCTGAATAAGTTGAGTAGTGGCCGACCGATGCTGATTTTTTGATAGCTGATGCTGATATCTTAAAGAGCAGAATGGCCGATGGCCAATGTTCGATTCAATTGAAGTGTTTGTGGTTAAAGTCGGCATGAAACAGAAGTTGCAATAGTCTTTGCTTCCCTATTGGGACGTATATCCGAGAGAAACGGCTTCTTGATCAAGAAAAACAGGGCGGGATTTGATTTTGTCCATTGGGAATCGATTGGATGGTTGGATAGTTGTGGTTTGCTATTGGTTGCTCTCATGTGAGTGACAGGTTGTCCCACCTTTGCACCAGTAAACATCATAAGAGAAGAGATTTTGCTGTAAGAGAGAGGGGAAGTTCTGACCCTACAACAGAGAATACAAGCTAAATACAATGCCAATACATAAAAAATTCCAAGTTTGGCCTTCTTTACATGGTACTTTTAAGTCAGGCAAAGCATTACTATGAATTAGGGCTTGAACAGACTAGTCGACCCTAATGCTCTGCCATGACGCTTTATGCTTGATGTCGACTCATGGCCTATAGAGCTGGTAAGTCCCGCCCCCTTCGCTAACCCCGCTGGACCTCTAGATTGAAAAATCGTCAATGCAAGTGAATGGGAGAAAATGTCCCGTTTGAATTGTGCCATGAATGTGAACATATGTTGTCTGTGAATTTTTTATATAATCTTTCGTGTGAAGAATGCTACAATTTAGCGGGTAGAAGTTTGATACGGTTAGACTTTGTGTGAGAGCACTTTGTGGACTACAACTCTTCGCTGCTTTCGACGCGTTTGAAACGTCACCACCATTCGCACACGGACACTAGCTCACGGATCCCGCTAAACATGACTGTGTCTTTGGTGCACTTCACCGCCTTCTTTCAGGGAGAGGACAAAATCGTTGAGGTTGGCGAAAACCACGGGTAAGTCAACTTTATGGGGTGACGTCACATAGGCGACATGTGGTCTTTCTCGTTATGTCTTTTCCACAACTGCTAGCCGAAGAATCATACCATATACTGTCAAACTCGTAACATGAAAGATTATATAAAAAATTCACAGACAACATATGTTCACATTCATGGCACAATTCAAACGGGACCAGAAAATAATTATTTTCTCCCATTCACTTGCATTGACGATTTTAGAGGGCACAACAGGATAAGAAATCTTTGAAGTCCACTTTTACACTCTGTTTCAGTTCAAATGACAAATAAATTCATACTCAGAGAGCGCTCCACAAGATATCTTTGAGTATACCATCTGGATGCTCAAAATTGATCGCGTGAATGCTCGTTTTACACAGTTTATTGTACAGGTAAGTTAATCATCGTTGTAAACTGCTGCTGCATTACACACACACACACACAGAGACAGTAGCAGGCATATCACGTGAAGATCGCGCACACAGAATCATTCAGTTGCATAGAAATATATGGGAAACTCTGTTCTGTGATTTATCACTAAAATAGCTTAGAAACTGAAAAGTTCTAGCATATATTTCTTAGTAACTAAAACACACAGCTCCACTATTAATAGAGAGACACTGTCAGGTACAATTAACACGCAATCGCTCTCTCTCACACTAAAATGCATTCATATAGAAGTAACGTTTACTGTGCTACTTTATCTATATCTGATTTAGAACGAGCAGAAATCTGTGAGAAATGTAACGACCCAAAGTAAATAAGCTGTTGTGATGGAATGCTGTGTCATATGCCATAGCTGTGCACAAGGCAACCGTTTGAGTCTAAGCTCGAGGTTCAGGCTTATTTGTTCATTAATGACGTCATCAGCGACTAGACTCGACTTTCATGACATAAATGTCAACTTTAAAAAATGTACTATGAATACCCCAATCAATGACAACTTTTCCAGTTACTGTATGTCTATAATCCTTGGTTAGTTATGTTGCAGTGACCTTTGCAAAAGACAACGTGAGCTACAGTCTTGAGAGCGCTTGTCTACACTGAGAGGACTTTAAATGAACTGCCACACTCTTATGTCACATTTGCACAGCTTGGATGTCAGAGCATCCTCAAGAATGCCAGGCTGAACTAATTACAGGAGAGTTTTCAGAAAGTAGAGAACGTGGGTAGCATCATTCACCAAAATGTCCGTTTTAATTTCGCCCTATTCCTATGTTAAGCGGCCTCAGAAATCAAATAAATGATACTCCTGTAATCACTTGGAATGAAGTGAACGCATAATGAGAGTAGCGCTTGCCAATGCTGCGTGCCAGGTGGTGGCACGGTATTTAATGACTGTTTTTAACGTTGTTCCTTATCGTAGATCAATGTTTATTTGCATTAGGGAAAAAATAATACATTGATTTCTTGATGTTGTCAGACTTTGAAGACAGTTTGGCAGCACTTGAGTAACCATGAGCAACTCATCAACAGGAAGGAAGAAGTAAGCGTAAGGAGATACAGCATTAGCGGTGAAATGTGTTAGAGTGAGTGGGAAAAAAAGGAAGACAGACAGCTAGAAAGAGTGGCCAAGATAGAGAGGAAGAGAAGTAAAGGAAGCAATTTGAAGTTCTGCAAGAAGGCAGGTAAATTTGGATTGCTGTGCTGACTTCAGTGAGAGGTCTCACGTCAATTTTCAGCACAGATGCTTCTGTGTGATTAGTTTTAGTTCCGCCAACCTTTAGATATGGAAAAGACAGCTCAGGTACTCACATTGTCATATAAATTACAGCCTGTCTGGCAGGTGGCTGGACGGACACCAATTTCAAATTCTTGCTCAGTGAATCATCGTGTAACAAGGTAATTTGTTTTTCTGCACTTGGAATCTTCATTTCCTCCACCCCAATTACAAAGTGATCTTCAAAATTAGTTTTTTCCCCCCCTCCAATGTTCCGTAAATCGTATTACCTCACTCAAAGAGACACAGAGGGAATATTCCTGCAATTCTTAATTGTATCAGAAGTTATAAATATTAAATTACATCCCAGGAGAATTTTTTTTTTTTTTTATATATATGACAGATGCTGAAGTTTTATGGTCTGAAAAGGAGACAAGTTTGTGAAGAGAACATGCACACTACAATTCTATTATGCTCAGCGTAATATTGTGAAATATTATTACAATGTAAAAT
Source organism: Rutilus rutilus (assembly GCF_951802725.1). Classification (NCBI taxonomy): domain Eukaryota; kingdom Metazoa; phylum Chordata; class Actinopteri; order Cypriniformes; family Leuciscidae; genus Rutilus; species Rutilus rutilus. The sequence goes on along the minus strand of NC_140224.1, from coordinate 31,210,266 downwards.
AACTGTTTTCTTTTTAATGCATTTTACAATGTAATGCATTCCTGTGATGGTAAAACTGAGTAAACAAATGGTAAAAGGAAAAAAAGAAAAGAAATCAGCATCATTACTCCAGTCTTTAGTATCGTTCTAATATGCTGAAATCATTATAATATGCTGATTTGATCCATTTCTTATTAATATTGTTGAAACCAGTTGTGCTACTTTTTTTTTTTTTTTTTTTTTTTGGAAACTGAGATACATTTTTCATGACATATTTGTCACTATTTTTTGATGAATAGAAAAAAAAGAAGCATTTTTTGAAATTTACATCTTTTGTAACATTATTAAAATATTCACTGTGACTTTTGATTCATTCAATGCATACATACACACAATATATATAGTATTGTTTTTGTATATGTTATACATTTATTGGCTCATGGCTTATCATACTTTATTGAAGAATTTTCTGAAATGTTTATGGAGAAAAAATTAAAATGAACAGAAAATGAATGAAACTTTTTAGCTTGCATTGCAATCAAGAACAGCATGTTGTCACAGCATCCACTCACAGTAGCCATCAGCCCTGGATTACTGATGGAATGACTTTTCAAGAACACACATAAACGTACACATAAAAAAAGGAAGAGGCACTGAGTGAGAGAGATGCATCTGGGCAAGCGGAGGCAATTTTAAGACAATTGCTCCACTATTCATCCTGTTATTGCATACGGCCTCACTTCATCAGAAGGACACAGGGTCACGCTTCCACAACAGATTACGCCGATACATAAACAAGAGATGTAGTTGTGTACCGCCGGTGGGGAGACGTAGAGTTTCGATTTGGAATAGGGAAGCTATACAACTGTGAAGACCGAAAATATCCGTAAATCCCTCGCCTACCTCATGCGTAGCACTCAGTCCAACGTTCCCCAGAGGAAATGAGTTTCCCTCAATGCAAAGCAAAACAAGGCCTCATCTCCGCCCAATTTAATTCTGTATACCCAGAGCCCAGAGAGCAGAACATCCATCCATCCTGCTACCGGGAGACAGCTGATCCGTATATCCTCTTTCCCAGGCTCTCTATCTATATCTCCATACACAGGATAAAGCCTGTGAAGAGATCAGGGGAAATAATGTGTAAATAACAAGGCGACGGAATCCCAATATTTTTTGCATGGCTAACGTTACCGGTTATCTTTCAGTCTTCCGTCTTTGGTTCCATGTCAAGCGTAATGGAATTATGACACATAACTTCAGAGAAAAGATGGAGAAAGAAAGCAAATCGAGGTTGAGTGTGAGTCTGAGTGGAGAATAGTGGGTTGAAATTGGATTTATGGCAAAATCTGTTTGAGGTCCGACTCAATGAGACGGGTTTTATTAACTGGGAATGGGATTTGTGAGCACACCGATGATGGCCCAATCGAATTAAACATGGATTTAGCCATGTAACTGTAATAACAGACGGAAGCTAAGGTCAGACGTATCGAGGACGCTAACAAGGTTAAGCGGTGGGGAGGTCCAGAGAGAAGAAAACAAAGTGAACTAGAAAAGACTCTGAAAGTGAAGAGGGGCAGCGATTGGACGTTTATCATTTCAGCTGTGTCTTTAGGGGCGTCTTCAGTTCCTCGCTTGCCTCCAGTGTGTCTGTGCCCCTGTGTCCCGCAGCTCTAGGAGGGTGTGTGTGTGCTGGTGTGTTTTACTGTCTGTTTGACCTCCAACATTAGCTCTGTTTCAAAACCTAGTGAGCTGCTTCACTATCGCTATACTATCTACATAGGCAGCTGCCTTCCCAGGTAACTGAAAAGCACACAATAAACGCTCAACATAGGGATGCTGGATGCACAATATTAAATCGTCATGTTATGACCAATAAACAACAAATTGTAATTATAAAAATTGTATCGAATTTTGTCTAAATAAATAAAACATTAAAAACTGTAATTTTAAAATGCTACATGTACATTTAGACATCACAACATACATTATGAAAAATGATTCTTCACTTTGAGATTATATTTAAGTTTTATTTTATATTATTTATCTTTCTCTCTCTCTCTCTCTCTCTCTATATATATATATATATCATTTTTTTCTTTAGTTGAGTGTTAGGTGACACCTAAGGTAATATAAAATGTAAAAATAGAATACGAGCATGAATTAATTATTCAATAATGTTTGCTGCAAATACACAACCATTCAAACGTTTGGGGTCAGTAATATTTTTTGCTCTGAAAGAAATTTGTATTTTTATAATATTTTAAATATATGCTTATACATTCATAAATAATAATAAATTGTAATAATCAGCATTTTAGAATGATTTCTGAAGGATCATGTGACAATGAATACTGGAGTACATTTTTTTTTTTTTGCTGAAAATTCAGCGTTGCATTCTAAAATGTATTCAAATTGAAATAATATAATTTTAAAAAATATATATATATTGGTATAATATATGTGTATACACATCACTGTATTCTCAATCAAATAAATGCAGCGTTGGGGAAATTGAACGTACAAGTTTGCATTTTACAAAAACATTTAAAAAGTCTTACTGATCCCAAACTGTGAAACGGTGGTGTATAAAAAAATAAAATATAAAAAATTAATATCAGCTGATAAACAGTATGGTACCAATATACTGTACATCCCTAACTATGCATACAAGAGGATGCAATAATTTAAATTGCACATCTTTTCTTTTCTTTTTTTTTTTTAAGCAGTGCATTTTTAATTATTTTAACAATATTTATCAATACTTAAATTGAGTATACTTACAATCAACATTTCTCCCTCATTCGTTGGACTAATTTTTCCACTTAGCTGATTACAATGCATTCTGGTATTGCTTTCCGGTAAATGATACATTACCACTCGAATCAGGCCAAATGAAGATATCTTAAGAGGCAGAATTAGATTGCATTTTTCTGGAACAGCCTTTGCTTTAAGTGTGCATATGATTCCTTAAAATGCTGTCTAGGGGAGCAGCTCACTAGGTTATGGAACAGAGCTATTGCTATTCGCATGAGCAATATAAGGCATATGAAACCTGAACTGATTCAATCAGCATGTGCATTTCAGCTTCCAGACTCCATAAGATGCCCATCACATAAGATTATGAATATGACATAAAGACTATAGCACAAGGGGCTATTTACTTGATGACAGATGATGAATATTGGACTTTTTTGATTTTTCAATTATAGCTGCTTTCGTTTAGCTATTTATTTGTCGCCCTCAATAACAGCCAAATGTATTCATCTCCCAACCATTGTCTTCTTAATGATCACAGGTGTCATATATACAGGTGTCCTTTATAATGCATACCAAGCCTAACTCCACCTCTCCCAGTTTCCGTTTCCAGTGGGCTGCTTATCCTGGTTGTTTGCTGTTGACCCTTGGGGTTGCCGAATCCCTGCCTACCAATGTTTCCCACCAAAGTGATTCCGACAGGCACATTAAAATGCAAATTCCCGCTTCCCAGCTCACTGCTATTTTGTCACATTTCCTCTCACGAGAGGCGCCAACCAGAGAAGGAATTAGATGTCGGGGACCAGGGGTTGAATATTCAAATGTTCCCCTGAGTGCTCCTCACCGCTGCAACCATTTTACCCCTAAAAATCCACTTACTGTTTGATGAATGACCAGTTTTGGCGAGCAATTCTGTTTTTCACCCAAAGACCACGTGCTGTGCCTGGCCTTATTAATAATTGAGCATGTGCTGTGCTCAAAAACAAACATAGCAAACGTAATAATTCTAATCTCACTTGATCATTGCCTTTCCCTCCATTAAGTCAATTTTAATTGATTTCAAATGACCTCCACACAGCGTTCGGCTCCAGAGCGGCGATATTTTAACTTTGGAAAGCCTCCAAACTGCGAACGACTCTAATGATGATACATTCGAATAAATCTTCCTGTCTGCCAGAGCAAGTCTCGCTGGTTCTCTGATCAGCTAAGCTCAATTCCTCACTGTCTGCCGTCTGTCCCACGCAGGGATGACTTACTTTACGACTGCTTGCTGTGGTCTTCATTTTTTACCTAAAATAGCCCTCAGTATGTCATCTGTGTTCTTAATGGCGTTTAGCAGAAAGGAGCATCTGTGTGGCTCTACGGGTGGTGGGCGGCTGGGCGGCCATAATTACACCTCGCTGCAGCCAATGGCGTCTGCTCTCAGCTGGGTCAAACATCTCCACAAACTAACCCTGGAAAACATTCAAAATCAGTGCCAGTCTGGATGATCCCCGTTGACGGGGGTGTGTAAGTTTGACTCCTTACTGTGCTGCTGTCCTCAAATAACTTTACCTTTTTCAGCTCTAAGGCAACATGTGGTGGCAGGGACAGTGATTGACTGGAGCTATTAATTCAGAACTCAAACCAGCCAAAGACCTATAATTTAAGACTATTTTTAGACTCAAGGACTACCAGTTATATAGAGAGAGCACAGAGGAGGAGAAAGTCAATATGAGGGGAGGAGAGAAGAACACTTTGGAGACCACGGTGAATTAAAAGTTTGGGTATTTCTCTGATTGATTATAGAGTTACGCAATTACAGATAAAGATCAATAGAGAGCGTTCACAAAGTAACTCTGCTTTTCACGAGCCTGTTCTTCAGGGAAGACTGATTCATTCAGTGCTGTCTGATGCACACACAAATGTTTAAATTTGGCTGAAATAGCTAATGGATGGCTTTATGCAGCTAAAAGGCACATAGTGTTTTCCGTCTACTTGGAAACAAATGCAGTGTTTGCAAAGTTACTGGGTTTATATGGGCTTTTGAGCAATAATTCTGAAAGAGTACATAATCTCTGGATCAAAACACATGCATAAAAGAAGCAGAAACCAGTGATAAAAGCAGATAATGCAAGTTGTAGTCTTTGAAAAAAACGTGATTTTCTCAGCTTTTTGTTCAAAATAATGCTTTTATATGCAACTTACCCACATTCAAGTGTTGATAAAAAAATAAAAAATAAAATAAAGGAAGAGGCTCTGTTCTTTTGATATATTGCATGTTTAGATATTCATACAACAAAATATTCTGGGGGCCATGGAACTTTTGTGAAAATGATCAAAAATGTTTGCGGTAGCTGGTAACGCGGGCAGGAAAGAGTTAATTAAAGGAATCACTCGAATCTCATCCATGCCATAAAAGATGGCGACTCAGAAGGTGTTGCAGGTTTGATGTAATGTGACAGATCACGGTGCGATATATTTGAATATTTTCAAATCATAAATGAGATGAGACATTTGATTCTCAAGTTATTCTATACAAGTAAAGCTGGCGTTTGAAATGTAACTGCACTGCAATGGTGTCCTCTGAAAGACCTTGAGCAGTGAGACAGTCCAAGAGACAACAAGACACTTGTTTTTCCTCAAAGAGAGCAAGAGTATCCAAATAACTACACCACTTGGGCCAACAATTAAAAGCGATCTGGAAGAGCAAAACCATGCCAGACTTGTAATAGATGCAAATGGTCTGAGAAGGGCCGGTGATGCCAAAAATTCAGCTTTAGACATATTCCTTTGTCCCTCATCCAGTGATAAAAAAAAAAAGAAAAAAAAAGTGGAAGCCAGTCTTCTGTCCTCTCTGCGATGGGCACTAGGCCCAGAATTTACTCGGGATGTGTTTAGGGACGCTGCGATTGGTTGAGAAACAGGATGTAGCTCTTAACACACTTAACAACATCAATATGGGTGTCTTATGTTAATGACACATCCTCTCGCAAATATGTACATTTTCAGACTGCTTTGTGCTTTCAATCCGTGCTGCTTCATTTCTATAGTGTTTGCTGAAATTTCATGGGTTAAACAACGCCATTCATCCGATGAACAACAAAAAGCCATGGGTAATAGCTCAGAAGATCATTTCTGTAGAGATTTAATTGAACAAAAGTAATTTCGCAGTCTCTTGAAAATTGCCCTTTGCTTTCCAGTTTCCACTGACTGACTGGGTTCAACCCCCAATCACGAGGGCGGTTATTCAACACCTATTTCAAACGATCACTGATTTTATTACCATTTTCTCTCTCGCCCCGCTGGGATTTATGGTACATTTGCAATGTAGAGTAACCGTGTCCTGACGAGACTCCTAAATGTACCTGCTGAGAACAATTATCAGTTCATTACATCCATGAGTTCCTTTTGACCTCACTTTTTAATGGATTTGCAAAAGGCAAAGAATCTGATTTCTTTAAAGCCCAGTCTAATGGGCTATTTATGCATGCAATATTAATGCGTTTCAACTGTCCAATACAAAACATTCATCTTCTCCCTCATGGATATATTGGGCCTGCTTTGATTGTACTTCTCAACTAATCACACAGTTTTACTTCAGCGGTTTTAGCATGCAGCTAAATCCTGCTCATTAACTTCAGCCTGACATCCATTGCCATCCAAAACTTAAACTTCAAAGGGCAAACTTCTCCCCATCACCTATTTAAAAGCCTCTTGCTGGGAGATTCATTGTTATCCGCATTGCTGCATTAAGTCTCTAGTATGGCTTTACTTCTGTTAGCACTCTGCTCACAATTTAGAAAGATTTGTTTGACTCAAGATGGTGAATGCCCGTTGTCAGAAATCTGTGTATTTATACATTACAAGTCAAAAGTTTGGATACACCAGTTCAGATAGCATGGTCCAACTCATCCACCCTTCATTTAAATAAATAATAATACAAATAATGCTAGATAGAATTGGTATTGTTATTGTGCCTAGCAGATGTGGAAGATATGGCCTTGTCCATGGTGCTGAATGTCCTGCTGACCAAGGTACTGATCATCTAAGCTTACAATCTAAATTTAATCAAGCCCACCATAGATACTGAGAGGAACATTTGTCTGATGCTCATATTGTTTACAGGCTGTATTCAATTGCTGGAATTGAGTGACAATCCAAAACAGTTAAATTTATTTCCAATGTATGCAATATTATAAACAGAGTACAAAGCAGTTTCCCAGACCACGCAGTGTTCGCATGCACATTATTATGATAATGATTTTAAATGCATGACCAGCTGTGGGTAAACAACACTTCATCCGTTAAGGACACATTTAACGCTCAATATCTCTCCAATGCTATTCTAATTAGACGCCATCGTTGTTACATCCTGACAGTGACTGTAAGGTTCAATGACAGTGGATTGTTAACCCAGGAGGATCTATTCATCCGAGCAATGAACAATATCTGCATTTACTTCCAGTTAACACTTAACATTGCCAAAGTCTTCATAACAGATAGACAGTTTGATGTCTATAATCCATTCCACAAAACCCAGACTCGCGACCATTTATTTTCTCATAGATTTATTTGTTGACAAACTTGCGATGACAATTTTAAGTGGCTAAAAGCCTCCATGCTTATGTCTATCACTTCCTCGAGGGGATCAATAAAGTACATCTGTCTCGCTATTTGTCTATCAATAGCAACTCCAGATGTCTCTCAGAGCACACAATCTGCCGAGGAAAGCAGTCAGATGAAGACTGTGAAGAAAGCATGTGTTTTATTGACTATTTAAGAGAATCTATTCTGTTCTGGTAGACTCATATCAGGCCGAGAGCACCGCCATTAACAAGACAAGAAACATAAATCTCATTTCGTATACATGCTGTTGTCTGAGGTCTGATTACTGGATTGAGATGTTATAATTTTCTTAAAATAAAACCAATGCAAAATTCTATGAAGACACAATTTCATTACTATCATTAAAAGGGTCTTGTCTTTCAATTAAATAATCAAAATAATCAAAATATCCTTAAAACATAAACATTCTTGAGAGACAAAATTCTACAAGATGAAAAGAACAGTTTCCAGAGAATATACAGTATATATTGAACTAAGTTTGTTGATTCTTGTTTTAAAGGTACACTGTGTTACTTTTGGCACTCTAGAGGTTAAAAAACAAAACTGCATGGATTTTGCAGAAGAACGTTGTTTTGGTTGTGCTTCGGCTCTGCGTGACTGTGGGGAGAGGGAGAGAGAGGGAGAGGGAGAGGGAGAGAGAGAGAGAGAGAGAGAGAGAGAGAGAGAGAGAGAGAGAGAGAGAGAGAGAGAGAGAGAGAGAGAGAGAGAGAGAGAGAGAGAGAGAGAGAGATGAACATAAGAGACTTGAAAGATTCTGATTAAAAGTAAAGTTTTAGAAGATAATAGAAGTTTTATTTTTCTGCCTCTAAAAGTGATTGAGATTGCCCAATCAAATACTCTCCAGAATGAGAACTGTTAGTTGGTTGTTGTGAGGTAAACTAAACACGATTAGCTTTCTGTAATAATTTGAATGTTAAAAAACTGAAATAAAAAACATTGCCCCCACAGGTAATTTTAAGCTCTCCGGCTCTTCCGCTTGCTTTAAACAAAAGGCAAGTCTAAATAAGCAAAAACTCCCAATTCAGAGTACAAATGAACAGTGCTATAATATCTGCCAATTTGTGTGAGCAATAACGTGAAATTATAGTAATTGCAACATAAAATGTTTCCCAGTTTAATTGCTTTCACTTTCCCATAAGGTAAATTAAATCTCAGTGCATCTCCTAAATGAACCACAGGCACATCGTTATCTTCTCCAAACAAATGGAATGAGTGGCCATAAATGCAGCTTTAACTCAGGCGACTAAACAAATGGCAGACGAGAGTTCAGAATGAGTCTCATCTTTCCCCCATCCCATTTTCACACGGTGAGTTCATCATAATTTTACCCTGTGTTTAATCAGTGGAATTTCATTACCCATGCTGCTATTTAGCAACATTTTGCACTGTAGAAAGGCTTGACAGGGAGATAAAGTTATAAAGAGAGCGCTTTCACAATTTTAAGTTTATAGAGATTTATTATGGCTAATCTGATGTTTTCATTTAGACTTTGAATAAACTAACTGTCTTCGGCATAATTGCCATTGTTCTCAAAACACATTCTCCTTATAGTCAAAACTAAGGATGCACGATATATAGGCCACCTTATCGGTATTGGCCAATATACACTCACCTAAAGGATTATTAGGAACACCATACTAATACTGTGTTTGACCCCCTTTCGCCTTCAGAACTGCCTTAATTCTACGTGGCACTGATTCAACAAGGTGCTGAAAGCATTCTTTAGAAATGTTGGCCCATATTGATAGGATAGCATCTTGCAGTTGATGGAGATTTGTGGGATGCACATCCAGGGCACAAAGCTCCCGTTCCACCACATCCCAAAGATGCTCTATTGGGTTGAGATCTGGTGACTGTGGGGGCCATTTTAGTACAGTGAACTCATTGTCATGTTCAAGAAACCAATTTGAAATGATTCGAGCTTTGTGACATGGTGCATTATCCTGCTGGAAGTAGCCATCAGAGGATGGGTACATGGTGGTCATAAAGGGATGGACATGGTCAGAAACAATGCTCAGGTAGGCCGTGGCATTTAAACGATGCCCAATTGGCACTAAGGGGCCTAAAATGTGCCAAGAAAACATCCCCCACACCATTACACCACCACCACCAGCCTGCACAGTGGTAACAAGGCATGATGGATCCATGTTCTCATTCTGTTTACGCCAAATTCTGACTCTACCATCTGAATGTCTCAACAGAAATCGAGACTCATCAGACCAGGCAACATTTTTCCAGTCTTCAACTGTCCAATTTTGGTGAGCTCGTGCAAATTGTAGCCTCTTTTTCCTATTTGTAGTGGAGAAGAGTGGTACCCGGTGGGGTCTTCTGCTGTTGTAGCCCATCCGCCTCAAGGTCGTGCGTGTTGTGGCTTCACAAATGCTTTGCTGCATACCTCGGTTGTAACGAGTGGTTATTTCAGTCAAAGTTGCTCTTCTATCAGCTTGAATCAGTCGGCCCATTCTCCTCTGACCTCTAGCATCAACAAGGCATTTTCGCCCACAGGACTGCCGCATACTGGATGTTTTTCCCTTTTCACACCATTCTTTGTAAACCCTAGAAATGGTTGTGCGTGAAAATCCCAGTAACTGAGCAGATTGTGAAATACTCAGACCGGCCCGTCTGGCACCAACAACCATGCCACGCTCAAAATTGCTTAAATCACCTTTCTTTCCCATTCTGACATTCAGTTTGGAGTTCAGGAGATTGTCTTGACCAGGACCACACCCCTAAATGCATTGAAGCAACTGCCATGTGATTGGTGGATTAGATAATTGCATTAATGAGAAATTGAGGTAGGTTTAGGTCTGGGGTAGGGTTAGACTGCTAGGAGGCGCCTTCTGGCTCATATCTATCTGCGTCTCATATTGACGCTAAAGGGTGCCATGTGCGTTGGATGTAGACGAAATGTCAAAAGGACGCCTTGGGATGAGATCGGGCTGGATTATTTCCTTCAGCTGAGACACTTTCAGATGTGCACCGGTCGCCATGATGGTTTTGAATTAGAACTAATTGGGACATGGCTTTTAATGGTGAGACTTTTGTTTTTTGTAATCAGGCTCTCAAAGATAATCGAAAAATTTTGATTTAGATTTATTGGCCAATACAGTATATCAGTTATCGGCTTTCAAACATAAAGAATTATCGGTTATTGGTATCAGCAAAAATGTTTCATATCCGTGCATCCCTAGTCAAAACCCAACTAATCTTTGCTATTGTTATTGTCATTCGTGTGACAGATTACATTAGGAAAGATATATGACCCAAATATTTTGCCTTTAATGGCTTTTACAAGGCAGATTTTGCGTCACATAGCACACCAAATGAAGTTAAGTTAATTTATGAGACGTTTTTGAATATTTGCTACATATGAAACTCCAGGTGTTACATCAGTGTCTCGAAAAGTCCGAAAAAATAGCAGCCTTATCCCATAATTCACTTTGACAGCACCTCCTCTTTTGACACTCTCCAGATGCTTTAGAAAATCTGAGAACTACTCCCATCGGTGACAATCATTTTCTCTGGAGAACAAAGCACTTTGGAGGTAGAAGAGGGAGAAGAAAAGAGAAATCGTGAGCAACGGCAGCTGCAGCTCCTGGCTTCTCTGTTTGATCTCGGGTTTGTGAAGGAGACAGTCAGAAAGCCCTTCTGTCTGACAGAATTAGTCTATGATGAGTTGTCTGGCTTTTTAAGTGCCCTTATAGGTGTGCCCTGGCTGTAATGGCACTGAATTACACTGACAGGGTAATCTTCATCAAATAAGCCGTGACAAGACAGTCAAGTTTAAGGTATCTGGGAACATGAGGTGGAAGAATGGAGCGTAAGCATTATCTGTGTTTGCCGACAGAATTACGTTATCTCCTAAAGGGAAATTATTCTGGATTTTATATATATATATATATATGAAGAGTTCAGATGCAAAAGCCTCCAAGTGCCATCTGAAATTTTCTTCTAGAATGATCATTTTTATGAAGCTTGTATATATAAGTTCAGTAATTTCACTTAAATGACAATTAATAGGTAATTTTCATCGCCATTTAAGTGAAATTACTGAACTTAAATATACAAGCTTGATAAAAATGATAATTCTAGAAGAAAATTTCAGATGGCACTTAGAGGCTTTTGCATCTGAACTCTTCATATAGATCAGTCATGTATTACGCTTTAATGAGGTCTTTGTTCTTTTTAGATCATGACAAGATCAAAACATCCTTCAAAAATTATCTTATCAGAAAATCACAGCATACATATTTGGAACGACATGAGGATGATATTTTAAATTTGGGGTGAACATTAGGGTGAACAAGGAAACCATTCGGATAATTTCTCATTGGAACCTCATTTGAGGCTCATGTGTGTAAATATCATACAGCAGGTTAAAGGGTTAAATCACTCAAAAATGAAAATTCTGTCAGCAATTACTCACCCTCATGTCGTTCCAAACCCGTAAGACTTTTATTCATCTTTGGAACACAAATTAAGATATTTTTGATGAAATCTGAGAGATTTCTGTCCCTCCACAACACAACTACCACTTTGTCGCTTCAAAAAGTTGATCGTAACTTTGAAAAGAGATCGTAAAACTAATCCACATGAATTGAGGGGTTTAGTCCAAATTTTCTGAAGAGACACGATCACTTTATATGATGAACAGTTTGAATTTAGGCTTTTATTCACATATAAACAAAGACTCTTTACACGTGAGAACAAACCTCATTGCTGCGTAACAAGAATGGACCTAATTGGCGTAGTCGTTGCTTTTGGAATCAGTAGAATAACTGAGTACAATATTTACGGTAAGTAAATTAAATATAACAAAAAAAGGTTAAACGATTATAAAAGGTATTTTTAAGGTTTTAAAGTGTAGTCTTGTTTAACACCATGTAGGCTAATCCTCCGAAACGAGTTTGCAGCAGAAGGCTCGAACAGAGTGAAATGTTATTATTTCTTAAATGAGTAAACTGCATTTAATAAATGCGACTGAAAACGTAATTGATTAAAATTGAATGCAATAGTCAAAACATTAATGCCACGATTTTAATATGCATAAATAAGAATACGTACAAGTTTGTACGTCGGTAGAGTTGTTCAAACGTAAATTTACGTTTTAGTGCTGTAAATACATCAGTATTATACATTTCTGTGTATAAAACGTAAGTAAATGTACGTGTGGTAGAACTACACTTTACGTAAAAATAGACACGTATTCTCATGAGATCACGTTGGTAATGGTTGAGGAAGACCAAAAATACATATTTTGTGATTACTGCAGTTTTCAATTATTCAAGGTGAATAGCAGAGCTTCAGTTTGGCCGGCAGTCCAACTTATCAATAACCATGAACCACGAGGATATTGATTATAGCTGGTTAATATTCAGATGGATGTTTCATATCTCACCTCACCCCAGTTCAGTCAAAAAGAAATCAGCTCTATCCTGAAACAGGATTTCTTTTTGACTGTAAAGTTAGACTGTGTCAGTGATGTGTGTGTGTGTGTGTTTATGGTCCTGGAGGTGATGGAGTGAGCTGCATATTTCACATGCTTTTCTGAGCTCCACAGGTCTAATAAGCCCTGATGCCTGAAGACAGAAAGAGAATTCTGTCTCTCATTTAAGCAGACAGCTGTGTCAGACTGGTTATGGCTCTTCCCAGTTGTCCATCTCTAATTCAGACATCAAAGAAGAAATAACAGAGCAGTGGATCTCAACTGGTCTTGCTTCAAGAATCAAATCTGAACTTTTAGTGTAGTAATTATATTCCCAGACAGCAACATACTGTTATCCCAGATCCGGCCCACATCTGGTACGTGTGGATTTCACTTGTACAAGATGTGGGCCAGATCTGGGCCAACACTATGTTGCTGTCTGGGTTGTCTAATACTATTGTATAATTGTATAATTCTACAATTACCATAATAATACCATTATATATATACAATATATATATTACCAATTTACATCACACACCCACATTTATAACACATTTATAACACACAGTTTTAATAATTAAAACAGTGATAATTAAAATAATAATTAAAACCAATTTATATAATTATGATATATATATAAATATTCAAATTTGTTTATAATATCATTATTATTTGCATTTAGCATCAGTGTTAGCAGACCTGGAAGTTGTAAACCACTGGCCTAGAAGACAGTGATCTGGATGAAGGCTTTTCTTTACACTTACTCCAGTACATCCTACATACAGTCTCTGTCGCTCTTCCCTTCAGTGTCTTTTGTGAGACACAAAGAGATTTCCCACACACCTGGTCTTTGTCACCTGTAGGCAAACGTAAAAGCCTTTAGTTAGAGAATGGAAAAAGCCAAGCAGACAGAGAGAAAGATGCTTCTCTACAACACAGACTGGATATGGTATACAAATAAGAGTAGATATAGTGAGGGAAGCCCATTGTGTTTCCAAGATGCCTCAGTCTTTGATTTATTATCTGACTTGGGAAATAATTATTTATAACCTTTCATGCCACAGCCTTGAGCCTCATCAGTCATAAACAATGTGTTTTGAGTGACTTGATATTTTCTGGGCTTTGAAAAGGCTGACGCTGTTATCAGAGCTGAAAACAGATGTTAATGCGGGCCGGCTCTGAAAGGTGAAACCCTGGCGAAGAAAACGCCAGAGTAATAAGTGTCAAAATGATGAAAAACTGAATATATGTGTGAACTATTACTTTGACATATACACATGTGCATCTCATACCCAAACACAGTGACCTCAGAAGTTTGGAAATGCCGTAGGTAAAGTGGAGTTTTGGACAATATCAGCATACATTATTATATCTTAATTTTACAAATAAATATATTTTATTTTATAACATATTTTGATATTTATAATATTATCAATAAACACTCATAAAGCATCTCTAAACTGTGTTTGGTTTGATTGGTCTATTGTTGTCATTAACCCAAAACTCTTAGTAATTTTTGATTTTTGAAAATGAAAAGATGATGAGTATAGATTGACATTATTATGTAACCATAATAAAAAGTAAATAATTATTGCTGGTCATAATGATAACTGTTTGCCACTTTAATGCATTTACAACAAGAAGTAAAGATGATTTATGCTTGATATCATCTAAAACCTCGTTTTTGAATAAATGCTAAATGAAAAATTATGTAAATGACCCTATATATGCAAGCAGCATGAACAGACAGCATTTGGCATGAGTGATATGCACCATTCGTATTTTCCATATGTAGGCTAAAGAAATATGTAATATATCATGCCAAAATAAAGAAACTGATAAATGAAAAAAACAAAGGTTGGTAAATGAAAAACAACTTGCTGTCTTGCTCTCCCTGTTCCTAAATCCACTCTCTAGTTCTGTTTCCACTACTCTTCCCTCAAGTCATTTTGTAGGACTGTCCCCTATGTTTAAACTCATTCTGGGGGATATTTCTCCATCTCTGCCTCTGTGTGTTTCTCATTTAAGGGCATGCTGTAGGCTTTAAGGGTGCAACAGATGGCCTGGCAGGGAGAGATGCTGTTCTGCTGTTCCGCTCGAATTGTTTTCCAAGAGAAACAGCTTGAAACTGTGGTTGTGTTGATGGTAGGTTTGTTCTGTTTTACCTCCACACAGGGAGGGAGCTCCACTACAGATGTTCATCTCTCAATCTGGCGACACCGTCACCTTTCCAACACTTCCAAGCAGAACAGGCATCTGTCAGATGTGAAGCCTTCAAACGAGGACGAAAACTGGTATTTTTGGTAAAACTAAACTTCTGTGCCAAAAACTTTTAATTACGCTGGGTACTTGATACATGCTTTCAGACCATCATTTTTCCAACATGACATTTTAATTTTTAAAAAGGATATGTTTCTTCTACTTATGTTTGCAATGCATAATCCTTTAAACTTCTGATTTATATTTTAATCCCAGTTCTTTCATTATCAACAACAACAACAACCTTGGAAATTATGACCAAACTAAAATGAGTAGTTTATCTATCTATCTATCTATCTATCTATCTATCTATCTATCTATCTATCTATCTATCTATCTATCTATCTATCTATCTATCTATCTATCTATCTATCTATCTATCTATCTATCTATCTATCTATCTATCTATCTATCTATCTATATAAGTTATAAAAATTAGGACATTATGACAAATCTTTAGGCCTATATAAGTAGTACTACTGTGAAAACAGTGTTTGCCTGTCACTGTTAATTTTTCTTTTTCTTTTATTTAATAAAGTGTTCTGCATCGATATTTAAAGTTTTCTCAACTTGTAATGTGAAGTTGCTTTGAATGACATTTGGATATTTGAGTTATCCAAAGTTCAATCCAGGGAACTTGTGAAAGCTAATTGTAACACTCATTTTTACAGTGTTGTAGGGCAGAAATGGCCTTTAGATATTCATTATAATTCTCATTTCAAATTAAAATTCTCATTTCAAACCTGGTAAAGTGTTTGCACAGTGATGTCCGGATTAATTTCATACATTTTGTGATGGCTTGTTGCCAGGTTACTATGCTGTGCAGATTCTGACAGCAACTAAAATATGTTGCAGTATTCATGTTTGTCCAAGAAGTCAACAAACATTCAAATATAAATGTAAAAATGTAGCATTTTAGCTGCATCTGCATTCTGCAGTGATATTTCATAAACATCTTTGTTGATCCTGGAACAACATTCTAATCAACCAATCAGATTTGAGGGACAAGTTTACAGTTTATGTAAAGTTTAAGCATACAACCAGAGGTGTTATTCACCTATCATTTCCCTCTGATTTCAGGAATTAGTTAGGGTTAGGTTTAGATGTAGGTATTAGGGACTACGTTTTTGGGCAGAAATGTTGTTCCAGGATCAACAAAATATGTTGATCCATGAACATTTATTACTTGGGAAAATCACAGTGACAGAGTTTTTGTTGCGGTTTTTGTTGTCTATGACACAACACCCTGCTCTCCATGTGTTCAGGATAATTTCATAAGATGTTTGTGTCATTGTATTGGCCCCACTAAATGCTATTTTTAACATTTAATATGGCCCGCTTTTGCTTTAATGACAACAGCGAATGAAATGCATGAACTCCACAAGTTTGTGCAAAACCTGATGATCATGTTCTCCAGCATGATTGAAGAATGACCCTATGGGAACATCAGTTGAGTTAGTTGTGAAGTAAGAATGACATTATTAAAGATAATAGATCCCTGTGCAAATATACCATCATATTGACAGGAGGGAATAGAGACGTCCAAATGCATGTGATGTTTGATGAAACAAAAAAGAGACGCTTTTAGCCTTTCTCCCTCTAGCAAATATGCTCTACAACACATCCTATATAGACAAAAGAGAAAGAGTACAAAAAGATCAGTGTGGTGTAATTGAACTTGACAAAACCACACACACACACACACACACACACACACACACACACACACACACACACACACACACACACATGCGCTTCACAGCCCCAAACAAGGATGTTTGCCCCTTCATTCATCTCAGGAGGCGGTGGCGCTTTCAACATATTGGCATTTCTGAGCCGCTTTGCGGTAATTGTCAGTCATGTGGCAGTTGCTCGTTTGTTTTGCTGACATTTTGCCTTTGCCTGATTGTGTATTTAACGGTGGGAAGGGAGGAGAAATTAATTGGAGTGGGGCATAATCTGTCTGCCTGAAATGTCACCTCTGTATTGCCCATGCCGACTATGGTACTGTGGCAGAGAAAGGAGACACTAAGTAAAGGGTAGGAGCACGAAGGAGAAAGAGTAAAAAAAGCGAGCTGTTAGCATGCATTTACATATAATCACTTCACTGACATTCAGAGCAATTCTCGAAGAACTGAGAGAGAAAGAGTAAAGAGAAAAAGAGAAAGAGGAAGCTCTTGATTACTGCTTCACCGGGTGTTGGGACTAAATATTAGCTTACTAATGTGAGGAAATTACCACACGGTAAGAGGTGTGTCTCCTCTACGGATTGTCCACATGAAGGAAAGAAAACTCAATTTAGATCTCCTAAAATGCAATTATTGGAGAGAGAAATGAGATTTTGATTAAACCTTCTGAAAGACCTTAGCAATCCCACCACATGTGTCTACTCTACCCCTTTTCTGCCAAAATTGTGCTGGTTAATACAAATATAAAATATATTATAACATATAAAATGTAAATTACGGAAGAGGATTAGGGCCAAGCAGAAATAAAAAAAATAAAACCATCTCGAGATTAAAGTCATTATAATGCGAGATTAAACTCGTTAAATTTCGAGAAAAAAAGTCGAAATACAATCTTGAGAATTAACTCATTACGTTTCGAGAATAAAGTCGTTGTGTTTCGAGAAAAAAACTCGTTAAATTTCAAGAAAAAAGTCGAAATACAATCTTGAGAATAAACTCATTACATTTCGAGAATAAAGTCGTTGTGTTTCGAGAAAAAACGCGTTAAATTTCGAGAAAAAAAACTCGAAATACAATCTTGAGAATAAACTCATTAAATTTCAAGAATAAAGTCGAAATGAAATGTAGAGAATAACGCATTCGATCAGTGTTCATTGCCTACTGATATCAACCTCATCGAGGTTTCTGGTTTCCCAGGATACCATAAGACGCATTATTAATCGTTGTTGGTTGTGTACGCCTCCATCCACAGAATGTAACGACTGCATCTATACAGCCATTAATGGCAATGCCTTACGGTTTTAATCTATCATAGCTGTACAGAGTGCATTTGGGCCAGCGCAAGTGTACTGGCGTCTTCTCTAGCGTCTCCTGCGTCAAGATTCCACACCTTGAGGATCAACAAGTTTAATAATGCGTCTTAAGGTATCCTGGGAAACCACGAAACCTCGATGAATTTCATGTTGGACAAAAGCGAGTACATCGCACAAATTGGACTGATTTTTTCTTCTAAAAAGACCTAGCCGACCTAGACCTAAGCATGTTATATTCTTTGTTACTGAAAGAAAGTCTAAAATATAGCTTGACTAACGTTAAGTGATCCAACTCTGCCATGTCCTCTATCAGTAGGCTATGAACACTGATCGAATGCGTTATTCTCTACATTTCATTTCGAGTTTTTTTCTTGAAACACAACGACTTTATTCTCGAAATTTAACGAGTTTTTTCTCGAAACACAACGACTTTATTCTCGAAATATAATGAGTTTATTCTCAAGATTGTATTTCGAGTTTTTTTCTCGAAATTTAACGAGTTTTTTTCTCGAAACACAACGACTTTATTCTCGAAATGTAATTCTCAAGATTGTATTTCGACTTTTTTCTCGAAATTTAATGAGTTTTTTCTCGAAACACAACGACTTTATTCTTGATATTTAATGAGTTTATTCTCAAGATTGTATTTCGACTTTTTAATTTTAAAAAGTTTAATCTCGCATTATAGTGACTTTAATCTCGAGATGGTTTTATTTTTTTTATTATTGCTTGGCCCTAATCCTCTTACGTAATAAATATACAAAATATAATTTTATATTATATTATAGTAAAAATATACTCAAAACACACACACACACACACACACACACACACACACACACACACACACACACACACACACACACACACACACGCACAGTTCAAAAGTTTGGGATCAGTAAGATTACAAATGAATTACTAATTAAGTGACAAAGACAATCTTACAAAATATTTATATTTCAAATAAATGCTGTTTTGATCTGTCTAATCAAAGAATCCTAGAATAATTCTTTCCAAAGCTTTATTCAACATTGAGAATAAGAAATGCTTCTTAAGCTCCAAATTAGCTTGTTAGAGTTATTTCTGAAGGATCACGTGACACTGAAGACTGGAGTAATGGAATTCAGCTTTGCCATCACATGAATAAATTACATTATTGTTTGTATAAAAATACTAAAAGCAACATCTTACTAACCCCAAACTTTTGAACGGTAGTGTACAATTATATACTGTGTAGTTACACTCAAACTGCATGCCAAAAAAAAAACATTCCATCCATTCAACAATTATTTGCCCCTTCTGAGGACATTCACAGTAAAGTGTCTAAACTAGTGTGAATGAGTGTGCTTGTGTATTTGCAGGAACATGAGAAAGCGGAAACACTGATTAAAGTGTGATAATCCACCAGTCCCGTTCCCTTAAATCAAGCTTATCCCAGGAGACACCTTCAAAGTCCCTCGTGTCCCTGGAGAACGGCTGGTGCAAAGAACAGGAAGGTAGAGGAAGAGGAGAGTGGAAGTGGTGGGTGTTCTGTTAGTTTGAGGAATAATGAGACTGAAAGGGTGGGAATAAAAGAGTCTGTTCCAATAATAGCGCTGCAGTGCTTGAGTAAAGTGTTCTGCTCTACAAAGAGCCTTCGTTTGTGCTCGGAGAACAGGAAGGAGAGGGAGGAAATGAGTAATGGCTCCTACGCAAGGGTCAGGTGGTTTGTGGATATAGATAATACCCTTTTATCCTTCACGAAACCTTATTTCGGTTTCCCAGCCCGCACTGAATCTTAGGTAATGCTGAAAGGGTGCAGTGATGGATAGAACTTTCATAATGTTTTGAAGGATCACGTCTGGAATCACTACGCCAACATTTCATCCAATACGCACAGCCTCGCCACCTTTCAAACAGGAAGTCAGAAAGCCATATCGACCACCTCTCATGGACTAATGACTGATGACCCTCACCCACGGACCGCCCAATAGCCAGACCGGTGAAGAACGCTTCCTCTAAGAAAAGGTCAGACTCTTGAGTCCAAAGTGTCAAAGCCATTTTACAATTTGATAAAAGCTGACCTGAGGTTTCATTTCCAGATAAAAGGCACTAAACTCTTTAAGACTGCAATGGAACAGTTTGTCTTGTTTTAGTCAGAAGTTTCCTCACCTAAAGGGACATTTATATCAGCGTGAGGTAGCACTAAAATGTTGTTATTTTCATTTTACCTGTCCCCTCCATCTGGTTCTGGTAGGATTTTAAGCCTTAGAAGGTTTTCTTGAAATATACGTCTGCACTTTATTTCTCAAAACTGCAAGGCCCCCATAATTACTATATAAAAAAACTGGACAGTTCCCATCAACAACTCCAACCTCATTTCACATGCTGTCAAAGTCTAAGCTACTAGCTATGATTTAGAACATGCTGGATGATTTCAGATCATCCAAGTTGATCATTAGTTAGTCCACAATGGTCCTTAGGCCATCTTGGACCAGCAACAAACCAGCTACCGGCTTGTCAAACCAGTTTAACGTGGTCAGTCTGGTTTTTGGTACCTGGCTGCTGGTTCAACCAGCCAATGAGCAGCATAGAGGCCTTCTGGTCTTTTACTTTGCAACTACATGTCAACAAACTCTCTGCTTAATATCTGCTAACACTTTATTTTGATGTTCCCCCAACAGACATTTTACTGTAGTGACTTTGCAGCTACATGTCAACTTTTTCTGCTAACCCAAACCCTAACCTAACAGTCAACTACGGTCTACTAATAGCTACTCTAATGACAGTTATGACATTTAGTTGCACATGTATTTATAGTTAGAATGTCTAGAGTGAACCATCAAAATAAAGTGTAACCATTTTTTCCCCAACATTTTAAGTTATTTAACTTTAGACGATAACAGACAAAAAACAAACAAAAAAAAAAACCATAAAAAAAACCCTCTAACATATATGGTACTGTAAGTTTGCTGTCACGAGCTCGCAGACGAATCGTTGATGCTCTGATGGTTGCGTAAGAGTAATTACGAGACGAGTGTTATGAGCACCTCCCGATAATTCTTAAACAGGTTTAAAAAATTCGGTGAGTGGGCCCGATTTGGACCAGCGTATAAGCTGTCCCATAATGCCAAATCATACACAACCACGTCACATAGGCTAGATCTATGCATATTAGGCTATAGCCCAGTGGCAGCAAACCCAAAGCATGCGCTTAGACAGACAGACACACACACACACACATCATTTGCACACAACTCATTTTTTCTTTCTTTCTTTTTTCTATCCGAAGCTATAGCAGCAACATTGAAAGCTTCGGTCACCATGTTTAGAGCGAAAGCTTGTGAATGACCATCAGGTTAACTGACGTGTACAATATCTCACGACCTTCCAAGTATCCGAACTTGCACAGTGTACTCCGGCCTTAACCGTTTTTTTATTTATTTTTTATCCAATGCTGTACATTGAAATCACGTTCCACCTGTGTAAGCACATAAACGTAACACTTTATTCAGAACGTGTCTGCCAGAGGCTCAACTGTAGCATATTGTTGTATAGCTGATTATCTGTTATCAGTCAAACAGAGT
Organism: Rutilus rutilus; assembly: GCF_951802725.1. Classification (NCBI taxonomy): domain Eukaryota; kingdom Metazoa; phylum Chordata; class Actinopteri; order Cypriniformes; family Leuciscidae; genus Rutilus; species Rutilus rutilus. The sequence continues at coordinate 31,188,671 of NC_140224.1, read as the reverse complement.
GATAAGTGACAACTTTAAATTGTGACACAGCATGATGAATATTTGCATGCATCTGTTAAAGAAGAAAGCCCTGAACAGTGCGAGTACATCTTCGCAACCTATTTAACACTGAGAGGCCCAAGCATTGGTACTGGTAAATGTTCTCCACTATGTGAAGTTACTTTGACCTTTATAAATACCTTCCACTGAGCAACAAGGCTGAACATCCAGCATGTTCATCTCAGACCAGCTCTCTAAAATTTCATCAGGCTACATCAAGAACTATTTGTAATAATTTTCTATGAATTATCGGATGGGCTTTTATGTGCATTAAAACTGTTGACCACAAAGACCCACCGCTGCATTATTGCAACATTCAAATAAACAGTATTTTCTACATACAGTACGTTTTCTTTAAAATACTGTACTACAAGTCAAAAGTTACTTGGAAGTTTGCTAAATGTGATCCAAAATAAGCAGCTATGATGCCAGTAAGTTTAATTGCTGTAAACATGTGTTGCAGTTTTGCCCCAGTGGGTCTCTGCGGGAGCATTAGAAAATCCAGAGAAACGGCTAGATTCTTAATTCAAAGCTTGAGTCATATCAGGAAGAAACCCCACTAGTTTTAAATCCATTTCATGTCACTATACCAGTCATAAATGACAGATATATGGCATGCATTTGACACATTGGACTATATCTGCCAGATGAACTTTGACAATATGGACCATGTTTGGCGATATTCTGTTGTGTTGACAGACAGATGACAAAACAAGATCTGGTCACTCTTGAGTGACCACACCAGAACATGAATGAATGAATCATATGACTGAAGATTGTACTCTCAACCTGCCAAGCGTGATTACTTCAAGGACTCTACAACAATCAGACAACATCCCACAACTGCTGCTTCAGGCTAAATGGTTTAAACATTTTAACATCTGCCACGAGTCAAACCTGTGCTGCAAATGCAATGTGAATATTCTTCACTAGCGACTATGATGAGCTATAAATGAACATAATCCATGATTATTCTGAAAATCATGAAATAGCAGCAATATATATGTTATCTAAACAAAACTTTTATTTACTTTGAAATTAATAAACTTTTGAATAGGCCTCAATGGATTCCTTTGCCACATATGTGTGACCCTGGATCACAAAACCAGTCACATGTTGCACGAGTATATTTGTGGCAATAGCCAACAATACATTGTATGGGTCAAAATTATCGATTTTTCTTTTATGCCAAAAATCATTAGGATATTAAGTAAAAATCATGTTCCATGAAGATATTTTGTAAATTTCCAACCGTAAATATATTAAACGAACATAAATGGACAACTTTAAAGGTGATTTTCTCAATGTTTCGATTTTTTTTGCACCCTCAGATTCCATATTTTCAAATAGTTATATCTCGGCCAAATATTGTCGGCCAAACCACACATCAATTTCAATGTCAAAAATTTTACCCATGTGACTGGTTTTGTGGTCCAGGGTCACATATGGTGATTTTAATAAGCAAGATGACAATGAGAGAATATATTACACATAGGCTACTACAGAGCTGCATGATTAATCGTTAAAAGATTGTGATCTCGATTCAAACACCCACACAATCTTATTCCTAAATGACAACAATTAAATACAATACAGTCTATTAAACCTTTGACATATGATCACAGCGAACATTCAAATCTGTATATGCGCTGCTGCTGAGCCAGAGAGAGCAGTTGTCATGTATAGGTATGAAACAGCTTATTATTTTATGGTAAAATAATGTTAGTGTTAAAATAATTCAAATGATCACAGAAGTACTAGGATAAACATTAATAGTTTAAATATAACACTGATGTCTATGGTAGCGATCAAAATAGAGTAAAAAAATAACCCTTTGAAAGTAACGACACTTCAAATAAAATATTATATAAATTAGTCTACATCGTTACACAAGTAGGGGGTGACAAGCGACTGTTAAAAAATGTTTCACTGAATCATTCGTTCAAGCATTTCTTTCATAAATGCTGATTTATTCAGTAATGATACAAGTGAAGTCTTTGAATCATTCATTCAAAAAGAATTAAGAAAAAAATAAAATATTAATTCAAATTAATTAAACATTTTTAAATAGGCTGCAGCAATTAACATTTTGTCAGAACCTCTAGTAAATTGCATTATTTGTTTAATTGTCAATTCCGAATCATAGGAGAATCATTTCTATTTTAAACATACAGACACAAATCATGATTCTCAATTTATCCAGAATCGTGCAGCCCTAATACTATTATAAACATTTCAGTGTGTTGTCATTTTATTTTTATTTTTATTTTTTTTTAGCTAAAACTTAAAATATATGAAAAAAAAATGTTTTAATTAAAATAACAAAATGTAAATATCAGATGTAAACTTAAAATTGTGAAACTATCTGAACTAACCGAAAAATAAATAAAAATTAGGTGAAAATCAAAATTCAAATAAATAATAAATTAAAGCAAAATGGATATCTGGGGGATTTTTTCAACAGTGTGACATCATATACTGTTGCCCATATTCCCTGCAGGGTCTGCACCTTCAGGCCACGCATGTTGAAGCACGGTCACCATGTTATTCTGACTGACATCAAGTGCATCAAATGAGTCCACAGCACCTGTGCTGTTATGGGCTCATCGCAATTTCAATGCTGTCTCATTCCCATAACATCCGCTATTACCCAGATGCACTTTTAATCACAGTAAATGCACGTTTGCTAGCATCACGTCAATTAACTAATTAAATAGTGAATCATTCAATTAGAGCACCACTTCACTGCAAAATAAATATTGATTCATGCAACAAAAGCTCTTTAGTTCAAGAGAAACAACGGAACACTATTGAGCGTTTTTGTTTGCACACTGTAATGAGGCATAAAAAATAACAGTTGGTGTTTTTTTACTTTTTTTTTTTTTTTTGGTGGGAGAATGAGAGATGTCATTATGCAAAAAAATAAAATAAAAATGTTTTCACTCATAGTGCCTCTAAGCATAATAAATTGCAAATGTTCATTACTTATTTACTTTCCCAAAAATCTGTAAACATGAAGCTAGAGGCAGCTGTAAAATGTAATTTATCTACCTTCTGCAGGAGTAGAATGAATGACTTTAAGGACAAACAGATGGCCAGAGTGACATTTCTGTAAACTTCATGACTAATAGCTCTGGCTTCAACTCTGTGGAGAAAAGTTACAGATGCTAAAACTTCAGTCAACCAAAGAGCCACAATATTGGTGAAAAAAAAACCCTCATTCTTCACAATATCCCACAGTGTGCAGTGTGATAAAACAGCTTTAAAAAAACCCAAACACTTGTAAAGATGTCCTTGCAAAATTATGTAGATTTAAGACTGCAGTAGGACTTGGGCAACTGTGTATTTATACTAGTCCATTAGTTGGGCAGAAGAGCAGCAGAGGGTCAATGTTTACCTATTGTAAATAACTCAAAATACTCAAAATGACTTAAAATGTAAATGACTCAAAAATTCGGGCAGTATCAGTGGCTTTGTTGTTTCTGCCATATTTAGTGCTGGAGAGAGGAGTATATATATATATATATATATATATATATATATATATATATATATATATATATATATATATATGTGTGTGTGTATTTGATCAAAATACAGAAAACACTGTAATATTGTGAAATAATCCAGTCTTCAGTGTCACATGATCCTTCAGAAATCATTCTAACATGCTGATTTGATACTGAATTGAGTAAATTAAGTAAATACAAGATTTGATCCAGAACATTTTTAAATGTCAGCAAAATAATCCATGATAGAGGTAAAGCAGATGTCTTCAGCTCACCGCTTTCTCTGCTCTGATGTTCCTCCAAAGGCCAAACACACCACCCGGAGATACTCATTTCTCACAGCCGGCACGAGCCCCCTCGCCAGGGACTGGGCTCCCAAATTGAAAAGAGACAATGCCATTTTTCACCCTGGCAAAAAACACATTACATCCTGCTAGCATCACCCCGGGGACGGCTCCCAGTAGACGCTACCGTCACAGGAGCGTCAAATCAAAGACAAATCTCAGGCTTCGTTCACAAGGGGAGAGTGAAGAGTTGAACCTGATGGGATCACCGGAACCGCCTGCTTTCCTGCAGCTTTTTCTGGTCATTTCTCCCTATAAGTTTGTACAACAGACAATGTAGACTTGGCATGGCACTACAAGAGTGTGAAGTACATACATACTCTGGTTCTGTTCCAAAAACTAGTAAGCCACCTTGCTGTCTACTATCTACAGCGGTCTTCTGAGGGAATATCCAAACTGGAGTGGAACATCATAAGTGAATGAGGCCACGTCTAAACAGCAGCAGAATACAGTTGGCAGTCCTATATTTACTGTAAGTCCGTTCACACACAGTACGGTTATTTACGAGAGTGACTGACAACCGCATTCTATAAACAAACTCACACCTGTACATTTTCAGATCTCACAACCACATTTTCGGAAAAACCTGCGCGGTGTGAACGGAACTGGACTGGACAACTACTGTATGCTACATTCACACTGTCAGTTTTTGGGATTGACAACCGCATTTGTGCAGCGCAGACCGACTCTCTCGCACTGTAATACGTGACGGACAACTAGTTTTCCATTCCGGTACTGTTCACACAGCGCAGGTTTTCTGAAAATGCGGTTGTGAGTCCTGATAATTTACAGGTGTGAGTTCGGTTATATAATGAGGTTGACATTCCTGTAAATATCCAAACTGTTACTGTGTCATAACTGTCTGAACATAACCGTATTAAGGACTTGCCTTTTTCCAACTTTGTTGCCATTGGCTTGGCTTGCTTAGTTGGGGACATTAAATGTAACATTTAATTTAATATTCAACAATAATATTGATCTGCATTGACACTATTATACAAGAACTGAACTGAGTTGGACAATGACATCGCGGTTTACTCCAGAGCGGCTATATATATAAATATACACTCACCTAAAGGATTATTAGGAACACCATACTAATACTGTGTTTGACCCCCTTTCGCCTTCAGAACTGCCTTAATTCTACGTGGCATTGATTCAACAAGGTGCTGAAAGCATTCTTTAGAAATGTTGGCCCATATTGATAGGATAGCATCTTGCAGTTGATGGAGATTTGTGGGATGCACATCCAGGGCACGAAGCTCCCGTTCCACCACATCCCAAAGATGCTCTATTGGGTTGAGATCTGGTGACTGTGGGGGCCATTTTAGTACAGTGAACTCATTGTCATGTTCAAGAAACCAATTTGAAATGATTCGAGCTTTGTGACATGGTGCATTATCCTGCTGGAAGTAGCCATCAGAGGATGGGTACATGGTGGTCATAAAGGGATGGACATGGTCAGAAACAATGCTCAGGTAGGCCGTGGCATTTAAACGATGCCCAATTGGCACTAAGGGGCCTAAAGTGTGCCAAGAAAACATCCCCCACACCATTACACCACCACCACCAGCCTGCACAGTGGTAACAAGGCATGATGGATCCATGTTCTCATTCTGTTTACGCCAAATTCGGACTCTACCATCTGAATGTCTCACCAGAAATCGAGACTCATCAGACCAGGTAACATTTTTCCAGTCTTCAACTGTCCAATTTTGGTGAGCTCGTGCAAATTGTAGCCTCTTTTTCCTATTTGTAGTGGAGATGAGTGGTACCCAGTGGGGTCTTCTGCTGTTGTAGCCCATCCGCCTCAAGGTTGTGCGTGTTGTGGCTTCACAAATGCTTTGCTGCATACCTTGGTTGTAACGAGTGGTTATTTAAGTCAAAGTTGCTCTTCTATCAGCTTGAATCAGTCGGCCCATTCTCCTCTGACCTCTAGCATCAACAAGGCATTTTCGCCCACAGGACTGCCGCATACTGGATGTTTTTCCCTTTTCACACCATTCTTTGTAAACCCTAGAAATGGTTGTGCGTGAAAATCCCAGTAACTGAGCAGATTGTGAAATACTCAGACCGGCCCGTCTGGCACCAACAACCATGCCACGCTCAAAATTGCTTAAATCACCTTTCTTTCCCATTCTGACATTCAGTTTGGAGTTCAGGAGATTGTCTTGACCAGGACCACACCCCTAAATGCATTGAAGCAACTGCTATGTGACTGGTTGATTAGATAATTGCATTAATAAGAAATTGAACAGGTGTTCCTAATAATCCTTTAGGTGAGTGTATATATATATATATATATGAACTAAATTAATAACTTTTTTAAAACAAAAATGAAACATCACTGAACTTATTTCAGCTGGACTGTGACGCTATTTTCTTCTGGAAACAAACTTTTTTTGCATTATTTTCCTGTTATCTCTGTAAAGCTGCATTGAAACAATCTGTATTGTAAAAAGCACTATATGAATTTGACACGACTAAAAATCAGGACTGACAACCGTATTCTGCTGTTGCACTATTTGATACAGACAGTTATTCAGGACGCTACTGTACGTTTCCCTGTGAAGAGAACATTCCAAGACTGTAAGTAAATGCGGTTGTCAATCCCAAAAACTGACAGTGTGAACGTAAAAGGGAATACATAATAAGTTGCATACTATTGTGCCTTATAGATTTAGGCCTGGACAAGGTATCATAGACGGCATATAAGGTTACTGCCTACCTTTTACATCAGTCTTCACATCAGGAGCATGTCGTCTATGATGCCTTGAAATGCTTAAATGCTGTCTAAGTAGGCAGCTCAGGTTTTGAAACAGAACTTCTGTTACACTCGTGTGTAGGCACTAATGTTTTTCTTCTTTTTTGTAGCAGGCTTAAAAAGGAAGGTCAGGTTTCTTTGTAGAGTCACAGTCTATAACAAAAGAAAACATCCAAGGCAGTCTTCAAAGTTCAGGCAATAAATAAAAAAAGCTTTTATTTGCGATGGCTATACTCCACTTATGATACACACCTAAAAGCAAAGGACATGTTTTCAAAAAGAAGCCCACTTGCTTAGAATTCAAAGAGATGTAACCCAAATATAATGTTTGCATGTACTTCTATATCTGGACACTGAATGCATACGTTGCATTTGTGCGTGTCAGTGAATTGCATAGACACATTTTCATAATTTAACAATACGTTTGTACTTGTACAAATTTAGGATTCAATTTAGAAGAAGTACAAAACACAAAAATACAACTTAAGAACATTACAAGACCATATAAGAACATATAATTAATAAAAAAACATGACCATTAGAGTCGACAATCATAGATAGATAGATAAAACGTATTGTGTAAGTAAGATAATATTTTACACTACACTGTACCTTTATTTTATATGGGTTTAACTATTGTAAATCCTCTCATGAAATAAAAGTATTTTGTCTATGAGAGCACAAGATGAGTGTGAAGTCAAGGAAGGCAGGGTCTTGCAAAGAGTTTCCCTTTATTAGGGCACATAACTATTCTAGTCTATAAAAATGACATTATAAATCACTTGGAACAACGTGATCATTTTTAGTAATCCAGATTTTAATATTAGTTTTCTTTGTGTCATAGCTACAAATAATAATCATAATAATAAACATGAAAGCAAACACCACATATGCCACATCCTTTCCTCTGTACAAAGGAAACTAGTTTAGTTATGCTGTATGCTTTGTGAGTATATACACACACACATATCAGCCCAAATATCATAAAAAAAAAAAAAAAAAAAAAGTATAATAATAATGGTTATACGACAATAAAGCAATAAAATAACAATCTATTGGATGAGGTCCTATGCATCTTTGGAATTCTTGATTTAGTGTCTGAGAGTTCCTTGGAAGCTTCTGGAACTAAAAATGAATCATCACATGCCAAATATATCTCTGATTTACATGAAAACCTTTACAAACATTATGTATAGTTCTTCTCTCTTAAGTCCACTTATAGTCTTATTGAAGACTCTTGTTGCACCAAAACAGTTGTATATTACCAATTCCCATCCCTTTTCTGAATATCACAATTAATATTCCAGCTGTGATTTTAAGACTTACATGCATTGCATGTGAGATACCTTGCTTTTCTTCATACTGTGGGTGAACTGTAATATATTTTTTTGCGCTATCCTTAAAAATACCTCGTTTCAGATTCATAAGATTCATAATGGTGCACTTCTGTTAATTTCCAATATACATTTGATCTATTCACTTGATGAAATAAATGCTAAGCTGTTTGTCAGCATGAGAAGCAGAATTATTTATGATACCTGAAGAAATCTTTAATCTGTCAACTCTTTGAATTAAATGATCTGCACAAAGTTTCTGGGCTGAGAAACACGTCAGGTGCGCAGAGCTGCATCATGTAATGTATTTAAATAGCAGGCAGCCACAGTAATGATGAACAAGGTTACATCGGATGAAATTCAGTAATTTGACAAACCTTTTTTGCAAGAAAATTCCAGAGTGATGCATAAAAGTTATCTTGAGTGCTGTAATGACTTCATTTGCAAAGACCAAACATGGGGTCCATTTGGAAGAATTTTAAATAATTTTACTACTAATGTCATATTATTTTGTTATTTTGTCGCTAGGAAAATGGAAAATGGGGAAATTATTAAAGGGGCATTCCACCCATTTGAACATCGTTTTTTATTTAAAGTGGGTCATATATGTAGTCGAAATGTAAAATAAATTTTGAATTTGGTGCCTTCGTGACCGAGGAAAGACAAAAAATAACTTCAGGACGCATTTGTATGAAAGACAACAACTCCCACAATGCACCACATTGCACAGCTCCGCAAGCCACTCCCACTAATCCAGAAAGCGCATATCTGCCTATAAGAGAAATCACTCTTCCGTCTACAAGGCTAGCTACCACCAGAGCTTGAAATTCATTTCACATTCACACAAAATGTCTAGTTAGTTGGCAAACTCATTACTCGTTTGTATTTCTTTCGAAAAGGTGAATTATTGCATGGTACCTGGATGTTCAGTCAGAACATATGCGGTGCGAAACTAGGATAGTTCTCAACACAAACGTCCATGTCCTCGTCTGATTCAGAGATTTCGTCCAGGAGAAATTGTCATCGTTGAAATTCTTTGCCGCAGACGGACTCTATCTCTGTGTTCGTAGTTGCATCTTACAGTCTATGAGTTGCATAGTGAGATCACCGGCGCCACCAGTCCGCCCTAACTCGAGCCAGTCCGGGCTCCTCGTCTGCGGCAGGCAGGTCTTCTGCCTCGGCTGCTCTTCGCTATAATGCGGCTTGTAAAGGTAGCCACAAACACCTGATTCAAGCATCAGACTTCCGAAATCCTCTTCTTCTATATCATATTGAGCACTCTCCTCCGCTATTGTCATAACTTTACATCTGTCTCCACAGCGCCTGTTAGCTTAGCTTCAAACAAGATGGAGGATATTGCTTTCAGTTTCAGAGAGTAAAGTCCCACCCACTGATCTGTAATAGGTCTGTAGCGTGAGCGGGTCCCGCCCCCTGGGAAAGATGAGGAACTAGTGCTTGTAGTCTCAACAGAAATCCCCCCCTCTTACACTTCCTCCTACAATGACGCAAAATGACGATTTTTGCGTCATTGTAGGAGGAAGTGTAAAAGGTAAATAACGGATTTCTCCCGTTTCAGGGGAAAATGAGAGAGTGTTGCACGACCATTCAATAGTATGACTGGGTTTCTAACAATGCAAAGCTTAATGCAAATGGGTGGAGTGTCCCTTTAAGACATATTCCAGGTGTTTCTATTCTCTTGGTAATCATTTTACAGGTTTTTCCCAGTGTAATGAATATCAATTTGAGTTATTTTTGTGCCATAACATAAATAAATACGTTAATGTTGTACACACACGAAAAAAAAAAAAAAAAAAAAGATACGAAAAAACGTAAGATTGGTTGGTCTAGTCATTACTTAATATAGGATCTTTAAAAAAAAAAAACAGATTCAGACAACTATGTCTCTGTATGGTTGTGTGTGGATACTTTCACTAAACTAAAATTTGTCCGTACATGATGAGAACGGCAGAAGTTTGACACTCAGTCGTCGGACAATTAAGCCCATACTGATTGATTCTCGATTCTTATTGGAAAACATTTTATGGTCCTATGCTAAATGACATTAGCCCTTACGGTCTTCAGCCTATGTCTTTTAATTACAGACTATCTTCATTTGCCTATTCACTCATCATTGTCCCCTGCTGTTTAAAGTAAGACTCTTAATCTAATGTTCATACTGAATGTGACCGGGACGCCGGGTGCTCAGCAGCAGTGATGCATGTCCCTCTCCAAACCCCAGCCCTCCTTCATCCAGTCCCAGACCAGCCCTGGCACCACAAACACACACACACACACACACACCTGGTTGTCAGAGTGCTATAGTTGTGCTGAACTGTTATAAATCACCATTACCAAGAAAAAGGCTTTCCTTTTTATTTCATATTGGAACCAAGGGAGGAAACCTATTCCCTCACAATATGTCAGAAACAATGGCACTAAAGAAAAGCATGATTGTTGATGTGGCAACTTAAAGTGTAAGTTTGCAGATTTTCAACCTACTTTGTTTTGTTACAATGTCGGTAATATATAAATGAACAATGTTTTCTCTTTTGGACCCATTTACATTTGTCAGGAAAAGTCCGTCGGAGGATGCAAATGTGCATTTAACTCTGGTCAAGCCTATCCATTAAAAGAAGACTAGGAGTGGCCTTAGATTGCAACATGCCCAGTGCATTATGGGTGTTGAAGTTTTCTACCTATTTGTCAAATTTGTATTGCTTTATTGAAAGCTCCTTTTGCCAATGGTGAACTACCAATAGTACACTATCACTCTATCAAAGTTTGGTCAAAACTCCTGGTAAATGAAGGCTGGAAAGTTCATTACTCACAGCACTCAAGCTGATTTATATTTAGTTAATTCATTTATTTGTTTCTTCTCTCTCTTTTTATGTGTATATTATAGCTTCAGAGAACAACCAAAACCACTCCGGACTTTCCTTAAATCTGCATTGGGAACAAAACAAACCTCATCTTCTCCACTCGCCTTAATTCTTAAAAACAAATGCAGAAATAAATCTTGTAAACCACATCTGTTTCGAGGTGAGAAACGGGCGTCAGCCTTAATTAGTCACAGTGCTGGATCTGAACTGGACTCAAGGAGAGGGAGTCATCCACCCTCCCTGTTTGGAAAACAGCCCTCGAAAAATGCTCTTTCAAGTTAACGCTGCAAAATCGACGGCATTGGGTGCTTAGTGCCATGGCAACAACATCAGGACTGCCGAAATAGAATAAAACGTACTGAAAGTTCCCAGAATCAGTGGCATAATATATTCAACAAACTGATGTCTAATTGACCGCACAGATGCACATGCATGCCTGTACACAAGCAACAAGAAATAATTAAATGCAATTTGTCATAATCGAGTAAATTGGAAAGTGTTAATTTATTTTCATGCCACATTGAAAAAGGTCTTCAACAGAGAGAGACACAGCTGAAGAGCAGCATAATTAAAATAGTTTTTAATTTTTTTGCCAGGTTACTGGGTCTAAAAAAAGAACGCGTCTTTTGTTTGATAGTGCCGTTCTGCCGCTACTTTATAAGTGACACTCATGAAAGCTAATAGGAGGACAAATCATTTGTATAAGCTGCTCAGTTTCCGGGCTCTGCGTTTGTCCTTGAGTGAGCCATAGTTTCTCTCCTTCTCCTTCTCATCCATTCTTCATTTATCTCACACAAGCTCATTTCCCTCATTCTTCACTTTTCTCCAGCATCTTCCTCATACTTTCTCTTGCCTTCTTACCCTATTATCTAATCTCTTTTTCCTCTCCCAGTGAGAAACTCATTCCTCATTTTCCACCCACTCCCTCCCTCCATATTTTACCTAAATTCTCTTTCCAACTCGCTTTATCTGTCTCTCTCAAACACAAAATGATTTCATATGAATCATTTGAGTGGAGGTGACATTTTAATGAATGTCAATCACGCAGATGTTACCTTGTTGACGAGTGTTATCATCATGCCTTGGGTTCTACTTAATTCTTCTCACAGATGTGTGATTTCTGTGCCAGATTTCCAATGTCACACTAAACAGCTCACTTCCACACAGACCATAACGGAATATAGATTAACACCACCATTTTAGCTATGCTTTTAAGTTCTTCCTACTATGCAGTATACCTGTTATATAAAATAATATGTTGACAAAATATTCAACTCTCAACTTTTAAAGAGAGAAATTATATTACTTAGATTTCTTTTAATCACAATTATATGAACATGCCATGTTCCTGAAAGCTGTACTTAACTCTAACATGAAAAATATCAATCAATCAATCGATCGATACATCAATCAATCAATCAATCAATCAATCAATCAAATCAATCAACCAATCAACCAACCAATCAATCACACACACCAATATGAATGTCACCCATCCTTTACGCGATTAAAAACTGAAAAAAAAAAACTGCATAAAAGGAATAACCCGTACAACACAAAACGCACGTTGAAGAGTTTGGATAAAAGTGTCGATCAAATGAATAAATGTAAATTATTTTAATGAGAGATGCAAAAGCGAGGCTCATTTAGATTTATAGCTAAAAATGAGAGCTTAGCTTTGCTCTACTTAACAAATCCTGCACAAATTCCTGAACCCCGAACGTTGTTTACGGACAACATGTGGGTGTGGATTGTGGGTCATGCTGCATTGAGTCTGCATGGATTTACACTAAAATGTCTAACATTTGTTAGCAGATGTTAGTTTCAGCTACCTAAAGCTTCAAATTCTGGAAAATGTCTTCATTCACTCTCTTTACCACAGTTACATGTAGCTAATCTGCTACAAGCTCACTGCAATCAATTCGCACAGTAAGTGATCATTAGTGCTAATCGGTATGCTGTTTAATTGCGGTTTGGGGTGTCAGAGTTCAGTCACCCCTTCTGACAGTTCAGTAGTGGTTTATCAAGCTGGATATTTAGGGCTTTAAAAGAAACCTCCTGAAAAGAACAACATGAATTTAGTTTACTGCCACATAACCGGTTAACCATAAAGCTGGTCAATCTAGTTAATAAGCCTGGCGAGCCAGCACACCAGAATCTAAAAACAACATAAGTCGGTGAATTTTTGCATGGCATTATTTATACATCCTCACTGATACAATGCCAAAACTTTCTAAAATCCATTTTTCACTGCAAAAACTCACAACTGCACTTATTAGCAATCTGACTGACACCAGCACTTGAATCTAAGGGTGTGTTCACACTTATGGTTCTTTTGGGCCGACCAAAAAAAAACACATTTTTAAGACCAATCCTAAAACCAAACCAAAACAAAAACATATTTTGCCACAATGCTGTGTGCCGGGATGATGGCATTTTGACAAGCTGAGAACTCTTGAATAGTTTATAAAATGTGTAAAGCAGTCAAATCAGCACCAGGAATTCCTCCGTCGCACACAAACGAAGATCTACTGCACGGAGACAGAGTTCTGACGCCTGTACCATACTGTAATGGGCAACGTAGCTCATATGACAAGAAAAAACAGGTTTGAGTCAGCATTCTGTCCCTTTTAGGGTCGCAATTGGTGACATCACGTCCTGTTTTTGGTTCGTTTAGATGTCTTCGGTCCGTGTTGCGTACATTTTTCTATCGAACTGGACCAGAGTTTGTTTGGAAGTGGACTGAGACCCATCTATTCAGGGGTCTCGGACAGCTTGTTTGGCGTGCACCAGGGTTCAGATGGCAGCGTTCGCACTTATTTAAATGAATCACATTAACAGAGCAATCGCAGAGTTCGTTTTAATTGAACCCAACCTGCCAAGTGTGAACACACCCTAAAATATATGGCTTTTTGGACGCAATTATTTATACAATCTTTACTTATATGATGGCAGAACTTCTGAACCCATTTTCAGTGCAAAAGCTCACAGTTGCACTTGATATCATGACTGCTTTTTTGATATTTGGTGAAATGTGAACAACAAAACGGCTTTGGTTTTCCACAAATCTCTGCTTCCGTGAGACGCCTGCAGTGCACGAGATGAGCCGAGGTCTGTCCCTTGCTTCTGCCACAAGATGAATAACTGTTTACACACCGGGCCAAACAAGGCCAGATTTACCAGCCCTGTCAGTGGCAGATAGAGGATGTGCAGAGCAGCTTCACAGCCAGCATGAAATACAGCCGCACCGTTACGGGCAGCGTACAGCCAGGCACTCCAACTTTTTTTAATTTGGATTGGCAAGCTAGCTGTCAGGGTGCTCGTATTTTATACCTCCCCCTCATATTTGAGGGTCCTGCTCCAGCACTGAGTGGCTCTCGATCATACCTGACAGCCAGGTTTTATTGAATAACAGTGAGAGGGAAGATGGGCCGCCTCCCTGGACAGCAATGCATGATGGGAGACAGAAGGGCTGTTGAACTGCTGGGTCTCAGAAAGAAAACATTTCTGCTAATGTCATCATTATTTGCCATTTACATGAACGCCTACATGTACACATCAATGTTCATCAACTTGTCAAATACAGAGAAGGACAGATACTTTAATTTCTAAATACTAAAACTAAATATTCTTATTATATTCAGATGATATCATTCTGCTTTGGTCAGTAAGATTTCTTTGAAAGAAATTAATACTTTTATGCGGAAAGGACACATTAACTATTTTCAACTGTGGTAAGAAATGTTTCTTGAGCACTAAATCGTCATATTAGAATGATTTCTGAAAGATCATGTGACACTAACGATCACATAAATAAATTCTGATCCAATAAATGCAACATTGGTAAATAAAAGAGACTTCTTTCAAAAACGTACAAAATAAAATAAAAAAATAAAAAAATCAGGCCAAACCCCCACCTAAAGATAAAGTATGATAAAACACAGAAGGATACAGGGAAAGTTTGACAAATTATTACTTTCATTTGCAAATAATTTATAAGTCTTGCACAGCAGCAAACATACTTGCTTCATTCTTTAAATTCCAAGTAATCTATGGCAATTGGATGACTTTCAGGAGCAAGAAACCTTGAATAACAATACCTAAAAGAAAAAGTCAAAATGAATTCCCTTTTAACAATTTAAAAGATTTATTCATTATATCATAACCCAGAATGATTCAACTATAAGTTCATAAAAGTTGTCATTTAAGACTTGAATGTCTTGCAAACCTTTGGCAGAAATTCTGTATGACATGAAGGACACAACCTGAAGAAAATGTACATCATTGTCGTTGTGTTCATAACAGTGAGGCCTGGAAAAAAAAGGACACAATTTGTGGCTGGCCACTAAAAAACAAACACAACACACACTGTGGACACACTCTGTGCCCTGACACAACACTCTCACACACATACACGCAAGCAGGTTGGGTTTCCATGTTTCATGGGGAGTTTCCATAGATTTTTATACTGTACAACGAAGTACATTTTTATTACATTTTCAAAAAAACACCACATAGTATGATTTATAAGCCATTTCCCTAATGGCGACCAAAAAATTTCCCCACAAGGTCAAGGATTTTGGATATTGTCATCTTTGCGGCTTGCACACACACACACGCACACACATGCGCACACACACACGCCTTAGATCTCTTTTTTCCACCTCTGGGTATAAATCAATCCTTTTTTAAGCCCCATACTCATTCTTTTTTCCATACATCAGCAGGAGAATTTCTGTTAAGCATCCTAATGCTCGAGATTTACTGTTCAGAGTGTCATCAACGGCACCAATTACATTAAACAAGACCTTAAATGAATATTTAAGTATGTTGTAGCCACTGAATGTCTCATGCACATGCAACCATAGAAACGTTTCTCTATATTAATAGGCCGATAATGCTTCTGCATCTGTGGAGGAAGGGGAGGGTAATTATTAGTTTAAAATAGTATCAAGAGCACAGGGTGATTATAAATGCAGCATGTGGTGGATGTTTAGCGCGCAGGCACCTTTGTTAAGTGCAGATGTTTTATTAGAGAACCCAGGAGGAAACAAGCAAGTGAGTTTCACATTATAGACCTCTCTGTCTTTCCTGGTCTGTAGACACACGCCCACAAAACCTGAACAACAAAGCCAAACAAGGGATGGGAAGAGAGTCATTACTTTTTCATACTGTGGCTAGTAAAACAAGAAGACGCCATTACCGCCCAAGTGAGATTAATGGCTGACATGGACCTCAGCGACTAAAGCAAGGAAAAGGCTGAGCCATAGAAGAGTTATAGAAGAGAAAGGGTGAAGGGCATGGTGCCAAAGCTCATTGACTTCTTTTCCCACCTTCTGAGAGTCTTGTGCGTAGGTTGGATGAGTCACTTTAGAGATCTGATACTCATGAGCTGTCGTCCTCTCCTGATTTAGCCCTCGTCTTGGCCAGGAAAGCACCTACAGGGCTATAATAACCCTTCGCACAGCCGCCCAGTGTAAGACAATGTCCCATTAAAACACTGAAGGTGATTTAGCTGATGTTAATTAGTTGTTCAAATAGAACCCTCAGATTTCCCTGAAAATATAATAGAGGAGTGGTTCCCAATATCATGGGTGGCAACCAGGGTTTAGAATAGCAAAATTCTGGATGAACTTACTTTTAATTTATGACCACAGAGCTGAAATGAAATGACAGGTGGAATTAACTGAATCACAATTCAGTTTAATTTAACATTTACTATAATATTTAATTCAACATTCAATATTCTGGGAAATTAAATGTATCCCCCACCCTGGTCAATAAAAAGAAAGATAATAATATTATGATAATAATAATCAGGGCTGTCGATTAATTAATTAGTTACGGGACAAAAACTAACCATTAAACCATTTGTAGTTTTATTATCAAAAATGCTTGATATCCAATAATGTAAATCTGGGTTCAGAAACAAAAACTTTTTTGTTTGGCATTAAATGTTGAACTCATCTTTATTGAATTGAATTGGATGGATAGATTTTAATTCATAGACAACAATGAGAAAAAAAATGCTAAAATGTAAATATTTAATTAACCATTAAACCATTTGTAGTTGTATAATCAATAAAGCTTGATATCCAATAGTGTAAACCTGGGTTCAAAAACAAAAACTGTTGAGAACCACTGCGATACACCTTGAAGATGCTGCTACTGCAAACTCAGTCAAGACAGTGCCCTAAATTTCAATGCGGTTCAGGCTCGTCTCTCTGTATTACTAAAAAGCGGTGCTCCTTTGCCCTTGTGTGATGAGCATAAAGAGAGGGTGCGAGCAGTAGGGAAAGCACTTAGCCACATGCTCTACCCGCAGTGCACTCTTAAACAGGTCCCTTATTTATGCAGGTTATAAAAAGTGCATTAAATAAAAGCGGGGAGTTGCCCATGCCTGGGTTTTGTCATGCCGCTGTGATGCACTGCTGTCCATAACTCACTATGACAGACAGGCACACATAAGCGACAGTCCTCTCAAGAAAAAAAAAAAAAAAAAAAAAAATACTGCAGTTGATTAACCTGTTCTGTTCGCATTCAATTATTTTAAGGTTTAATGCATTCAGTAGAGTCAGCTTGTTTACGCATATTGCACACATCTCAAAGAAATGGTGCATTCACTCAACAAAAAGACATCTGGCTTTATGGTACACTTATCTATTTACATGGATCATGAGGGATGCGGTGCAACAAATTGAAATGATTCAAGGGGGGGGATGAAATGACCAAAATCATTTATCACATAATATTTATATCAAGCTAACATTATATACCACAGCATGGTTATTTCTGGCTGGAAATTCAACATAGAAATAGTTTATATATTTAATAATTATATATGATAATCCAGTGAAATAAAAAGTACATAATTTCATTAAATAAATTAAAATGGAATGACACTTTCATGTCTGATTGAAAAAATTTGCAGGTTTATAAAAACATGAGGATGCGCAAATAATGACGGCAGCAATTTCATTAGTGGGTGAACTAGAATTTGTGCACAAAGAATGAAATGAAAATGTCATCCACCAAAGCACTGCATGTGTATTTATTTTCACTTTACATATTGAATGACTGAACAGTGCTATTTCTTTTATGTGTTATTATGGTACCATTTGGCTGAAGGGGTGCATATTGAGGGACACAGATCTTAGCAGGTGGCCTTCAGCACTGTCACAATGCTTTTAGTGTGGAACAATAACACAGAATTAAACCCTCGTGTTTAAATCCAGATTTTTTTTTTTTAAAGGGCACCTATTATATAGCCTGGCTCCGCCCTCCTACGTACTTCCGCTCAATTTCATTTTCCTTCAGTAACTCCGTCTGGGATTGTGGTGTATTCTTTGGTTTGCTCCGATCAATTTTTAACCGGTCCAATCAGCGAACAGAGGGAGTGGCTGAGAACAATGACGTTGAGATTGTGCGCTAGTTTGAGTTGACATACGTCACGACCAAACGTTAGCAATTGGTTATGGCAGATCCAGAGTGACTCTGGTCAGATCCAATAGTTTTAAACTTCAACAGAGTACCCGCCTACAAGGAAGTTAACGCTTGTCAATGGAGAGAGGCCAGACTCTCTGTACAAATGAAATGTACGAGAGTCTGGTAGAACCAGGCTACCTATTATGCCCCTTTTCACAAGATGTAAAATAAGTCTCTGATGTCCCCAGAGTGTGTATGTGAAGTTTTAGCTCAAAATACCCAACAGATCATTTTTTACAGCATGTTTCAATTGTCATTTTTTAGGGCTCAGAAAAACGCACCGTTTTAGTGTGTATCCCTTTAAATGCAAATTAACTGCTGCTGACGGCCCAGGGGGCGGAGCCTCACGAGCTCGCGCTCAGAGCAGCCCAGGACAATCTCATCTGATAATATCAAAACAGAAACTCTCAGTAGTGGTGTTCATTTCGACTCGGAGTCGGACAATAATGCCCACATAGCCAGAGAATATATGCTGTATGGAGATAGAACAGGTATAGTTTAGTTTAATCACGGTTATTTGTCATCTGCTTTTATCCACTATTAATACAAGCCTGCTGTAGCAGCCCCCGTCCGAATGATGACCAAAATATACTGATGAGTTCAATTAAGTTTATTGTACCTCACACAAAAGATGAAGCCTTAGTTTTACTCCAGAAAATCACTGTAAGAGCCGAATAAACACAGTATATAAGTGCGCATTAAAGTCTTATCCATAAACTCTCTCTCTCTCCCTTTCATTATCATGAAACATACACAGCGAAATACACAAAACACTTGTTACAACTAACAGTAAACAAATATATACACACCTTTTCAGTGGGTGCTTAATCAACTGGTAAACTGTATATCCACGACTGGATGAGCTGTCAGAAAGCGCGCGCTCTCACTTTCATTTTTGCCGTGATCAGTAACGTTAGGACTGTCGCTCCGGAGACCGTAAGCTGAATCACAAACAGTACAGATCCATCCTCGAGTAACAACGAGAGTAAATGAAGACTGCTAAATTCATTCTTACATCCAACAACAAAACACATCAATCGCTTAGGAGACATTCTTGTCTACAGTTGCTCCAGCGTCGAAACAATGGCGGATTGTGTCCAGCTCACTCAGGGCGGGTCTATGCTCAAACTGTAGTGTCAATCAACAGTCGTGGGAGGGGCCTGTGCAAAGTGACGTCACATTGCCCCGAATCTGAGAACAGCTCGTTCTGAGACAGTGCTTATGATTTATGGGGATTTAAAAAAAAGCACTTGTTGGATTTTTATCATTATAGGGTGGTTGTGTACACACACTGCCAACACACATTTATGTTCAAACACCATGTAAAAGTGAATTTTGCATTATAGGTGCCCTTTAAGTGATAACGGTACAGATAAAGGGACATATTCACAGCAGTGGTGAACTAATACAGGCTGCTATTCATGATGAAGTGATATTTCCTTAATGTAAAAATAAATAAATAATAATAATTACCAGAATACACATGAATGCAGATTTTTGTTCACATTTTTTGCCTTAAACAATGAAAAAGCAATAGGAACATCAATAAGGGTGATTATATGTTTAGTGCTGTTAATTTTACCGCAGTTAACACATTTACAGTGTCCAATTTGACATTATAACTGTTTATTTCTAAAGTGACCAAAATAAAATGCCCCCTTACCCTAAACCTACCCATCAAAAAAAAAAAAAAAAACAACAACACTTAGTTTGATTTCGTATGCTGCATGGTTTCCTTATGGGGACCAAAAAATGTATTGGGATACTGCAATTTTGTCCTTGAAACACACACACACACACACACACACACACACACACACACACACACACACACACACACACACACACACACACATTGTTATAAAAAAATGCAGTAAAAACAGTTATATTGTGAAATATTCGATTTTTTTTTTTTTTTTTTAATGGCAAAAGCTGAATTTTTATCTGGCATTCCGCCAATCTTTAGTGTCCCATGATTTTGTAATAGACATTACAAAAAGTAGCTTTAGAAATAGTTGTTGTAGCCTGCCATAGTTGTTCGGTTTGTGAATCGGAAACACAAAACCGAGTTACTGAGGCAAGCAAAGAAGTTGAAGGGGTTTATCTGAATTAACATCTTACAAAGAAGAACACTGATATTGCTAGATGCACATGCATTCTGAGGAAACAGAACAAGATACAAGCATACATGATCAAGAAACTGCAAAGTGATGATATGGCTAAATGAAACAGCTGAAGAATAGTATTCACAATAAGAGATCTCAAAGAATTGGACCACGGAAACTGATGCTTTCATTCAGGATTCTTTGAATGAATAAAATTCATTTGAAATAGAAATCTTTTGTAACATTATAAATGGTTATTTTTATAATGCATCCTTGATAAAAATATTCAAAAATCTTTTGAATGATATATTGTTTAAAAGAAAAGTTGTAGAACGTGTAAAATAGCACTGTTGCATACATTTAGTCGTCCACAGAAATTGGCAAAACTAATAAAAAAAAATAAAATAAAAGATTTTATATATATATATATATATATATATAATTATTTTTTTTAAATAATGTTAATTATGATCTCAAGAAATGCATAAAATATTTTAATCCACTGAAAGCCCTAAAGACCCAAAAAATTGATAACAATTATCAGTTATATTAATGAGGTCTATCACTCATGCTAGCCATCTAGCCGTGGACCTCCATGGATGTTACTAACCTCAGGGTCAGCAGACGTTGTAAAGTTTTGAAACCCCTCTCCATCATCATACTCTCATACCGCTGTCTCTCACATGACAGAGTAACGCTCTGGCCCATCCATAACCATCTACTATGGTGTACGGCACGCGCTGTCAACCGAGGCATGCGGTGATTAGTGACTGACCATGTGGTGACATTATGGCCAGAGGCCTCAGTCTGAAAGGACATCATCTGAGAATTTAAAAGGAAAAGATAATGAACAGAACTGGCCTTGATGGTCCAAATAAGGCGTCGGGAAAGGTTAACAGCTTCCCAGGCCAGACTGGGCAAGGTTTTCCCCGCTTTTGCATTCGAAGGAATGGAAATGTCAGGGGACGTCGCGGGGGACGGGTCACGATGTCCCACAGAACGGTGTGACGTTTCCACGGTTCCACTAAAAGACGCTCATTAACCCTGACGACTGGGCCGGCGTGACATTTCACAGTGCCCCTGTTAATTTTATTTGCCACACTTGCTATTTATGGCGAATGATTAAACGCAAACAGTGCTGATGACACAGTACAAGAGAGTAAATTGCGATTTGCTTTTTAATAAAGGAGCCCAAAATCATAAGAGCCATCTGCTGCGATACAGTGTCTCTGTGGGGGGAAAGAAATGTGCCAGAGTATTAGCATTCAAATGAAGAACTTTAAAAGGCACAGATAAGATGCTTATCACAGATTCAAACTTTCTGAGCGGCAGTATTTGGATTTCAGAGGCTGTTTATTTATTTCATTTACTTGTACGTTCATCTTCAGGGTGGAGAGCCATGGATTGATCTTCCGAGCTGATTTTATACACATGCTTCATGTTCCTCCGGGCTCTTCAAACCGCATGCTCCTGCATATTGATTGCGAGATGCCTTTTGGGGACAAGTGCCGTAGTGCGAGTTTCAGCGGGCTCTCGGGAGGCTGTGAAAACACAGCGTGGATAATCCATACACTTGCCCTGAATGATTTATTAACAATCATTTTTTTGTTGGAACCAATTTGTTTCATTAAGCACCTTTGTTTGTTTATTGAGCAGCGGGGACAAAGTTAAAAATTAATAGGCAAATAATTGCCTACAAAGCACACCTTCATAGAGCCTTCCCGGTGAAATATTACTTGGCGGAGCGATCCGGAATGACCCCCAGTGCGTAGAGAAGTGTACCCAGCAGCCTCAGCCTTTATTAAAAAGCCTTCACACTCACAGGGTTAATGGGATATAATGTATAATGTGTGACGCCGGGGTTCCTTTACTAGCGCTCACTGTATGATATTTGCAGTGAAGATTTGAGAAGCTAATAATGTATGTAAACAGAATTATGCATGACATTTCAGGAGGATGTCCCATCTTTAAAAGCAACTTAATGCACTGGAATTCTTATTGTTATTCACTTCACATGCCAATCAGCTTTACTGAACAGAGTGGCTTTAATACAAATACAAATGCAAATAAAAAAAATAATCTAGCAAACAAACAATCTTCTGGTTTGCAATACTGTAAATGTCAAAAAACAAAACAAAAAAAAAAACAGTATCTAATAATATACAATAACTAGATGCGAAAGTTCGTCGAGACAAACTTTAAGTTGGCTTGATAAAGTCGGACCAGAAAGTTTGAAGAAGTTTGAAGTTTAAATTAGTTTGAAGTTTAAATTAGTTTGAAGTAGTTTGAAGTTTAAAGTAGTTTGAAGTTTAAAGTAGTTTGAAGTTTAAAGTATTTAAAAGTAGTTTAAAGTATTTTGAGTGGTTGGTTAGTTGTCACAGATGGTTACTATGGAGTTTTTATAGAGTTCTTAGCATGATCTTGGCATTATTTAACACAAAGAAAGAAAGAAAGATAGGTTAGAAAGATAAAAAGGTTAGAAAGAAAGATTAGTTCGAAAGAAAGAAAGAAAGAAAGAAAGAAAGAAAAAGAGTAGTAAGAAAGAAAGAAAGAAAGAAAGAAAGAAAGAAAGAAAGAAAGAAAGAAAGAAAGAAAGAAAGAAAGAAAGAAAGAAAAAGATTAGTTAGAAAGAATGAAGGAAAGATTAGTTAGTTAGAAAGAAAGAAAGATAGGTTAGAAAGATAAAAAGGTTAGAAAGAAAGATTAGTTAGAAAGAAAGAAAGAAAGAAAGAAAGAAAGAAAGAAAGAAAGAAAAAGAGTAGTTAGAAAGAAAGAAAGAGAGAAAGATTAGTTAGAAAGAATGAAGGAAAGATTAGTTAGTTAGAAAGAAAGTTAGAAAGAAAGAAAGAAAGAAAGAAAGAAAGAAAGAAAGAAAGAGAAAGAAAGAAAGAAAAAGAGTAGTTAGAAAGAAAGAAAGAAAGAAAGAAAGAAAGAAAAAGAAAGAAAGAAAGAGAAAGATTAGTTAGAAAGAATGAAGGAAAGATTAGTAAGAAAGAAAGAAAGATAGGTTAGAAAGATAAAAAGGTTAGAAAGAAAGAAAGAAAGAAAGAAAGAAAGAAAGAAAGAAAGAAAGAAAGAAAGAAAGAAAGAACAAAAGAAAGAAAGATGGATTAGTTAGAAAGAAAGATAGATTAATTAGAAAGAAAGAAAGATGGATAAGTTAGAAAGAAAGAAAGAAAGAAAGAAAGAAAGAAAGAAAGAAAGAAAGAAAGAGAAAGAAAAAGAGTAGTAAGAAAGAAAGAAAGAAAGAAAGAAAGATCAGTTAGAAAAGAATGAAGGAAATATTAGTTAGAAAGAAAGAAAGAAAGATAGGTCAGAAAGATAAAAAGGTTAGAAAGAAAGATTAGTTAGAAAGAAAGAAAGAAAGAAAGAAAGAAAGAGAGTAGTTAGAAAGAAAGAAAGAAAGAAAGAAAGAAAGAAAGAAAGAAAGAAAGAAAGAAAGAAAGAAAGAAAGAAAGATAGATTAGTTAGAAAGAATGAAGGAAATATTAGTTAGTTAGAAAGAAAGAAAGAAAGAAAGAAAGAAAGAAAGAAAGAAAGAAAGAAAGAAAGAAAGAAAGAAAGAAAGAAAGAAAGAAAGATGGATTAGTTAGAGAGAAAGATAGATTAATTAGAGAGAAAGAAAGATGAATAAGTTAGAAAGAAAGATAGATAGATTAGAAAGAAAGAAAGAAAGAAAGATGGATTAGTTAGAAAGAAAGATAGATTAATTAGAAAGAAAGATGGATAAGTTAGAAAGAAAGATGGATTAGTTAAAAAGAGATAGATAGATAGTTTAAAGTTTAAAGTAGTTTGAAGTAGATAGATGGATGAGTTTATTTGTTTAAATGAGTCTCAATGGCTCATATAGTATATAGAACGGCAGTTTGGTTTAGTCTTCAAGGTGTTTAGATTTAAATTTTTGTCGGTTTGAATTTTTTAGAACTCCCCAATGTAAGTCAATGGGAGTTTTTGAATGAGTTTTTTCGAGTTTTGATCGTCATTTTTAGGAAAACCGTAAGTCCGATCAGTCTGAAAATAGATAGCACACTTAGTCAGAAAAGTTTGAGTGTCTGAGCCGAGTTTGGAGTATGTAGAGTTAAAGCTCTAGGAGGAGTTACATATAGAAATTTTTAGTCTCAGAAGAATAATAAGTTTAAGTACAATATCAGTAAGTTGGCTTTCTCAAGCCAACTTAATGACAATATTTCCTTTAGTTTTATAGATTAGAGAATTTAGGGACAGTGTATTTGAACAATTTCCATTGTTCAGTTTTAATAATAACCTCTGAAAACACAAGGCCGGTTTCATGAGGAGATACTGTACCTGAAGGAAAGAAAGTTTGAATTTCTCCACTTCGCTTCCTCTTTTACCATGAGTCACACATCTCACTAATACAGACAGTTGAAGAGCAGAGGGATAAAAGAAGAGATTATACCCAGCCCTCGCAGACCTTCTTCCTCACCAGCATCTCTAAAAGATATTCAAATAAATTCTTTTCAAGTGCAGGTGACCTTTAAGGATTTTAGAGCAGCTCAGCCGCTCAGAGGTCTCCATTGAGTTGTCTCGAGCATTTTGTATTAGATACCCTTGGCTAAACTCCCAGTTATGAACTCCGGTAGTGGAAAGGGACGAGAGATGGAGAATGTATTATCTTTGAATTATTGCGTGATGATTCCTTTTATGCTTTGTCCATATCACAAAGCGGGTATTTTTCACCATATGTACAGTTGGGTGCAAAGGTCTGAGAGCATGTTGCAATTTTTTACTTTACACCTGAAAATAAACAGGTTTTAAATCATTCAAAACTATATATCAATTCAATTATTTAAATTTCCACTATAATGGCCTCAGACTTGTGAACCCCACTATATAACAATACATAGGTTTGACTTGGGAAACACAAGCAGACTCAACCCAGTGCAACGCAATGTTATATTTATGAGGTTATATTATACGCAAGGTTGTATTTACAGTGCAACGCAAGCAGAATTGTTCATGCAAATGCTTCACCGAAAGGCCAATTCATACACAAGTGCAAAAACCTAGCCTTCGCTAGCTGAGAAAGCAGATGGCGAGAGGTGTGTTATACAGGCACAGTATATAACCTATGGAAATAAGTAACATTTTGTCTGTGAAAGACAATACATTGATCTGGTGGGCCACCATTTTAGTAACTCAGCCCTGTCTACCCTCAGTACCGCCAGGATGGCCTTTTCTTCCCTGTCCTCCGAGAGAATCATCTTTGCTTTCTGACATTCACAGGAACTGACAAAGAATTAGATTAAAGTCATGCTCAGCTGATCTCTTCCCAACACTCCTCCTAATAGCTGTCATCGGCTCTGGCCGCAGAAGTAAGCGTGCAGGACATGATTTACCTGCGGACTCTGAAAAAGCAACAACAGACAAGTTTTTTTATTATATATATATATATATATATATATATATATGTCTGTGTGTGTTGTGCAATATATAAATGAGCAATATACGTAATATATATATATATATATATATACAGTATATATATATATATATATATATATATATATATATATATATATATATATATACACGCATACATGTAAACAGAAACTTGTATGTTAGCGATTAATCGTTTTGACAACACTAATATATACAGTATATGTTCAGTATGTGCTATGTTCATGGAACAAATGACTACTGTCAAATAAAAATAAATAAAATAAGAACAGATAATCTAACTACAAGCAACAGCACAAATATATACAATAGAGTAAAGATACAAGTAAAATAAACAGTGTTTTTCAGGTTATTTGGGTCTCTAGTTTTTAGGTCCAGAAATTGAATAAAGTAATCAAATGTAAAATAATACTGGATAAAATATTCAGTATATAAATTAAATAAAGATTAATCATTATCAAGGTTACAAAAGCTGTTCAGTCAAAGAGTGATTTTCTCCTTGTCTTGTGTTGTTTAATTAACATTAAAAACATAGACAGCAGGAATATTAGGCTGCTGTCACCTACTCAATATACTGATACTGTCATGCGTTGTCTTTCTCGACTGTTTACGTTCACTTAAGACATAACCTTCTATGTTTGCTAGGATACTCACCAAGACGGGCATGTTGACATAACTTTTGTGTTAATTTGTCAGTTTAAGCGCAAGACTTGAAAGGGAACTCAATATTTGTGCGCTGTCTGAGACGCGGCTTTCCACGTGCATGCTTCGGATGAGTGAACACACAAATCTCCTCACAGCACACGCGAGTTCTCTTTCGTGCCTTCTTACGCTTGAATGTTTAAATTGGCAAGGCTTAAATGAGTTTAGTTTAAACACAGATAGCAATTATTGCTGTTCAGGTCTCACCTGAGCTTGCACGCTATCAACACCCGGGTGATAAAATAATAATGCAGTGGTTCTTAAATTGTTTTCCAACATGAGAATAATATCCAATCCTTTTTTATCACTTTAGCGATAGGGTCCCCGGTTTGAGTCCCGGAAAAAATGCAGTATAGGTAAATGGCAGATTTCGTGTGTGTGTGTGTGTGTGTGTGAGAGAGAGTCCAGAGCCATGTAACAAGGATGGTTGGGGAAAGACTTGAAAACCTACCCCAG
This sequence comes from Rutilus rutilus, assembly GCF_951802725.1. Lineage (NCBI taxonomy): Eukaryota > Metazoa > Chordata > Actinopteri > Cypriniformes > Leuciscidae > Rutilus > Rutilus rutilus. The sequence continues at coordinate 31,161,636 of NC_140224.1, read as the reverse complement.
AAAAATCAATTGCAGAGAAAATTCATGGTCAGTCTCTCGCAAATGGCAAGAGATGGCCGTAGAATCACCAAGAGTCGGATACGACTGAAATGGTTAATGAGAGAGAAACGCATTAAAATAATTAGCTGTGCTTTACTTTTTTTTGCAATTAGCCATGTATTTTCTCCTCTGTCCATGATTCTACCAGGACAGACCTGCGACCCACCAGTTAAGGACGACTTTTAGCAGCAACAGCCTTATCCAGGTGTCTGTGTTTCCGAGACATTTGAAAAAAACATCCTTCTCTCCGAGAAAGACCTTCTATCAATTTACAACATCCATTTCTCGCAGATGAGGATGTGATACATAGTCTTTTTATCACTAAACTTTCGTGCCTCAGTGCAGTAAATGATTCATAGACCCCATGCGGTGCAAGGATCAGTTCCTTTTATGAGTTTCCCGCTGCATAGACAGGTGATGGGATGGCCCATCATTTCCCAGTTTTGCAAGGCTAAGTGGAAAGAATTGATTGGCCGACGATGGGCGAGAGCATTCAAATGAGGGAGGCTTTCCTCACAAAACCTACTTAGCGCTGGTCGCCTGTTACATCACAGGACCATTATTCAAATATACGGCTATACGGGTGGGTATATACGCCAATGGTGGCTGCCTTTTTAGTGTCAGTTGAATGGAAGCTGTTATCTATCTATTAAAGTCCAGAATGCACCTGGCTCCCCCTTGTTTGGGCCACATACACTCTACATCATCCTTAGCACTGTGGCTCTAACCCCTGGTGGATGAACAACAAACCAATCATCTAAAATGATGGCTGGCTTTTATTGTGGAAACGTTCTATGTTTCTAAATGTAACTAGATAGATAGCTTTGCTGTGTCTGGTTCCCTGTATTAATATTTTAAACACTTAAGATGCATATTGTGTAAATGCTCCTCTGAGCTCACACAGTTGTTCATTCCAAAAAAAATTAAAGGTAACGACTTCTGTCAGTAAAGAACATATTTTTTTTTTTTTTTTTTTTTATTTATTTATTCGGGACAGTGCACATTAATGGACAATCAAACATTTCTGTAGACTGTAAATGAGCCAGGTTATAGCATAAATGCTAATTTTCACCTGTAGTCCCGAGGCAGGAAAATAACATTATACAAGATAATACAACATAAAAGAATGACAGTACAATATCAAGCACAAAACACATTAGCACACAATCAGGCAGATTACGTTATATCAATACAATTATTTAAAATGAGTACATAATTGTGAAATTTTAATAAATTGTTTAAGATGCTTTTTGAATGTGCAGTAAGTGGGACATTCTCTAGTAATTGTTGGAATGCTATTCCAAAAATGACCCCCTTTGACAGATAAAACAGTTTGACCAAAGTTAGTTTTTCTATGTGGGATTTCTATGTCTCCTCTAAATGAAGCTCTGGTACAACGACCTCTGTCAGACCTTGGTTTGATAAATAGAGATAGTGAAGGTGGGGCTAATCCATGAAAAACTTTATAAATTAAACAGCTATATTTAAAATTAATAAAATTTTCAAAATTAAGCAAATTATATTTTTCTAAAATATTACACTGATGGTATGACAGAGGTTTTTGATCAAGTATTTTTATAGATTTTTTAAATAACTTTTCTATGGGTTTTAAAATTGTGTTTCCAGTAAGTGACCAGGTAGTGATGCAATAATCTATGTGCGAAAATATCATTGAATGTAAGAACATTTTAGCGGAATTAATTGTCATTGATGGTCTAATTTGTTTAAAATTATGTAGATTGAATTTAATTCTGTTCGCTGTAAGTTTGATGTGTTTTTTAAATGAAAGCGTTGAGTCCAGTGTTACCCCGAGGTACTTGAACTCCTCTACAATATCAAGTTCCACTTCCCCCAGGAACACATTGGACCGCTCTAGTTTTATGGGTTTTTTTGTAAAGAACATAGCAACAGTTTTCTTTTTGTTCAGTAGTAGGCAAGATTTAAGCAGCCATTGCTGTATATTCTCCAATGCTGATGTGAGAATATATGATGCTTCCTGTGTGCTTTTAGCAGATGTAAAAATGACCGCATCATCAGCATACATTTGAAAATGGATTTTTTCACAAATGTTTGGCAGGTCATTTATATAAACAGAGAACAATACTGGTCCCAAAATTGAACCTTGTGGGACCCCTGCTGAACATTCAAGGTGAGGTGACTTAGTGCTACCAACACTCACAGATTGTCTTCTGTTGGACAAGTAAGATTGAAACCAAACTAAAGCATCTTCTGCAAAGTTGAAGTGAGTCAGTTTAGACAGAAGGGCTCGATGATCTACAGTATCGAACGCCTTCTTTAAATCCAAAAAGACTGCACCAACACATGTGGTTTTATCAAGCAACGATTTCACTGTTTCTATAAAGACACAGTTTGCCGTCTCAGTGGAGTGATTTTTGCGAAACCCAAATTGCATGGGATGCAGAAGAGAAGGACCACGGCTGAGATGGTTATTCAACAGCTTGGCGATCCACTTTTCTGCAACCTTAGATACGACAGGGAGGATGCTGATGGGGCGATAATTTGAAATATTTGTTTTGTCGCCTGATTTAAAAATTGGTGAGACTATAGCCACCTTCCATCCTGATGGGACAACTGCCATTTTAATTGATAGATTGATCAAATGTGTTATTGGGCACACTAGCGCATCCCTGTGTAATTTTAAAAAATGTGTGTCAAGGCCATATGCATCTTTGGCCTTTGAGGGTTTCATAGACTTAATAATGTTAGATACTTCCACATCAGTTATCTGCTCTAACCTAAAAACCGGCTGTCCAGGATCAATAGGCTTACGAGCTATCTCTGAGGAACTAAACATTTGTGTTATTTCATTGACCGAATTAATAAAGAAATTATTGAATTCAGTTGCTAATTCTTTTGGATTATTTATAAGCTTGCTGTTAACTTTTATTTCCAATCTATCATTATCTATTTTATTTTGCTTTCCAGTTAGTTTATTAATATTTTGCCATATTAGTTTACCATTGCCATTAGCACTTTTAATAACATCCATGAAGAAATTTGCCTTGGCTTTACGTAGGGTATGAGTTGTTTTATTTCTCATTGAAGTAAATCTTTGCCTATCAGTAGTAAGACCAGATTTTAAGAACACTTTAAGTAATATATCTCTTTCTTTAATAAGTATTTTGCATTGATTATTAAGCCAGGGTAAATAATTTCCCTTTTTTTTACCTTTTCCTCTTTTTATAAAAGGTTCCATAACATCCGCAATTTTAGCATTAAGCATCTGGGAATTGTTTTCAATATCATTATCAGAAAACAATTCAGACCAATTTACTTCATTTAGAAGAATATTAAGATTTTGATGCAGATGTTTTGGGATAAAATTAAAATGGTTATTACATTTAAATGAGTTAAATCGCTTTTTACTTAATTTTCGGGAGACAAATACAATATTATGGTCAGAAAGCCCGGTAATGAGGTTGTATGTTTTACCAATCCTCTCAGCATGATTTGTGAATAACAGATCTATTAGAGTTTCTGAGTGGCTTGTTATTCTGGTTGGTGTTTTTATCATTTGTGTTAAATTAAAATAGTCAGTAATTTGTTTAAGAGTTGTTCGTTCCCTCTTTACATTCCAGTTAATATTAAAATCACCCATTAAAATAATTTCCTTGGTTTTATCACAGTGATTGAGGACAAGTTTAAGTTGTTCATAAAAATCGTTTTTCGCTGTGGGCTTTCTATATATACACACTATAACAAAAGACATTGTTGCAGAAAGTGATATGTCAACACCTACACATTCCAATACAACTTCATTTGGCCATTCAATCATTGTGCATTTCAGAGTATTTCTAACATACATTATTACTCCCCCACCCCTCCCGTTTTTTCTGTCCTTTCTAAATACATTATACCCGGGCATATTTACAATAGCCTCAGGGGAAGAATGGGTTAACCACGTCTCTGAAAGTCCTAAAAAGTCAATATTGGAACTGCACAGCAAATGTTCCAGTTGTTCACGTTTTGGTTTCATACTGCGTATATTCAAGTGTCCACCAAATAGTCCCTTTACTTTCGATAACGGATCCCAAACTACCTTTGCCTGATTTAATGTGCGAAAAATTTTATTAGTTCTGTGACGTTTGAAGACTGGATTCCTAATTTGTTTTGTTGGAGGAGTCTGTTGATTAACATTGCAAGAGTCAGCGACAGTTGTTTGTGTTAGCAAAGTCACATGCTCACCAGTGCACGCGCCCGCGTCCATCCTGCAGAGCTGCCTCTCCGGTGATTGCGCCGCCACTCGCACGATCCCCGCCGAGCCCACGGAGTTTCCCAGTCCAAGAGAACACTCCACACACGGCAAAACAGCCCGTCCAAGGCCGCCCACCTCCCCACACACCGCACCACCAGCCAACGACACGCCCGCGCCAAACCAGGAAGAAGCACCGGCAGGGCCATGAGCGCCCAACAGCCCAAGGCATGGGAGCTCCACAGGCCTCAGCCCAGAAGTCGGGAACCCCACAGGGCCCACAGCCCCCAAAGGTGGGTCAAACAGGCGATTTGACAGTGACCAAGTGGTAGTACATTGATGGCCACTATGTGTTGGCTGTGTTATTTCTTCTGTAGTTTCAATGGTGTTGATCAGTGGCATTGGGCCTGGGTTAACTTCAATGTCTCCAGCCAGAAGTAGCACAATCACCAATTGAGTAGCACTCACGTTAATGTTGTTTGATTGAGATCTCGCACACGCCTTAGATGAAGTTTTAGGATGAACATTTTTGAGGAATTTGGAATATAGAAGATGATAGCTCTTGCCGTTTTGCGTGTACATGCAATTTTGGTTCTCTTGCAGACCGAGGTGCTTAACAGACACAATTAGAAGTGTAACAATATACAAAATTGTTATCCAGTTCTGTAAAAAGCGTTCAGATGGCTGCATTAGATAGTCCGGAGATTTTAGAAAAGAGCGCACAGCTCCTGCCAAACTGTGCTTGCTCCTAGCCGCCATCTTTTTCCGCCAATATGACTTTCAGAGCCTTATTTTAACGATCTGAAACGCAAGTATCAAGCGCGAAACGCAAGTAACTTTGTGGGCGGGTCTTGGGCGCTGTTGCTATTATACCGGCGGGATAAATGACTCTTGCGCCCGACGCAAATCTAAAATGGGTTGGTCTGAAGTAGCTACATTACTCATAGGTGTGGTTTGGGCGTAACGTGAAATAAATCAATCAGAGCGACATCTCACATTCCCTTTAAGAGCAGGCGCGCTTGTTCCATGGCGGTTTGCTATTATAACGGCGGATTTGCCAGACGCGCGCCAGGAGCGGTTCACAGCCGAGGAGACCGACGTTCTCGTCAGGGCCGTAAAACACAGAGAAGCGACATTGGGGATGGGAGAAACCCACCCAAATTAGCTTCGGTTAAACAGGCGTATAATAATTTGGATAAATGTGTAAGCTAGATTTATGTCTATTTTTTCACATCTTCATGGACACAACAATGATTTCCCTCGTGTGTTAATATTTTTTCTTGTAATAATGTATGATTTGCAAAAAAGAAAAAAAAGAAAATTTCCATTCCGAATCAAAGTGTATGCGCGTTGTGCACACGCTACATTGATTATTGCCAAGCATGCGCCCTTAAAATAGCATATGAATAACATGCGCAATGCGCCACTGACTTTAGACTAGGTTTTTCCTGGTCAGAGGCGGAATTGTTTTCTAAACCTGCAAAATAGCATCAGGAAACGTTTGCGCTGAAACACGCCTCCTCTTTTCGCTGAACCGCCCCCGGGAGCATAAGTTCATTCCCTAGTTTACCGGCGTGCGTCTGTGGAGGGAAAAGTCTGCTGTGCGCGGGTGCAAAATAGTAATGATACATGCGTCGGTGTACAAAGTCAATTGCGCTGGGTGCAAGATAGGGCCCTCAGTGTGTTCTTTCACCATGGGTTGCAAACTTTATACAAAATATAAAGCTGTTATGTTGTTGTTCATTCATGTTTCCCCCTTTTACCTAAAATACAATTTTGCACCGGTCATTTGTATAAAGTATAAACGTTGACCCGGACAAGACTAGCACATTCAAATTCTAATTGGAATTCTCCATCCTGTTTGCTCCCTCATTTTCAAAATCATAAAAAAAAAAAAAGGCATTCTTAATTTAATTCTGAATGGTTCACAACCCGGTCAGGAAGTTACTTTCTACTACTACCAGTGCTCAAACAGTGCAGGACATGGCTTGGGTCATGAATATTAAATGTTATGCATCATTTAAACAATATCTTGCCTCTGCACTGCAGTAATCCATATAAAACATATTAAATGGATACATGTAATGGGATGAATTTATTTTAAATGTGAGATGTTAAATGTTTGCTATATCCCTGCCTCTAACCTTTATGCATAATAGAAACTTCTAAAATATGATTTTTGTATGAATTTGTACTTAAAAAGAAAAGATATTGAGTGCATTTTAAAGCTGTGAAATATACTTTATGAACTGAGTAAATGAAAGTAACCATTTTAAAACATGAATAACAGAACATTAAACACTAACAGATCTCTTTCTATAATAATGCAATGCAATAATACAATAAATAAATAAATAACATGCAGTTTTATATTTTAGTCCGTAGCACAGCATGCTGGGAATAGCAGATTTCCATCTTTGCATGCAATTGTTATTTCTTAATTAGTTTTTAAAAGATTAAACATATTGATACGGAATGAGCAATACTTACAGACCTTGAAACTGATCAGGGATGTGTTTCCTAAAAGCATTGCAATGGTCGCAACTTGGTTATGTCATTATCAGCATATAGTTCAACGAGTCTGTGTTTCCCAAAACCATAGTTCCAATGAACATTCACAAACAGCATCGCAAAGTTATGTGCTTGGAATGACAGCACTTTGTGTAATGTGGTTAGAAGCAGTTTCTTATTTGCATGACATGTGGACTTAACATTTTAAAGCTGAATTCAGTAACTTCGGGATTTCTTCGCTGTATTCTCGCTTTTTGCTCGCAGGTTTCTCTCTAGAGCTCCCCCCACAGCTTCGGAATAGATATTTGACAACACTGTTGTAAAAACTCGTTGGCGATTCTCAGACACCAGAGGCTAGCAGATCAACGACATCAAAGCAGATGGGACATTCTTTAAAACGTCTTCTTCATTCGGGTTCGAACAGCGTGAGGGAGCGCAATAATGACGGCATTTTAGCAGATTTCTTTTGGCCGTAAAGCAATTGTTTACATCGCGAGACCTGATATCACGCGAGACTTCCTGACGCGGCGGCCAGCGGCCCGCCGCCCTCAAAGTTGCAAGTGCGGATTTTCCGCTCACGGGCACCAGGGGGGTGCGAAACGACCACCATTCAACCCGAAATAAGTAATATAACCATTCCAATGACTCCGAAGCTGTTCAGTTAAGGTAAGAAAAGTTACTTAGTTCACCTTTAAAACCTTATTTTTTTACTATTTATGCATGTATTTTGGTATGTCCAATTAACTCACAATCACTTTATTGAAATATGAATATTGTAGTATAGTTATTTATTAAAGTGATATTTACATAGCCAGTGAATCATTTTTTAGGGTGTAACAAAAAACCAAATTTTGCCATTTACCAACCACAACAAACCATGCAAACGGTCACACTTTCACATAAGAGTAGTGTGTCGGAGCAACTAGAGGTTGATTCACTCAATTGGGTCACATATTCTCAGAATTGAACCAGTCTCTTTCCCAGTAAGTGTTTTGTGATCCAAGATAAAATGTGTTTCTATTCCACACACACACATAAATAATTCTATCACTAACTCAGCTTTTCTCATCCAGACGCCACAGAAACCAAGTTGTGGCAAACGTGCCAAGACGGGTAAAACATGTCACTCCTTTCAGTTGTGTCTGACTCACTCACCTGCTCATTCCTTCATATGGTTTTATCCGAAATAGGGTTCTGCCTCTCGCAGCAGGAATCAAAGCAACCGTCTCAGTTCAGTGACCAAAGTAATAGAGGAATGACTTAAGTCACAGTCTACTTCTACGAGCTGTTTATTTGTTTCATGCATTATCAGAGGAAGCAAAGCAAAGGGAAGCGGGAAGCAATATTTGTTTCAATGATGTGTATTTTCTTTGACTGCTTTGAACACATGCCAATATTTCTTCTGCAGGATTTCATTTTAAATATATGAATTTAGACACCACTTTATTTTATACATTTAAAATCCTGAAGAGCTTTGTCACTGATATGCGTCTCCTAGCCTTAGACGTCACGGCCACGGAACGTTAGCTGAAAGTCTGATGCTTATGGCACACAAAATTCGTCATCTGATTGGCTGAATTATACATGATTTACGGGAGACTTGTGTGTATTGTGCTTTAATGGCCAGCTTGGAAACCAATCCGTCGTGACGCCAAAGCCCATAATGGAAGAATAAAACCATTTACATTTTCACGCCTCTAAACATGTGAGGAAGCAAACCACAACATAATAATTTATTTCATAATGTCTACATTAATTAATTTGACTTTTGATTGAAGCTACAAACCCTGCAATGGGTAAACCATACATTACCACCATAACACCATTCAGCAAGGGACTTTAAGGGATAGTGCACCCAAAAATGTACATTTCTTTTACTTACCCTCATGTCGTTCCAAACCCGTATGACTTTCATTCTTCTGTGGAACACTAAAGAATATATTCAGAAACATTTTTGGGTGAACTTTGATATTTACATTTTTGAATGGCTTGATGAGAACAATTTTCTTTTTTTCATTGTGCATTTGTATTCTATTGAAACAGCAAGTTATTTTTACATGCAGGATAAAAACAAAAAATAATTAACTAAAGTCATTGAAGCTAAATGCCATTTATAGAGGGTATATTATCTGTCTTCGCTTCTTCAAATCACAAACAATTGGCCATGCTTAGAAACATTCAACATAACATCACTTTTTGAAAATGTGGGAATATGATTAATGACGTAAACAATAACGCACAAAATAAACTCAGACACAGAATGCCTAATTACCTCTGCAGAAAATAAACCAAAGGTCTGAAGTCTGAAATCACTTTACACAATAAAACAGCAAACTGCACGAGAACAACTGTCAGACGCCAAGGTTTGATTATTGCGTCAACACCCTTGCTGAAAATATGGTATAATACGAAGTCAGAAATATGATTGAATCTTTGAATCTGTAATTAAATATGAAATAATCAAAATATTAAATGTTTTACCACAAAGTAACCAAAATGTATGACCATTATGTTAACTTTGGGGTCAATTTGTCTCTAGCAAAAGTGTATTAAAATGCAGTAATAGAAAAGAAAGTGAAACATTTTATGTGAAAAAAATATTTTGCATAATCTCACATAGTCAAGTAATTTATGTTACATTATTATTATTATTGTAGTATTTATTATATTATTATTAGTCATTTCTCATAAGATTAGGAACAGCCACAAAATATCAACATGATTCTTAAATGTTAAGATTTGTTCAGGCTATTAAAATGGATCTCAGACATTTTAGTATAATTGATACTATTATTTATTAACCTGTGTATATACAAAACTTTCTAAATATCTAAGCACTGTAGAGACCTGTCTAGTGGGCCTATGAACACATTTAGCTCAACAAATAAAATTCAGTTCACCTATTCGGTTTAATTTGTTCTCATAAGTCTTTTTCTTTTTCATGGTACAACTATCCAAGGTGAACAGCGGAGAGAGCAGATGAGTTGACGAATGAACAAATGTACCAGCGAGTGCAAAATGAGGAGAAAGTGCATAAAATAGACCCTGAAAGAGCAAAATTACAATCTGTGGCAACACCTGATGTTGAAGCTGCTTATTTACATGTAGATTGGATCTGGGCCACCTTGCCATACATCATTATACTTCTGCATGGTGGGATTCTTTTTTCTTTCTCACTCCATTCACTTGTTGGATTTGTTCGACGCTTTTTCAACTCTTTTAGTTTGCTGCAATGCATTCTTTGTTTTTGTTGTTTATGGATACAATTATGATCTGTTTTTATTCATTTTCCTAATGTTTCTAATTTATTCAATTGGCTCTAAAATATGCATAAACAGAAAACAGGAATAAAGTGAGTATTTTCTTTACAGGCCAAACCTGAGAAAATTGCAATTGCAAAAAAAAAAAAACAACATTTTGAAGCCTTCCCAACAGAATGAAAGCCTTTTAGCAAAGATTGCAAGATTTTAAGATTGGCCCTGTGATTCAAAATTGCAGTTTTAATGGGTTTCAATGGGTTTCAATGGGGACATTTGAAATTTGAAAGGCCCTGAGTTGAACTATTTTTGTACCAACTACCTAGTGCAAAATAGATCTATTAAAGAAAATGAAGGTGAAAGAGTAACATTCCAATAAAAATACACACCTGTGCCAAAATGTATGCAGTTGGCATTAACACCGGAAAAATAAAAAAACCTGAAAAAGACAAAAATGTCCATAAGATCGCACAAAAGTTAACCCACATGTTGTTTTGTATAAGTGCCAAAACAGCTTGAAAATTCTTGCTGGTCTAAGACAGTCTTTTCAGCAGGGAAGATGTGTATTTTTTCCTTTTCTTCCTTTTCCTTTTTTTTTTTTGAAAACTGCACTTATAATTCCCAGTGTTATAGTCTGCACATGCTTTGGGTTAATCTCGCAAAAACACCCATGCTGCCCTGTTAGACTCAAGATAACAACCTTCCAGCCAAAGTGCCCAGAAAGCTGCTTCTTCACCTGTGAATGAGACATTTCGGCGTCTTGAGGTCCCAACCCTCCTCTTCAACGGGAATGATAAGAACAGAAAGGACATCGAGGTAGGGCTGGCTCATCTGCAGACGTAGAGGTAGTAAGCAATCTGCTGGGTGCCCTTCTCTGCCCGTAATGCATGCAGAAGTGTGTGATTGATTTTCAGCAAGGGAGTGGGTGTCTTAATGTCCTAATGCATTGCTCTGTCACAGTCGCCGTGGCTTGGCAGCCTGCCCTTTTCATGGAGGGATCTATCGCTCGATTTGATGAGACCTGGGCAAATAAATAAAAAGGGGGGGGGGGGGGGGGGGGGGGGGGTCTAAGGAAGCGGAAAGCAGCGAGCACACTAAAGGAGACAGGACGGCTCTTTTTTTAAAATCATCTTGACTGATGGCGATTCAAGAATCGATTCTATTTAGCAAGACTCTGTGTGTTTTGGTCCACATATGCTGTTGTCACCTTGTCAGCACGACTCAATAACATTTCAGTTCCATTTCAACTTTCTGTAATTCCTCAGAGCGGTGCTCATCACTTTGATCACAAGCAAATGAAGCAATGGAAGCTCTCAAAACCATCACAGAGCTCGCCTTTGAGCTATTAAACAAAACAACAGCCTCTCAAGAAGAGCTAATGACTTTCACATGCTAATGAGCAACATGATGGAGTCTTGACATTGACTTCAAGATAGAACAAAACTACCGTGTGAAAGTTTTCACCGGGTTTCAAAGTGACAGAGCGTCTGTGACCGTGTCATAAATCTCATGACCATAACCGTTACATTAATGAGTTGCTATAAACTGCCAAGAGATGTATAGTGAGGGTTGTGAAGACAGACGTGTAATTGTTGACATGTATGAAACAGGAAGCCAAACCTTTATAATTACTCATCTGTGATATCAATTTTCATCTAATGAACGTAATTTGGATCCAAAGTGTGAAAAAAAAAAAGAGGCGAGATGTGCAAAAAAAAAGAGAAAAGAAAATACACAACAAGGTTTAACATTATTATTCTCTTGCCAAAAATGTCCCTAATGTTGTAACTAGCTGTTTATACTAATTTCCTGCCAGTTTTAAAACTCTTTCCACACATACCGTTCCCTTGTGTGAAACAAGAGACTGTCGTCATGCTCCACTCTACAACGTGTTAAAGAGGCTGACATTATATATCGCAGTGAATTTAATGAGTACAGCAGTGGCGTCCTGGAGCTCAGAGGCTGATGGGATGAACGCAGGCCAGCTAAAACACAATATTGTCCCGTACCAATTACTGTCTGAAAAGGTCTAACCCTCTGATGAGAAATATTTTTGTTGCCAAAACACCAATTTAGTGCATCAGTGGAGTGTTTCAGTGTAATGACTGTAGGTGTGCAGCTGTAGCAAGGGGGAAATATTATGGCAAGAAGCTGTAATGTGTGATGTGCACACAGGGTTGGGAACAGAGAATTAAAAAATGTATTGTTATTTAAATACCATAACCAATGTTTTTCATGACATTCTGTTTCTTAAAGGTTCTCAAACGTGTATTCTTCTACTAGTGGTGGAACCTAATAATAAACTATTTGAACTAAATCTACAGCATAAAACAAAGTGTAACCATAAATAAATTACTCCTTTAGTGAATCTTTTCACATAGTGTGACTTTGTACTCCAATTCTAGAATGACTCTTATGATTTGGTTATTTTTAGTGAATCCAAAACAGTGCAATCAGAGTAGTCTGATTCCCAAACAAATGACTTCTGAGCCGGATCTTTTTAGTGATTCAAAATCATACAAAAACTGTTCAGTGTGACTAATGTACACTAATTCTCAAATGAGTAACTCTTATGAATCGTAAACATACAGCACGACCAGTGAAGTCCGAATCCAGAGCGAATGACTCTTATGAGCTGGAATCAAAAACCCATTCCAGAATGATACTCTTATGAACCAATTATTGTTTTATAGAATCAAAAACATACAGTGTTCACAGTACAGCCACTGAATGGTTGTTTAAAAGACAATTATCTTTCTGTTTACCTAAAGTAAATTCAAATGTGATATTTGATCAAAATTAATACATGATTTTTTGCATGACTGCAAAAAGAACAAACAAGTGTTTAAACAAATGTTTACTCCTCAAAAGCACTAAAATAATCATTATTGGACCATTAAGGAATTGTAATCAGAACCAGAATCTCTAAATTCCATAAAGGAGAATATTTTTCTAGCACAAACTCATCATTTTGCTTCAGAAGGCCTTTATTAACCCCCCGGAGCCGTGTGGAGTTCGTTTATAATGGCTGGATGCACTTTTTTGAGCTTCAATCTGATGGTTGCAATGGTTGCAATTCACTGCCATTATAAAGCTCGGAAGGGTCAGGGTGTTTATTAATTTAACTCTGATTGTATTCGTCTGAAAGAAGAAAGTCATATACACCTAGAATGGCTTGAGGGCGAGTAAACATTGGCTAATTTTCATTTTAAAGTGAACTACTCCTTTAAAATTCCCATCCCTGCACATACACACATTCACACACACACACTTTTGCACGCAAACCTCGTCCACTTCACACGCTCAGTGATTCATGGCTAGGGCGGTGTGCGGAGGGCAATTATACTCTATCGATCTCAAACTCCCGTGGGCTGAAATGTATGTACGTGCATGAGCTGTCAGGTGGACTTCCACCAGCACATTCAGTCTGACACACTCACTACTTAAAATGTCCGTTGGGGTTTCACCCTGGTGGTCTCGCTAAACCTGTAGAAATGACACAAGGTCAATTTACCTTCAACCCTTCATCTTTCCTTACCCAGTCTCCACTCTCAAAGCCAGCTATGAGTGACGTGAGCGCTACAGGAAAGGTCATCGAGATGGCTGCCGCTCTGTCTACACTTCCTGTGCAGCTTTCCAGATCCCTAAAATGAAAACAAACACCTTTCAAGCTAATCTAGTGGACTCTGCATTTTCAAACGAAAACGTATTAGTGTGGACAAGGCTTGGGATGTACTAAGGAGGCCTGCTGCTATGTGCTGAGAAGTAGTTTTGACAATAAGAGATGAAACAAAGTTTCTGTGATGTGAGAAGGTTTGCATGTCTCATCTGAACAGGGCTAGAGATATGAGTTTTTAAGTGTCAAAAAACAGAGGAAGTGAAGTGGGAGAGGTGTGAAAGAAAAGTGTTAATCCATGTCACGACTGACGGAGCGTGATATTGAGAAATGATTGTGTGTGTGCGCGTGCATACATGCTACCAGTGAACCGCAGGGGCTGTTGTTTGACAAAAGTAGCACAGAGTGTCCTGGTTATTGTATTTTGACTGGCTGGCTATAGGCCTTATTCACAAACACCGGAAGTAGCTAACCGCGGCCATATTGTTGACATGAAATCTGTCCTGCCCCTAGCCGCACGCAGATTTGAGTTGAGGGGAGCAGTAGCCTAATGGCTTCATCTCATCGGTATCAAGAGAAGATAAGCTTGACTGGTGTGGACCCATATCAAATAGACCCAACAGCCTTAAGTAAAGATCCGTCCTTATTGCCAGCCGTAACTTATCCGGATATTTATCAGAGCTGCCAACTCTCAGGCATTCACCGTGAGACACACGCAATTGACACTTTTCCCACGCTCTCACGCCACACATCCTCACGCACAGAAAAATCGCAAAGCAAAGAGGACACTGAAATCATGTTACTTATGATATAAAAAAAGATCTCAGCTCTCAGGTTCTGTCACTTTTATTACTAAAATATATACACTTTTATTTTATTTTTGGCGCTTGTAAATGTGACGCGACAGATTCCTAGCGGCACGTGAACCGATCATCTCTAGCTAGTAAATAAACACGAATGAACAATGTTGAAAGATACAGTACAACTTACCGAAATGTATATTCCTCATACATAATATCGATCAAACAAAGGGGTCAATAAAACAGCTGGAGAACAATTATGTCACATAACATTTACCTCAGGAAAGCCATTTAATGACCATAATATATAGGCTATAGCACGTTAGTTGGCTAGAAAGAGGTAGAGAGTATTTAGCTAAATATGTGTACTATATTACATATTTATTATTATATTTTTACTTATATCATTAAATAAAGTTGTTATTATAATAAAAAACGCATTATATCTCTCTCTGTATGTTTACAGCATTAGGTGAGTTGTTTTTTTCTTGAGAAAAATGAATGCCTATCTTGTGTAGCCTACCTAATATTTATCCAAATGATGGGAACAGACTTTGCTGTGGGGAAAGTCTCTCCTGCGCTGGCTCAACTCCAACTCCAAGAATAAGGTTCTTATTGCTGTTGTTAGAACAGCCGTGTATTACACAACACACCATCGCGCTGTTTAAAAAAAAAAACACAACAAAAAAAATAATGCCATGGATAATACCAACGCTGACTCGCTTGTCAGACTGACAGTTGCCGTGGTTTCTATGTCAACAACATGGCCGCCGCGAACATTGATGACGTAGATCGAATAAGAACTATAGCATTGGTGACTGACCTATTTATGTCTGGGGCTGGTATTCACAAGTATTTCAAACAAGTCTCTCCCCTAATAAAATGTTAAAGTGTAACTTTTGTCATTTTCAACCAGCTTTGAATTGTTACAATGCGAAGACTATAGATTATATTTCCACATTTTTGTATCACCCTGATCCCCACAGACAGTCGGATTGACAGAGGGTTAACAGAGCAGTTATTGCAAGGATACTATATTATCACTGAACATTTTTTTTATTGTACTTTCTCTACTATTTAAAGCTCCAGTCTGAAACTTTTTTGGGTTAAAAATTACCCAAAATATTTTTTTTAGAAAGTACATAACCAGCCAGTGTTCAAAACTATATGCTTGTCTTAGCTTGATTCTAAACGGTAAGGTTGTAATAATGTTTTTAATTCCAGTGGTACTGGTGGATGTCCGCGGGATGTCTTTGCATCATTACGTCACATCTGTACACATAAAGAAGGTGTCCCGGCTATGTTGCGTGTGAGGATGTTGGAGGTGGAGATTTATAGCCTTTTCTCACAGCACTTGATATAATTAAACGTATTAATTTGATGGCGGATTCAGAAAGTTTCAAGCGACAATCACCAGTGACAACTGGAGATTCACCCGTTGTAAAATGCAAAAGAGTTTGGACTTCAGAGTCGCTACAGAAATAAACAACCGGGCCCATGCGAAAACAAGGATAAATATCGGAAGGGCATTAAATGTAGTCACGCAATGCTGATGTTGTTAACATTGACAATTTGCAAACAAAGTATAATTTGCACGGTTTGACGTGATATGATAAGCGATCGTTAGATTTAATCAGAGCGATTTACTGCAATGCTTTTTTTCGCTTAGTTGGTCAGAACAAAAGTGCATGTTACTTACTCGTTCAGATTACATTTTCCGGTGAAAATTCCTATGTTGGTCATACTTCCAAAAAGTAGAATCTGTGATTCTGAATGACAGTATCCACACTGGCGCGGTGACTGACAGCCGCACGTTCTCCTCAAAACACTGGATTCATCCACGCTGTGCCGTGCCGGGGAACAACGCACGTAAAGTTGATAATTCCGCGAATTACTGCAATTGCAGATTTCGAACAGAGATGGCGACAAAGAGGAAAAACTACGGACTGCAGCTTTAAACAGAATTATGGTAAAAAAATGTACAATATGACAACACCTGGCCTGTACAAGACAGTGTTTGGCTTCGGACGGTTGGGCAGAACTGACAGAACAGCAGTTTCTTTCAGTTTTCCCACTCCATTTGGCCTAAAACAGTGTGTTCGTTGTGATTCAGTTTGAAATTACTGCAAACACTGAGGTTTTTCACATTTTCCATCACGGCGTTCTCTCCGTATTCACGATTCGTTGCAGCCTTTTTAGTTGCTGCCTACAACACGCTGGATCCTTTACTGGAAAGCTGAAACCATTATAACTAAAATATTGAAAGATGTCCTACTAAAGCAATGCTGTATTTGACTCTGATCAGCATATCCATAGCAGACTGGTGGGAGTGGCCTTGGATGGCAACATGCCCAGTGCATTATGGGCATTGAACCTATACCTAAAGGGAAGACAACAGACTTTTTCCCTTTGTTTTCTTCAGCCAGGTATCTTTTTTTTTCACCTTCTACTCTGCATAGGCAGCCAAGTTTTATTGAAAGCCCATTTTGCCAGCGGTGAAGTACTCCTTTAAGGCAGCTTTATATTTTCATATACAGTATGAAGAGCCATTTACACTGTGTAAGAACAATATAAAGCATGGTAACATTCTTCCAAAATGAAAGAAATAGTTCACAAATGTCATGAGGTTGAGGAAATGGTGACAATTGTAATTTTTGAGTGAACTATCCCTTTAAATAACTGCCTTTTATTTGTCACACTGTACACATTATTAATATATTATCAAATAATCTTTGTACTAAGTTGACAACACATCATGATATTAGACGTATAAACCTGATGGGAAATGTTTTAAGTCAATTCAAATGTATTTGTGTAGTGCTTTTCACTCATCATTCTGAATCAGTATCATTCTGAAGAAGTTTTACAATGTGGTCACATGTTTTTCTGACTACATCCAAATGTGGTTTGTATAAATTAAAAAAAAAAAAAGCTTTTTGCTAGCACCGCCAGGGTCATTGATTTAATTCCCGGGGAATGCATGAACTAAAAAAAAATGTTAGGCCCGCATAAGTCACTTTGGATAAAAGCGCCTGCCAAATTAAAAGACTATGGGTCTTGGGACTATGGGTCAGCTCCTTAGTTCAATAGTCAGGGGACTGATCAGGGAGTTGTCCATTTTAAGGGCTGTCTCAATCGCAATATCCTTCCAGGGCACTGAAACGTTCGCTCCCTAAACAGTCCCACAATGCACAGTAAACACCAGGGAGCATCAATGCTCACTATGTTCCCTTAATAGAAGTTATGAAGCACGAAACTTAAATCACGTGAGCCAACGCACTACATATAACAACACACGATAGATATATAAAAAAACAAACAAAAACATTATTTTATTATATTTTAACATAACATACATCGCTAGGCAGGTAATGAACATAATCTATCTAACATTAATAATTTATTTAAGGCTGAAATGTTGCACGTAGGCTATATGTAACAAGCATCGTATTTATTATAATGTACAAGTAGTCTCAGAAAGATATCAGCACTGCTGTTCATAAATACCAGTAGTGATGTTGTACAATGAGGACATTGTCATGTCACCAGAAATAGAGTCACCAGTGTCCAAATGTGTAGTAAGCCAGCGTTTTTTACTCTCCTTACACTCTAAAAATTCCTGGGTTATTTCTTCAACCCATTTTCTGGGTTATTTGTGTTGGGTTAAAATTATGGGTTATTTTTTCAGAGAGTAACTATTTTCTGGGTTATAGGGCTAATATTTTGACCCAATTCATGGGTTGTTTGGGTTTCTGGGTTATTTTTCAAAGAGTAACCCATGTTCTGGGTTATAGGGTTGGCTTTCTCTCTCTCTCTCGCCCACAGTTGTTCTGGAATTTTCTCACAACAGTCGTTCGATCCGTTTTGGCCTGTGCTTCATCGGTGCAACTTCATCTATATTCAAGGTAAGAGAGTATTTTCAGTGTTGATGTAATGTAAACTTTTCTGTGTCCATGTCCCTGTTGCTAGTTTATCACCATTTGCTAAAAAAAATACGTTGAGACTAGCGTTAGCCGTGGTAATTCTGTGGTTGGCATTTAGCCGCGGCTATCACGACAACATCTAGGACAACTCGAGGTAACGTTATCACACACCGGACGCGATTTTGAACACGGTCCTGAGCCGTTGCTGGGTGTCGCGCATAGATATATACCGGTACACTATATATCTATGGGTGTCGCGGACAGACGCCGGATGGCGCCGCCGGTGTGTGTACACTCATAGAGAATAATGTGTTCGAATTTTAAAGACGGCTTTAACCGCGGCTACACTGCGCTTCGAGTCCGGTGTGTGAGCCCCTTGAGAGACTGCACGTCCGTTGAGCGATACCTCGAGTTGTCCTAGACGCGACGCGGCACTTCTAGTCCGGTGTGCGAACCCCATAGCCGCGGCTACAGAGCGACGAGGCAACACAATAGTTGAGTTATGTTTTCCAGCTGCGCCGTGCTTATCATATTATACAGTGCTCTACTGGCTGAAGTAGTGAGAGTTAAAGAAGCGGGTCAAGTCTTCAAATTGTTGCAAATTGTTGCTAACCTCTATTGCTATGTTTTCTCCAGGTCATCTTGAATGGACAGTTTTGTCGCTGATAAGCTAACTGAGTGGCAGCTGTCTGAGCTGACAGATAATTTTAGAGGTGAGCATTTTACTCTTATTGCCCTTATATCATCTCTCTATACCTACATTTTTTTTTAATAAGACTTAAATGTGTCAGTGCAAGATTTTGTGAAAGTCACAAATTCTTCGCCAGTGGGGTATACACAACGCTAAAAGATTATTGTGCCTTGTCTTTAAGCTGTTATGCATAAGAATGGGCAAGATATTCACCTTTGCATTAATGTCATTACACTTTTTAATGAAAGAAAAGATGTCATTCACACAAAATGGGTAACGTTAATGCTGCAAAAGAACCACATTAGTTAACTAGCAATTTGGGCACGTAAAAAAAAAAAAAAAAAAGCCACTGCATTCCCTTAAAAGTGATTATTTGTTAGCTTGATAATGAAAGAGTGTCTGGTGAGTGGTTCACAATTGTCTCAACTTATTAACAATACTCATGTTGTCTTGTTTTCTGTCTTTCAGATGAAGACAGATGAGGAGGCATTTCTTCTCTTTGATGAGGACACTATCAAACATCTTGTCCCCAAAGTTGGCCCCAGGCTTAAATTCCTGAGGCTCTTCTGAGAATTGTTGTTTATTTTTCTATTTTTTATTTCTAATATTGTTATTACAGTGTGACCTAAAATAAAATAGGAAAATAAACATGTCCAAGTGTGTGTTTTTTCATATAGATTTTAATTTAATGCAATAAAAATGTAAAAGTGCTTGAAGTGTGTAATATAATGTAAAACAAAGTTTTATTTTCTGAAATAAGGCATACTGGGATAGTGAGGTTAAGTTAGGTTATTTTTGACCCAACTCCTGGGTTAAAAAAGGATCAACTCATTTTTGGGTTATTTCTACCCAGATGTTGGGTTTTTTAAACCCAACATTTGGGTCAGGTATTTAACCCAGAATTTGGGTCAAAAAGCATAACCCAATTTTCTGAGTTGAAATAACCCATAAATTAGTTGGTCCCTTTTTAACCCAGGAGTTGGGTCAAAAATAACCCATTATGGGTTATTTTTGACCCAAGAGTTTTTAGAGTGTACCAGTATCCAAATTTGTGAACACAATATACTGATTCACAAGCTCGGGAGATAGGGAGCTGATTGAGATGCACCCTAGCCATTGTATTTCTGGTGGGCATTTGTTAAGTTAGTTAGCCTGGTAGAGACACCAGCATATACCAGCATCCACAACACACCATGTGCTGGAGTTTTCATCAGGGTGGCCTGAACATTGCAGCAATTACTAGAATGTCATTCATGCTGTATGTTCAAGGGCCGAACGCACGTCCAGGAAAAGAATAACAGAACTGCACTACAAAAGACCTGATCTGTAAGATCTGTAAGACAAACTAGACACTCTGATGCCTGAGGGCAGAACTTGGTATAGCTGATCACTCGTGCCCCGTGCAATAAAAGCCATCTGGGAAGCCTGCTTTTGATCAGCATGAGTTTCTTTGAGCCGATCAGTGGCGCTGTAGAGCACGTCATCATGAGAAGTCTTCAGCCTAACAACTTCATCAGGCGAGCTGCTAATTATGCACAAGGCTCATTAGCGAGGCCTGAGGAAACGTGGAGCTCTAAAACTTCATTAATGTAAGCATTCAGCCTGAGCATAATTACATCCTCTGCCCCCCTCTTACCACGAGACGCCACATTAACCCGCGACTCCATCCGGACAGTGGAGCAGACTCTCGACAGACTTCCTCCGCAGCTGCTCCGGGTGGGATCGCACGCTCCAGTGTGGGTAGAGCATGTGCACTTTTCCCTTCAGACTCCATTGTGAGCCCTTAATCAACACCGTAGAGCAGACCTCGTCCCATATGACCACCTTACCGCTCCCATACGATCTCGCATGCTGTCATCACTAAAAACCTTTCTGATGGGACCAGAGAGCAGAACACGGTGAGAACAGAGAATCGGTTGGAGAGGGTTATTGATCTGACGATGCTTTTTTTTTTTCTTTTTTTGGCTGTCTTCCATTCTGTTAAAAGTCCCTAGGTTATAAGGTTTGAGGTTTCACAGCTTTGCAAGTGAATTTCATCACCATCTCTCGGTCTAATGCATATGTCAAGCTGCTATCTTGACAGCCATGATGAGACCTTTATTTGGAAAGGATGAATAATTTACTGGATCGTATTAGAAGAAAGCATTTGATTGTGCTTTGAGACCGCTATCACCTGTTTAGCTGTCACTAAAAACGTGAAAAGAATTTAGCCAGGCCTGTTTGCTCAATTTTTCTGATCCTATCTGCTCTTTATTTTACTTTTTTAAAACTTTTTTATTAAAATGCGTTTGAAGGCCAGAAAAATAGAAACGATGAACAATGAACAGAACACACCAAACTGGCCTATTTTAGACCATAACGAGGCAGAAAGACAGATTCATTGAAACATGAAGACCAGTTGATTGATCAAATGTGGGCTCCCAGCCAGCCACCGAGGACAAATTCACTCTTGCCAACATCTTCTCTGGTTACACCATACGAAATTAGTGCTTCACAATTCACTCTCACTCTCTCGACAAAAAATAAATAAAAATCTATGCCAGACAGACCAATTCAGGTAAAAAGCAAACATAATGCTCAAAACATTAAAACGTATGCATGTACCTGATCAACAAAAGTAAGATGACGTTTCAGGTCAGTCAACTGGCCCGGAACTCTCTTACACAGGCTCCGGGTCATCAGGCCATACTTTTGGGCCATGTCAAACCATTTTATCCCCACTCACTAAAGACTGACATCAGGTTGAAAATTACACTGACAAGTTCTGACATCTCAGCCTTATATCCCTGTAATCAGGTGGGCCCAATCATACAGACCAAAAAAAACCTGAGGGTCAGCATAGAGGGCAAGACTGAGAATATGATGCCTGACTCAGTGTGATGGCTGGAGGCAGTTAGTAAGGACAAGAATAGGAGTCTCACTTCCAATCTCATCCCAGCAGACTTGCACAGGTCATGGGGTCAGAGTGATTACACGCTATTACATGCAACAGCGCAGCTCAGGTTTGTTGTTGTACACAGAAGAGGTCACGAGGACCGCACAGGGACTTGGTGTTGGACATATAGATGACAAGAGCGCAGCTCTCAGGAGGAATTGCTTTAGAGAAGGCGAAGAGGGTGAAGCTAAAGAGAGGGCAGGAGGTGACAGCAGAAGAACACAAGAACAGAAGATGAAAAGTGAGAGCGACATTGGACAGCCACCGAAATACCTCAAAGGATTAACTTCTTAAATGGAGGTCAGAAAAAAATATCATTGTTTTGACATAAAATGCAGTAGTAAGCATTGTTCTTCTAAAGATCTCTTTGGATGTGAATGTCAGTGTCCCTGAAGAAAATAGAAGTTTTACAGGATAAATGGTTAATCCAGGCTATATTTGTAACATTGGTTGGTATCTAAAATACATGAAAATACAGCACTTTGACTTTCTGCTTGTGTGTAGTATCATTATTGATCAAAGTGTGCCTCATTCACAAAAAAATTGCATACAAGTGTTCTTACATTTAAGGCTTTCACACAAAATATGGTCTTTAAGACGTTTTTTTACACCGTCGGGCTGAACGGTTCTAAGAACGGTAAGGATCTGTTATATTTCCACTTGAGCTTGGTTCGGCACGGAATGGAATGGTTGAGCAATGAAAATGGTTTGGCCCGATGATGGAAAAGCGGCTGTACATTCTAATGTTGATGAATCCAGATTATTCTAAATGACGAAGCCCAGGGCTATTGTATCATAATACGCACCTAAATCATTTACATATAAGGATTTCCACACAAGATCCTCTGTATGGGTGCAAACATAAAAATGTCTCAAAATCCCCTATTGACTCGAAGCAAAGCATGCCCTTCACAAAAACAGCTGGAACACAACCCTCAAACACCTTTTAAACATGCACAATTTGACATATCAATCATGTTTGCAGCTCTAATGGTGACAGAAATCCCTACGGTGGGTTCTGTAGAAAAAAATAAAAACTATTAAAAAAGGATGGACGACGGGCAGATTTTTAACCTTTTCTGCAAGGATGCATTAACATTTATCAAAAGTGACAGTAAAGACTTATATTGTAAAAAAAAAAAAAAAAAATAGAATCAAATATGTTCTTTTAAACTTTGTTCATCAAAAAAATCCTCGGGGGGGGAAAAAAAAATCACATTTTCCATTAAAATATTAAGCTGCACAACTGTTTTTTAAATGTTTCTTTAGCAAAATCAGCACATAAAAAATATTTAAGGATCATGTGGCTCTAAAGACTAGCGTAATAGCGGTTTAAAATTCAGCTTTGCCATGTAGGAATAAATTACATTTTAAAATATATTAATATAGAAAACAGTTATTTTAAGTTTTTCTCTTTTTTTCTG
This sequence comes from Rutilus rutilus, assembly GCF_951802725.1. Lineage (NCBI taxonomy): Eukaryota > Metazoa > Chordata > Actinopteri > Cypriniformes > Leuciscidae > Rutilus > Rutilus rutilus. The sequence goes on along the minus strand of NC_140224.1, from coordinate 31,138,227 downwards.
TGTGACCCACACAGGTCGTTGCTGTAAATGAGAACTCGTTCTCAGTCAACTTACCTGTATAAATAAATAAATATAAGTTGTAATATTAATATAAATATTTTTACTGTATTTTTGATCAAATCAGATGCAGCCTTGACAAGCATAAGAGACTGCTTTCAAAAACATTACTAAATCTAACAACCCCAAATTTTGAACAGTAGTGTTATATCATTTCTATCAGCACTACTAATAACCAGGGTTAATATTCATGTATATTCATATATATTCGGTAATAATGCATTTTAAGTGTGCTTGAAGGAACTCAATGCTATTGTCTCGCTGTAAAAGTGTGTAGGATAGAAGCATTAATCATGTGATTATCAGGGATCAGTAGCATTATTGAGTTTTATCCCTTCGAGTATTGTACTGTAAAGCCAGAGAGCGCATCTTAGCGAGGGTATTTCATAACATAAATTTGTTCTTGTTTTTGCGAATTGCTGTGATCACTTGACACAGGTCGCTCTTGGTTTCTCAGGCCTGTGGTGCGCTTGTCAGTAAGTGACAGATTTAAATAGGATTTGCATCTCAAACCAGCCTGTGAGGAATATGAGAGTGATTTGTGAGAGAGAGAGAGAGAGAGAGAGAGAGAGAGCACCATAAAAGATGACAGAAAGATTGCATTACAGCTCATACAGAGGAAAAAAAACTGTCGCTGCCAATGACCTTGAAGAAAATAGTCAGAGGAACTGATTTGCAGAGGAGGAGAAATGTCTCGAGATGAAGAAGATAACGATGTAGAAACAGATAAGATAAGAGGCAGTACAATAGGACACCAACTCATATCAAGTTTACGGAAAGTAGCAAAGATGAATCCAACCCGGCATGAGAAGCAATGGGAGAACGTTTAAACAGATTAGTCACGCAGTCAATGCCACATGGAGTCCAGGCGAAGGTAGTGAATGAAAACCTGAGAGTGCAGCGAGCAATGACTAAAGTGGCTCAAATTCGACAGTGCCGCTTCAAGCGCTTAGTGGCGCTGTAATTTTACCATACATATTTGAAAGTCAATTTGCAGGATGGAAGGTGTGCAAGGGGCTCACGGTAGGAGTGCCACTCTCATAGACAGGTATCATTAAGTGAACAAACAGTAAGATGGAAAAATCAGGCACGGTGAAGCAGAGAATCTGCACTTTTAAGGTGCCAGAAGACTTATGAAATGTACGTTTTAGGTGTGGAATTATGTATGACTGGTACAAGGAGGCGGTGAAATGACCAGGTTTTGCATACAAGTTTTGCTAAAGCAAATGTCGGAGTTGTGCATTACTTAAAAATGCATGTTGCAGACTTGCCTTGCCTTGCCTTCAGACAATGGTAACCTATCTGCCACAATAAATGAAATGATTATAAGCACCTGTGTCTCAGAGCATCCTTAAAAGCCCCACAATAGCATAATGCAGTTAACTCATGCAACTTAATTTACTTAAGTCTTCTGAAGCCAGGATATCTTTGTGTGAGGGACAGACTGAAATGTAACTGTAAATGTTAAGGATCTGGAATTGAAATATCATATACAGATACATAATATAATGCTGCACTCGTTGTCTTTTGTCTTCCAGTTTGTATTTCCACAGCGATCTTACGTGTTTATGAATGAACTGCTCATTTCAATATTCTACAAAATGTCTACAGACATTTGTTATGACATCTGCTTCAATCATTACAATGCTCATGATAACTTTCATTAGCTCTACAATAAGTAAATCAACTTCACCAGCTAATTACTCTTTGACAGTGATGCCATAGAAATATACAGGGCTACCGCAAAAACGGAAGTTCAATAACACAATTCTAATTAATGCTCCGCGCTTGTTTCTCTGGCGCATAAGGTCTATAGAACATACTTTTTTAGTGGTCGTGAAGTAATTACTTGTTCAAAATAAGTACCCACTCAAGAGAGTCTGCGATTTCGGACACAAACAGACAGTCACCGAGTGTCACAAACAAACAGCAGCCGCATTTTACACTTCCTCCTGAACCAAAACATGCAGTTTATGCTGCATTCACGCCATGTCGGACTTGTAGCCATAATTATGAGATGGCAGCTTGTGACGTCCTACTCGAAGCTGTTCACATCCTCAGACTCGGATTTAGGCGCTTCTATATCAACACTATCAACGCCGAAATGAATCTGCAGCAGTCAGGTCAGTCAGGTAGTACAAGAGTGAGCTCTGTTGTTTATGTTCATTATTATTGTAATTTCATGTGCTTTGAGTCATGAGGTAGTTTAAAGCCGTCTCCCGTCTTGTAACCCTTTGCAGACTCTGCTGTATGTGTTCATGTGTTTTGAAGGAGGTGTGGCTTCGGAGAGCTCTGAAGGGAAGGTGGGATCTCATGCTTTCAAGGCAAGCTTGCTATTGCTAGGCTCTCTGGAATTGCCTACCCTACCTTTAAATCAAAATGAGGGAACGAGTTCAACACCATTTACTAAAACTAGGGAATAATTTCTTATATATATATATACATATATATATATATATATATATATATATTGTCCGCATGTTATGTGTAGGGCTTGCATGAAATATTTGCATAAAAAAACTTGTCAGATTCTAGAAACATAACTCATGTTAGATTTCAGATCTGAGAATAAACTAAGTTTCACTACTCATTATTATTTCATAACTTAGTTTTATGAAACATTAGATCATGCCATGGGGAAACTCAAAGGACAAAATAAATCTACTCACATAAACCAAGCACTCACTCACGCCTGATATGATGCAATGCTTCATGTTTCATCAGTAAAACATCTTCTCTGATCGTCTTTATAAATATTCTGCAACCCATATGGAATGTGAAGACGAATATCCATATGTAATTCGCCAGTCAGAGAGCTGAGCCTCTGTCCGTGCACATTAATAAATGCAACAAATATAAAAATAAACAGTTTGGCCACCAAATAATGCTGCTCGTCACATCCGCACAATTTAGTAAAAAAAAATGACATGAATGATGGTGATATGATAACATAAGAGAAGCCGTCGATATCTACCTTTTGGATTATAAACCCCAATGGAATAACTGACAAGACAAATCCAGAGCTCGCGTGATTGAACAGGTATGTGCACATATATTTATCACATAAAAAAAGAAAAAAGAAAAAGGTTTTCTTTTCTATTATTTTGAGTACAAGAGCAGCAATTATAAATAAATGTAAAGGATCATACCTTGAGTCCAGGCGGTATAATCACTTGTCAATATCAACAGACTCCTCTAGAAGATTTTGCCATAAATCCATACGAATACATAAAACGGATCCATTAGGTGGTAGTCCATATGATTAATAAACAATATTCCAAGCCTTTTGAAGCTGATAATCGAACCCTTCGCCGATGCTCACGCACGTGTCATTCGCGGTCGCTTTTTTAAACGTGTTGGGTCGCAGTCGGTCATGTTAGGTGCTAGAAACAAGCTTGCGCACTAGTACTAGGTCGATTTTACTCGGTACGTTTACCTTGTTCTATTCAGGCCCGGTTTCAAAACCAGGACTTAGATTAAGTCAGAGTTAGACCTCAGTTAAGCATTTTGAGTAGCTTTTATTAACATGCATTAAAACAACAACAACAAAACATTAGGCCTAACTGGGGCCTATACCATGAAGCCGGTTTAGGTGGCTAGCCAGCTATGTTTCAGTTTAGTTTCCACCAACCCTGGGTTTTAGGTACTATGAAAGTAGCTTGGCTTTAATCGGAGTTCGTCGCCATGGTATCTTACGCTGCATGGCTAACCTGCTCCGGGGCAGGTTATGTAATCTCAGACTGACGTTTGACCAATCAGCTGTGAGCAAAGTGACACTTCTGATGCGATAGTCACTCCACCTGTTTCTGGTCACTACATAGCAAATGATTTTTAAAGACAAAATCGTCTGGCTTTTAGTAATGCTAATTTAGAATAATACATTTGTATGATTTAAATATTATTTATGTAATTATTATACTTTAAATCGATCACAGGCACAATTTTAATTCATCTATTATTATTATGCAGAGTTTAAATTAATACATATATAAAGGTCATATAAATACGCTTTAGAATCAATAGATGAAGCTATAAAATGACTACATGTTCAGTTCTCTCTATACCTTTACCAACTGTATTTAAACTACCTTCACAAATTTTACTTGCACTGATATACAGCAGTGAGACTTTTACTTTTAGTTGTCCTCTTATAGACAGCTGTTTTCTTCTTGCTGTGTAAATTTGTTTAAATTCTTAATATTTTAATTATTTTATTTAATAAGTGAATTTCGCTGCTTCTCTCCCGAAAAATGAATTTGCAGTTTCACTATTTCTCAGCATGCGATTGGCTGTTCGCTACTGATGTCACACCTAACTCCTAAACTCAGGATCAAAGCCTGAGTTGACAGAGAAAGTTGATGATCAGCATCATGGTACCAACAAAGCCTGGTTGGATTGGTTTGGTTTTGTCAACTCGAAACTAATCCTGCAACCCTGAGTTTATTCAACTACCATCATGGTACAGGCCCCTGGTGTGCATCTTAAGACAAAACAATAACACTGACATATTTTAAGATGTGTCAGTGCAAGTTGCTTTTAGATAAAACAGCTCAAACTTGCATTTTAGTCTGGGACTAGTCTTAAGCCTTGTCTGTGAAACTGGGAATATGGTTGGTGTAGCACACCGACTCAGCCATTGAGAGCAGAGGCCTGTATATATGCTTGTCTCGCTCGTCTCACAGATATATCATTAAGAAGGGCTGCTGTTATGCCCTCCCTGGAGTAAATGATTATCATTTTGACACTTGACAAATCAGAGGTTTTCACAGCTTCTTGGATTTCTTTTTGCGATTCATTGGTGGCAGCCAAACACATGGCATATTTTCTTAAGGGGATTATTTTCACACATGCATTATGTTTAGTTGATTTGACAGTGCTTTGGCTGTAACAGTATATCAAGAAACCTGTCATAGACAACCAGTTGCAATTTGCAGACAGTGCTATAATGTACCTTCGGTTGAAGCAATTGTCCTATGTCTGCCAGCATTTGTATCCCTTAATGTAGCCCAGCTAGCCTATACTGTTTGCAGTTCCCTTTTTTAGAGTTCCCACTCCCAGACATCGTTCCCTTTTGCAGAGTTTTTCAATTCCTATTAAATGCAGTTGGTAGACAGAGCTAACCCAGAATTCTTGCACTTACAAACGATGATAGGGATAACCTAATGGGTTTGTTTTATGACCCTGGTGACTATTGGTGTATTTAGTACTGTAAGTTAGGGGGGTTTAATCTTTTAGATGCTACAGACCCCCAAATATGATCATCCTCTTGTGTGGGCCCGCCATCCTAAAAATGTAAAGGCATCTATCATTTATAAACAACCAACTTGTACAGTGGAAAATGTATATTATAAATCTAAAATGACTTTCTATTATACATTGTTTTATAGTCATTAAACTACTGTTTAATGTATTATTTTATTATTACATTTTACATTTTTATTTATATTAATAACAAAGATTTATTTTATTTAATAGATTAATAACTAATATATATATATTTTTTTATTTGAATCAAATGATCATTAATTTATTTTAAGCAAATTATTATTATTATTATTATTATTATTATTATTATTTACAGTTTTATACATTTCCACAGACCCCTAACAATGTCTGGACGCTAGACCAGCCTCTAAAGCAGCAAATATGAAGAACCTTCATGAATTCATGAAGAACCTTTTTTATATACTGAAGGTCTGACATCACATATAGGCATGTTCCAGTAATGTGTAGTTAGTGACTTGAATTAAATTGCATGAATCATATTGCATGCTGCTTTCATATGAGTGAGAAATGAGAGGCATATATTTCATATTTCTCAGATATTCCTGTTATGAGAGTGGAGCTAGTTGTCACACTTCAATAACTCTCTGCCGTTATTGTCTGAGAAAGAAAGAATAAATAAATACATGCATAAATAATAATGATTGTTAAGTTGTTACAATGGAACATGGCACCTTTTCAGCAACATATATTATGAAACAGTTTCTAATGTAATATACTGCATCAGACTATTGTTTTGGCAAACAAACTTTGTAATTAATACATTTATAACATTTACAACATACTGTATGTGACAACTAGCCCCAGTCTGACTTACTCTTGTCCTGAGAGTACAGTTCAAACTTACAGTTAAAATCCACAGTTGACTCTTGTCTGAATGTAAGCTAGTGTGCATTTATTTGTGTTCAGTTGTTTACCTGACAGATGCAGTATTGCAAATACTTGCTGAATATATATATATATATATATATATATATATATATATATATATATTGTTTGGAGAACAGAACTCATAAAAAATATTATAATTTTAATTTAAAAGGGATTTGAATTTAATTTGAATAGGTGTTTGAAACTAGCATACAAGTTTGATTGACCAGATCTTTCTGTCTGTTTATAGAAATATTTCCTTGAACAACGAAACTGGCATATTAACTTTTTTTTTTTTATATATATATATATATTAGAAAGCAATTCCTTGATGCTCATTATTCTGCATTTTCCCGTTTTCTTCTTACATGTTCAACTGTATGCAAAAACAATGGGACCCAGAATTTCTCATAAAACTCCAGCAGCCTGCTGGAGAGACGAAGGCGAGTGTGAAGCTAATAAGGTTTACACAACGAGCATGCTTCTTGAAAAGAAAAATTGGATCTCGGGTCATATTCCATAGACTGCATGTGTGAGACTGTTAAAAAGGCAGAGCATGACAGTGAGAGGAAAGAGAGAGAGAGATCTGTGAGTAGAAAGAGAATGAGCACAGAACGTTGAAAGAGAAAAGATAGGCCAGATAGGGAGATGGAACACACAAGATTTTGCAGAGGATCTATTTTTTTCCCTTTCTTGTCAGCAGAAGCCTCACTGGGTTTCTTTCCACCCAGGATTTGCCTACACAAAAGCAGCCCAAGTAATACGATCTAATCCCTCAATCCGAGCCTGGTAGGGTGTACGATAGATTTGTAAATGGTGCCCTTTACAAATCTGTTTTATTCCTTTTTGTTTTTTCACATCCGTGTCATTCACCTTTTCATTTCCTTTCTCCCCAAAATGCTTTATCTGCTTTCCTTAGTTGCTAAATGCTTTCTTCCTTCCTCCGCGCTCCAAAACGATAGTGAGCTCTTTGCAATGATACGGCTCAGGATTGGATGTTCCACATTCAAAAAAAAAAATATATATATATATTTATTTATCCATCTCGTGGAGCCACATCAGAATAATATCCATAATTGTTGTTATATATTTAAATATATAACAACAATTATGGATATTATTCTGATGTCCTATCAGAATAATGTCTGATGTCCTATCCTCCCATACACAAAAGAATTATATTTGAAATATATTTTCTGGATATGTTTTGGAATATATGCAAATATTTGAAATTGGCCCAATAAATATATTTCATACTTATATTTCATATATTTTTGTTATATTTCAGAATATATTTCAATGTATTTGGAATATATGCCACATATATTTTTGACACTTTTGGGGACCCGTACAGAAAAAAATACATTGAAATATATTCTGAAATATAACAAAAATATATGAAATATAAGTATGAAATATATTTATTGGGCCAATTTCAAATATGTGCATATATTCCAAAACATATCCAGAAAATATATTTCTTTTGTGTATGGGCTATACAGTCCTATCTGCACTTCATGTTGACTGTGTTCTGATTGGACAATGTAATGTAACAAATTAGTTTTTATATTCTTGAGAAGGTTAGGTTTGAAGTAGGGGTGGGATTATGGGCTCAAAAACTATATATATATACACATATGAATGATGTATACTGTGTATGATATCAAGGATTCATAATGTTTCTAAAGCTGTGCATGCATTATGTAAATACTTATACATTTTAGATGCTGTCGGTATGTCCATATTGAGTGTTTCAGTGTATGTGTTTGGATGTGTAAACGCTCGGGATGAATACTAATGAGATCAGTAAGTAGTAAGCTCCATTCCAGCCTGAATTCTGCACAGTATACTGTTCATAAAGTAACAAATGAAACCATAAACATTATGCAACATTAAATATTTAGTATTTTGTTGTCACATGACCTAGAGCTGTTGCACACCAATCCTCCTTACACTTTTCTAATTCAGTTTTTCTGTAATAATAATAATAATATTAATAATACATCTCTTCATACTTATAAATCAAAAAGATGTTGAAATTATGCCCAGTTCATTCATCACTCTATAAATAGAATAGAAGGTCAAGACTAGTGCATAAAAAATAAAAATAAAAATGGTGCAACAATAGTGATAATCTACACAGAGAAAGATCACAAATTGTGCCTGGGGAAACTGGTTATTTCTCAACTCTTTGTAGAAATTGTCAAGAATTTGGCACTTCACCATCTGCAGGGTCTAATCCCAGATTCCCCTTTTGTCTGCAAGTTACTTTGGAAAGGACCAGCAGGGCTTTGGACATCCACTGAACTGCCCAGCTCTGTCCTGCGCAAGGCATTGTTCTTCCAATTAACCCTCATACCCAGAGGTGAACCCAACCTTTCAGCGTATTAAATCAAAAACAATCAAATTTGGAACCCTCCAAAAAAGGACAAATCAGGCTCTGATGCCTCTTCATACAGCCTGATCTCATGAAAATGCATCTCTATGGCACGCATTGTGTTTATCGTGCAAAATACGCGAAAATTTGTTTTTACGTGCATATGATATGCAGCTTCCGCGTGCATATGATACGCACTTTATTGCATGTATACACACGCACCCCACACCACTAATCCTACCCAAATGTATAATACCTACGTACCCCCCCAATTTTCGCGTATAAATTGCACGATAAATACAATGCGTGCTATAGAGACGCATTTAGTGTGACCGGGTTGTACTTATGCTTGTAAAATCAATTGTGCTGCTTTGCAAAGGCATTGAAGATATACTTAGTCCATTCTGCAGTCACATGACTGTAATTAACTTTCCAGTTGGTGCCTTTTTGGGTTCATTTTTGATAGTTATATATTTTTTGAAGTCGACCAGTGCTTGTGCTTTCACCCTTCAGTCTGCTTGGCCTTTATTGACTTCAGATGACCTCATCTCCTGTGTGCTCTGATTGAAGTCTCTGAATCATCAACCACTGTCTGGCTAGAGTTTCCACACTGTCTGAGTAGGATTAATCTATTCCACACACTCTCTCTTTTATTCTGTGGCTGCGTCCGAAAGTTGAAGAGTGCTGCCTTTGCAGACAGCATATGGAAGCAGGAAGGTGTCGAGGCACATTTGAATATATTTTGTAACACAAAAACTTAGCATTCGTTTGCAGTAGAAAGAATGCAAATAGGCTGAAAGAACATTTGATGAAGTACATTCATCCATACACATTCATCCATACACATACATTGTGATTCCATTTAGAGGTAGTATAAGATAACATTATTGTAAGGGAATATTTGCTTGGTTATGGCTAAAGCTCACTTGAATTTGTTCCAGGTCAGCAATTTGGAGCAATTTATTCAACGTTAAACAAATCTTTCTGATTAGAAGCACTTGAACTGCTGGTTTTGTTAAATATAAAATGTTTAAAACCCCCATTTAACAGGAAATCAAGCTCACAGAATAATGTCTTGACCTTTGGTTGATAGCCTCTTTTTTTTCATACAAGAGTAAAATTTTGTAAAAGAGAACATTAAATATTCACCTTCACTGCCTATGAAAGGCATATATATTAACATTGTAATCATTTACAGGGGAAAGTTACATGGGGAAAAACTGCCATATAGATATTTTTAATATTATCTAAATCTTTTTTGTCCATCCATTGAATGTCTAGGCAATCAATATTTGTAAGCTTCAAAAAGTATGACGTATCGCAAGAGATATCCATAATCAAGCTGTTTAATTTAAGTCTTCTGAAGAGACATGATTGCATATGATGAACATATTTTAATTTAGGCTTTTATTCACATATATGATCAGTTACCATTGCAAATCACCTAAATGTTTGCTCAATCAATGTATTTGTTTTTACAATAGGGTAATTTTGTTGCAATAGCTTTTACACACTTTTACAAACTTTAAATTGAATTTACATGAAAGTCAGTAATAAAATAAGAACAGATTGCAAACAATAGCACAAAAAAATACAAATTAAATAAACAGTGCTTAAAGTTTTTCAGGTAAGTCTAACAGTTGTATTCAGGTAAGAAATATATTAAAATTTATATAAAGTAATCAACTGTGAAATAACACTGGATAGTCTTTATTGTAAAAATGAATCCTACCATTAAAGCTTCTAAAGTTATCCAGCCAACAGCAGTGAGTGATTTTCTCTTTGTCTTTTGTTGTTTGATTAACATTAATGACAGACAGCAGCAGATACTGTATATGGTGTGTGTCAACTCAGAGAAGATAGAGCGAGAAAACGCAGCAGACATTGGTTTATCGATACTGAGAGAAATGAGTATTAGAACCGTATTTCTGTATCGATTTGTGTCGAAAAATCAAACACTGCTGTACTATATTTTACTTTAGTGATGTCTTAATTTCAATACATCTGTCATGAAAACTGTTTGTACAGTATACTACTAGTTTTTACTTTAGTGTTCATTTTTAATGTACAAAGTGAGAGGGTTCCTTACAGCATTAGTTGAAAGAGTTTAATTTTTTTTTTTTTTTTTCTAATCAAACCAATATCAGAATCGAATCGAATCAAATCAAATCGAGAAATCTGTGTCAATACCCAGCCTTAATAGTTTTATAGTGGACATTTGCAGAGTCATGCTGTGTTCCACCTCAGGGCAATCCGCGTGCCACCACAGTTATGGTGGATGGAAAGTCTGTCTGAACCCACTATCCTTCATACTAAAATGCTGTCTGTGAAGTCATTGAATTGGCTTTCAGGCTTTATAAGGCTCAGGGCAGCAAACAGGCTAATACCGGAGCTGTGGAGTCAGCACAGAAGGCCATAATTCGCAGGCCGTGGAGAATATCGGCTCATTGTGTTATCCGTACTCGTGATGCTCTGGGAAACTTCATTTTGGTTGTTTGTTGGAAATAGTGTCATGCATGGGGGTGTTTGGTAGCATCTATTAATTTCCCAGTGGTTGAGACATTCATAATACTATGTAATTGTAAGTCGCTCTCAAAGGCAAGCAAGGGACTGGAAGAAATCTCTGCAGATTGAGCAGGATTTAATTTGTATGGATAAAGGAAGTATCTGTAAAATGTCTACTCCCAGTCTTAATTGTCTGTTAGCAACACCATCTTGAGATGACTCATTGAACTCAAAGTGGCAACATGATTTTTGTGCATGTCAATATGACCTGGTTTGAGTTTCATTTGCATATGCAGAATATTGCTGTTTAGCTTTTTCTGAGGTAAATACATGTAAATTTCGCGACAGAAAAGTTCATTCAGAGGTGGCCTTGAAAGATTATAAAGCTGCAATCTCAGAAGAAAATTAAGAAGCTTACCAACTGCTCTTTTGCCAGTCTCAAATTATATATTTTTTCCCCCTTAAAATGATTCATTTCTGGTCCTCAAAGCACAAGTGATTGCAAAACTGATTCATTCTTTTATAAACAGCCATTTGGTACAAAGTCATTTGTAATCATTCTTAACAATGTAATCAATTTAACAACCCTCCATTTTTCCTTAGAATTCGACTGCAATCGCAGAGAGGTTTAGGTAATCCAATACTGAATATCACGATTGCGGCACAAAACCACAGTTCTACCAGAAAGACTCGGGAGATAAAATGATGTAACGAAGCATACATTTATTAACAGCCCAGCAAGCATTATTATAAAGTTCTTTGGCGTAGGCCCCGTCCATAGTTCGTAATCCGAGGGTAGCGGATCTGCATCTCCTGCCTGAAGACGAAGGCAGGGGCGCAGGCGACCCCCCTGGAAGGTATGGACAGGACCATCCTGGTGGTGGTGGGGAGGGTGGAGGTTGTTGTCGCGTCGGCATCTGCGAACTCAAACATGTGTAAGTACTGATCTTTTATACGGAAAGTATAAAGACGTGATTGGATAGAAATGAAGGTAATACGTGACGTAGTAATTAAGTCTTCCTGGCAGAACTTAAGCTAAAGCTTTCATATCTTTTTGTGCTGAGAAATTCTGACGACATGATTGCCCATAACTTTGTACATTTATATATATTTTTTTTTTTTTCACTTTTCTATCCAATATGCAACATGACATCATGACTTTGCGTAAACATACACGCCACTTTCAAGTCAAGTGGCGTGTTATCTATACGCATTTTGAGCTATCCGCGTGTATGTCCACGCCGTCATCTTCCGCGTGTTTGTCTACGCCGTCAAATGTCCGAGTGATTCCGCGTGTATGTCTACGCCGTCAAATGTCCGAGTGATTCCGCGTGTATGTCTACGCCGTTAAATGTCCGAGCGAAACGAAGCAAAATGTAAATCTACATCTGGGGAGCGATATTTTTTTACTAGGATGGTAGGGGAAGACTCATAAATGGTATTAACCCCAGTGACAGGTAGGTTTAGGGACGGGGTTGGGGTAAGTCATATTTATATAGAGAGTAATGTAACGTTAAGTCAACGGCGTTGATAAACACGCTGAAAAGCGATTATGCGTGTTGATAGCACGCCAAAAATGGAAATACGAATTGGCGTGTCATACATACGCCATTTCATGAGATCAGTCTGCAATATGGCTTGCAAAAATAATGTTCCCACGGGACTTAAGGAAACTCTGAATGAAAAATAAATTAATTGGCAATTCACAAAGTTTTTTCACGGCAAGTACAGTTTTACAAGCAGCGACAGCGAAACCAAAAAGTGGAGAAGAGTTTTGAGGACGCTTGCGTAATGCAGTCTCCATTTTAAGCATGTCTCTCAGTTCATCAGAAGGCTGTGATCTTTTTAATTCTCCACCTGCTCTCACTCGATTAGCGTGTGTCTGAGTAATCCCATTAAAGTCTGAAGTTTTCTCCAGCAGTGCGGTCTCTGCTGTTGTTGCTCAGCTGGAGGTGAATGTGTCCTGAAACAAAGACGCAAGAAGATCTGCGTCCATTTCTGCCTCCTAGGGACTGAGTGGCCTACGTTGTGCTTTTCAAAGCCAATTATTTTAGTTTTTTTCATGATGAGCATTTGGCAGTGTAGAACTAAATGTTGTTGTCTTGCCAATGCATTATAGGACAAATCAGCAACAGGCCAATGAATAACAGTTTGCAAAAAGTATTACTGGACATAAGTAATTTCATTATGCCTAGATGTTGGTGGCAAGAGTTCTCAATTCATGGTGTTATTGTTCTCTGGACGTTCTCTGGACTCCAGAGTTTAGTCAGTAGTCACATGACATTTAAGGCTCAGGTGATTGCGTCCTGAACCGAGCACCAATGAGCGAAGACTGCAGGTTTCACATCATGTATTATCGGTTATCATATGTTTTGTGCTTGTTGCACAAGCTACTTTAAGCTACATTATTTTATATAAAAATGTACTAAAAACTTAACACATTGACTAGTAAGTAAGAGAATGAACCCTGTGGTATCCATAATTTTGGTTTATTTTTGTTCTTGCCTAAGGGTTCTGGGTACATTGTTCTGATGAGCATTTTGATCTGAGCATGATGGGGAAAGTATGGTGAAATAATAACAAAATGGAAGCATATTCTCATAATCTGCTCTTCTTCTTTCTGTGGGCAATTATGATATATTGTGAAATAGTGTTTGTATCTTACAGAATATTAATATAATTGGTGAGAGATGTGACAATGATCATAAGTTAAACTCAGAAGTTTATGATAAACAAATATGTTGGGATGTACAGTTCATTTGTACAATATCAGTTTTTGATTGATATTTGAGTTTTTGTTTATTTTTTTTTATTTAAATTGATCAGTTTTAGTTAATATATCTTAATTATACATTCTCCTTTCTACTGTTTCTACATTAGGATTACCTTTGCGGTCATCTAATGATTACTTAATAAAACCGAATAATTCAGTAACAGTAATCTATGGTGTTTTATTTATTTATTTAAAGGTGCAGTATGTAATATTGACAGCTAGTGGTTGAAATGGTACTGCAGTCCAAATTCAAAATAATGGAGAGAGTTGTTTCCCCCGCCACTTCAGACTCGACGAGCGCAATCTACAAGGCGACGAGCCTTATCCTGTAAGTTGATGAGTTGATTTATGTCAACTCCTACTTTTAGTCAAAGTAGAATAACTGGCTGTTGCATTGTTTTTCGGAGAAATATGTGAACTCAGCACGTTTCCTACATATCTGCAAACATATCATTGTATTTTTATGCTTAAGTACAATAAAAAAAAAAATTACATTAATTAAATTGAATTAAAAGCACATTTAATTTGTTTGCATAGACAAAATAGGATAGAATTTGAATATTGGCCATTTATCAGTTGAAAATAGTTATCGAAAATCAGTAAATTTGACCCCCGTAAGTTCCTGGCTAAATAATTTACACTGCTGAAGATAGAAAAATTACAAAAATGTTCAGATTTCAGGAAATCATGTGTCAGGTTTAGTTTCTCTGTTTATTTGCGTTTTTACTCAATGGCAAAAGTAGAATGGACAGTGTAGATAGGAAGTCACAGGTTTTGTGTATTGCAGGCATGTAAAGACAACCGCAGCCTGACCGGAGATCAGTGTTAGTCTCGCCTTCCTGAGAAGTCCTCTCCCACCATCATTAATCTTACTTTTCCCTGCTTTCAACAACCTCCGTTTCAGGCAGACTCCCATGGGCTCTCGTCTCTCTATCCAAGTGTCTGTTTTTTCCCTACTTCTATTTCTCTGTTGAACTGAGATGTGATTAAGTAGTGCTTCCCAACTTTTCACATCAAACAGTATGACTCAGCAGGGAGTCAGTCTTGTTGACACTGCACCTGTGTGAATGTATGGGATCAATGCATATATGTGTAAGTTCAAGGTATAAGGTGTGAACACCTATTGTAGAGATTTGTCAGGTATTGCTAAAATTCATTCACTTAAATAATTCAAAAATAACTCACTTCATTATTTACTCACCCTTGTCGCAAACCAATATGCAAAAAATAAATAAAAATATTTATTTTTTATTTAACCACTGAAGCTTCATAATTAAAGATTCCAGCAGTATGTTTCAAATTCTAGCTGTTTTCAGTAATAATAATTTAACAGTATAATGGACTGGAATTATTTTATTTATTAAACATTGTTTGTATGCAAATACTACGCAAGCACCTCTGCATTCCAGCAGTTTGTTGATCAAAGCTGGATTTGTTCTTTAAAAAATGTGAAATTGTTATTGGGCTACACAATACTGAAGCATTCCAGAACTTCACAGAGGAAGTGCCTGAGAAAATTGGTTGACCTCTCTGAATAGTGTGGTAAGTAAAAGGGTAGAAGGTGTTGAGATATTTGAGCACAAGCATTTTTGCTGTTCACAGTTGTTTTCACAGGTCCTCACAGTCCTTGGTGATGTAAAGCTGCAGACTGTCAGGTAGAAACGTGCTGTAGAGGCCAACTGTGGTACTTGTGAGCGCCTAACATGACAAATGGCATCCTGTGGACATCATACACATGTGTTGGCTTACTTTACAAGTCCGCAAGTACACATCAAATGTGCTATTTGGGACAGAGCCATCTTTTTTTACAGTACAGTAGGTTTGGTGCGATTAGTGCATTTCTGCAATTAATATGGCAATCATGCTGCAGACATGTTGAAATACATCTAGAAATAGAGGCCTAATGTTGTTGTTAATCAAATTAATTAATACATACAATTTTGATTTGAAATATTGTAGGTGTTATGCATGTATGTGTGTATAATAAATACATGTATTAATAATGTATTTATATTATATAATTTATATACAGTATATATAGACATTGTTTTAATTAATTAAGTTTTATTTTTGTATAACATTGCACCTCTATTTAAAATAAATATTTTCATAAGTCACACACATACATATGTAGTATATATATGATCTATCTTGCATTAGTTTTATGATTGATAGATGGAGATGAAATGTTATTGTTAGTGAATTAAATTACTAAATATATATATTTTTAATAAGTTAATAAATATCATTGTTTTCAATTAAGTAATTTAGCTAATTTATATTATTTTAATCTAACATTGCACCTCTTTTAAAAATAAAGATTTTCATAACTTCAATATGTATATGTTCTGTTCTAAGCTTTTATTACTAGGTGATGGACAAAATGACATCATATACTTGAAAATACTCAAATCCATCTTAAGGTGGCTTTATTTCACTGTTGAAAATAAAGCTGAAATGAGACGTTGATGGCAATTGTTCTTGAACTTTTAGACTGTTATTAACTTATTCCAGTTTTGACGCATACCCCCAAATACATCTACTGTACAACTAATCCTACTCTTGTCTCACAATGTGAAGGCAGGGAACAATGAGATATTGCATTGACTTGAAATGTCAGGAATTACACGACAAGGCTTCAACACCTCGCTTTGAGACCTTTATTAAAATGAATGTCTGAGGATTTAGCTTTCATGTTCCCCTGCACCCCGACATCGGTGTCTTATTCGTAACATTACTGGTCACAGTTTTGAGGGATTAGTAGGGTGGTTTTAGCTTATCGTCTCTGGCAGAGGCGCAGGATGCTAAAACTGAGTCTCTGAGCAAAAAATACAACTAAAACTAAACATGATATTATTAATATACTGCAGTCAGTAAGGAGTTTAGCTAAGCGGCTCTATTTTATTAGGGGATGGGGATGGCAGCTAATGTTTTTATTAGCTCTGAGTGTAGCAGTTTGTGGAAAATGTCACCTACTGGTTTATAAATTCTCAAAATTTGTTCAAAACTTTCTAGGACATACCAAGTACATGGATACTGTGGTCAGCCATTCTGTATTTCATAAAATGCTGTATATTAGAAATGTTTTAGATGAAATTGAATTCTTTCACTCACTCGTTTTCATTCACTCCTTCAAGTGGAAATAGTGAAAGTTATAGGGGGTGATTTCAAACACCAGGAAAGACTTCAAACTAAGAGTCTCTGAGCTCAAAGAACCAAATCCGTGACACCTACCTCAACTTCCTGTCTCAGCAGGAAGTGCGTCCCCTCAGCAGCGGCTGGTAGCCCCGGGCTGAGTTTTTAGAAGGTTCTCTGTGCAAAGGACACAGGAGTATGGCAGATGACAGCATACTGCTAATGCAACAGAACACAATATGGACAAAAGGAAGAATGGGACAGAGAGGACAAGTTTTAAAAAGGCTGAACAACATCAAAGTGCAACTTTAAATATCACACCAGGCGTCAAAAAAGAAGGAGCACGAAACAGGGTGAAAGAGACACCGTGAGCACAAGAGACCAGAGAAGGCAGCGGCTTTGATGTTCAAAGGTCCCTTGAATCCACTCAGGAAAAACCGACAATAAGAAGTACTGTATGTATTAAGACGAGGAGCTGTTTATAATGTCATTGTGTGGTTTGTTTTAGATGGGAGGAGGAGACCGGCTCTCTGTCCATAATTTTAACCTAATTCCCTTTTTTATTGTTTGCTTTTCAAATCCTGTTGGAGAACTCATGATCTCAGGCCTGAAATATGGATAGCCAGTGAGCCACAAATGCTGATCCAAAGCGCAATTAAGAATTAAAGAGGGTGAATATTAATTATCAGCAGTTAATCATAACGCAAAAACCAATAAAATAGAAATGCCCTTAAATTCTGGTAAGTGATTTACAATGATGTAGTTCAGAGGTGGCAGAAAAACGTTAACATCAATGAGCTCTTCCAGCGCGTCAGCCAAATGCAATCAGACCTGCAAGAAGAAAGCTGAGAAAATCACTATTTAATGAAGGGAGTGGGGAAATGAGGCAAGAGGATTGAGATCGTTTGGTTTGCAAGAACAAGAAACGGAGAAGAAAGACTTTTGAAGGGTTTGTCGGAGCGAATGAGAAAGATGGCAAGTCTGAAAGAGGTTTTCACATGCATGCTTATGTAAATAATGTGTTAATTACAGAGCATCCAGATTACAGACGTGAAACAGAGGCCTCTTGTTGTGACCTTTCTGAATGGATATGCAATCAGACTCCAATAAATAGACCTTCTATTTCAAGTGCTCAGTCTCGCTCCCTCCCTCGCCCCAATCAGTGACTCCATTTCACTCTTTTTTTATGGCTGCATCTTCCCATCAGCTCTCCTTGTCCTCTTCTTCTCTCATTTCTCATTTGCTATGATCTGTCTTGATTTGGCACTATGAGATCTAAGCCATGGACAGAAAAAATGGCAAAGAACTGCAGATTTTTTTGTGGATTCATTGAAGGTTTAGTTAAAGTAATACCTTGATTTTAAATTTTCTGTCACATAGTTTATTAAGGAATTTTGAAATGATTGCGGTTTTGCTTTTTGTTTGAGTGGGAACCTCTCAACACAAATTGACCTCCGAAAGCTTGAAACAGAACAAAGTCCTAGGCCCCAGATAATATGTGTAAATTAGATCTTGTAATCATGTTAATTTGCTCTCTGGCTAATTTGCCTCTTCAAACTCATGTGCGGCTTTGATTTGTATACTGGATTGAGTTGTGGATTGAGATAATTACACGTTTCTGTGTTTATAGGGAAGGGCGCATGCATCAATATTCAATACTTCAAACTATGATAAGCAATGCAACAATTAGCTGGAACCCCAGTCTAGGAAGCCCTGACATAACGTAATGTTTAATGCACTTCGTGCTGTTGATAACAAAGAATGGAATATATTTTCTTTCACTGTGATTTTTATTTAAATATAAAGTTTTCTGATTATATTACCTATGTGTAATGAAATATATTGCGTTACTAACTACAATTTTTGTCATGTAATTTGGAATCAGTAACAGACAACAATTTGTAAGTAATCTTCTAGGGCTTGCACGATATATCGAAATATCGTGATATGCATATTGCGATAACTGCATGATTTTAATATTACAAAAAGTGACTCTTAAAGTGACGGCGGCCTAATAAACCTGCTTCAGTCTGTGTGCTTAATGTTATTAAAACAATAATAGACCAAATCATTCACTGCTCTTGACTGAATACCTTTTGTAGCTTTAATAAGAATCAGTATTTAATTCATACTGTCTTTTTATTCTCTACCTGATGGTGGCAGTATACCATTGTGGCGTCACTGTTAATTGTATCATTTATGGGTGGATAGTATAAATGTTTGGACCGATTTACCCAACCTTACTTCCTCTGGTGGAATCTAGTTCTCCAGAGAAGTCGTTTGCTCCAATTTGTTCTCTTTTAGTTTGTCTTTTATTTACCAACATTTATTACCCCATTGGACTATTATTTTCTTTTGTTTATTTAAATCCCTAGACATTGTGTTATATTTCTGTAACAGATATTTTTTTTCCTTAATAAATAATCTTGCAATGCAAACCGTTCGTTTGTATGTGTAATCCTCTTTATGTTAGGGTCGGCAACGAGCTGGCTGTGACAATACATATATTCATACATATTTATCAGGCCTACCTGAAACCCTAATCCCCCATGGTTTTATACTGACGTTAAAATGACACATATCGAATATCGCTTTATTTAACAAGTTATCGAATATTTTTCTTCAATATCGTGCAGCCCTATAATCTTCCTAGCACTATATATAAGAGTAAAGTGGCATGCAAAGTGGCATAAAACTGACATTTTTATAATAAATAGTGTGTGTGTGTAATTATATTTATGTAATATATTTTTATGTGATATGTGTTGGACTTGGGATGTTCTTGGTGAACTGAAATTGCAGTCATAAGGCATTGAGCATCTCTTCATACGGTTGGTAAAGCTTTTTTCCTCTAAATGCCATCTTGAGGCAAAATCATGCATGAAAATCATAATCATTGGTGCAAAGTTGGGCCTGTCATTGCATAGAGAGATATTGCACATCTATAAACAGTCGGCACTCTGAAAGTTCAGAGTTCCAACTGTTTCAGCTATGAGACCCATATTACACAGTTAATGCTGTACAGTAGAGTTCAGTTCATTGTGGCACGATGCGATTAATGTGAAAGGACTACTTTGTTGTTTCGCACCAAAACTTTGCTGTGACCTACTTTCATTGTTCTATAAAAATGGATTATATGATAATGTTACTGGGAAATGAGATCGTTCAACCTGTCGTGGCTCGCTGCGTAATGTTAACACATCTGCACTAAACATCCCATTAAAAAGTACATAATCTTTCCGTTACCCACTCCAAAACGGATTACCCTTTGCCAAATTCCTAAGTGTGTTCCAGTGGAGTTATCACCCTTGAAAGGCTTCATGAGCTTTTGAAATGCCTCTTCACCTTTTGAGTAGGCGCTAATTACCCATGACTGCCTGCTACACTTTACATGAGGCCCAGCTGCGCACAGCAAACACCCACCACGCAAACCCAAGGGCTCGTTTCATTTGGGTTCCTTAGAATGACTGTACTGCTAATTTGAGCGTGCATCTGTGGCCAACGCTGGCCTACAGGTCTCACTAAACACACAGTTTAATGATCTTCCAAAAGAGAAACAGCCCCAAACAACTCCCAAATTATACTGTAATTGCTACAATTATATTGCGATGGGAGGGGGGTCACCTGTAGACTGAAGGGCATGCTTGACTGCAGGCTGGGAAATTTCCAAAGCCCATGCGCTGTTAGCACAAACATGCATCGCTTAAAGCTACAATATGTATTTTTTTCCCCCCGCTAGGGGTCGCTAACCTCTTACAATAACAAAGGCATAGGTTGATGACGCAGTGAATAAGCGGAATGATGGGACTTGCTGTCATGCTGATGGATCTAATAATGTTTATGGATGAGTGAAAACATTCATGATTTTTAACATGACTGTGGTATGAAGCAGGGAGCGATTGCTAATGAGAGACAGATATCAGTGCCACACGCGAGTCCCCCGGATATAAAGGATTAAGGACATTTAATTCCTACGAACTACCTGCAATTGCTGAATTACTAACGTACTCACACAGGTCAGTTTATTTGATGAATTAAACTTGTGAGGTAAAGCAGCGCTGTTTGTACACTATCATACTAAACAGCATTTGAGTGTGATGAAAGTTAGTTTGTTTGCTATACGAGACTAGCAGTAAGCTAGCTCAATATTAGAATTACATACTGATCATATTCTAACATTTCATCATGTTGAGCTATATAACATTGATTTGTTTTATGTACATTTGCTCACCTGTCTAATAAAGTACATGCAAGAGCGCCGTCCCTGTCAAGTCGTGACTCGTGAAGCTCTGTCAAGTCCAAGTTAGTCGCGGACGCGGAGCTCTCAGCATCTCGAAAACGCCACGTCAGATTTTTATCCTCGTTTTAGTTCTCCTCTTGTCCCAAAGTCTGCTTGCCATGACCATAATGTTTGAATGAAACAACCACAGCATTCCACTAGACCTTATGCACTACGCAGTTGTCCACGTCTGTCGCCATGGTTACTATGGCAGTACAAGTGGAAACTAGGGATAACGCGGATATTACGTCATTGACAGGCGACAAGTGAACAGGGACGGGCACTTTTTTAAATTGTGAATTTCTCTGAATTTACAAATACTTGGAAACCTTTAGGAAAATGGAAGTACACAACTGAAAGAAATATATAACACTGGTCTAGTGTTTTTTGGATATTTTGATAAAAAAAATATTATGTACCTTTAAAGTGGTAAATAAGTGTGTGGAGTTATTCAAGCTGGTTAACTTGACAGCAAACTAATCATCATCAGTCATTTACTGTAAACTGTAAACATGAGTTTGATGGTAATTCATTAAAACTGTGTTAATGCAATCTATCTATCAATCTATCCATCTATCCATCTATCCATCTATCTATCAACCACACGGCATACGCTACTAACTTTTCATTACTGTCTACTTTCTATGTATAATAGTTCTATTTAATAACATATTAGACAGGACTGTTAGACAGATCGTAAACTAATGAACACGGAGAATGCGAGCGCTGTATGCTCAGGCTCTGGCGTTCTCATCGCCGTCAAAATAAAAGTCACAACAACAAGCGCGGCTTAAGTCATTTCAGAGTTCCTACTGGCGGTGCGAATGTAACCAGGAAAACTTTCCTAGGGGAACCATTAGTTCTCGGGGAACCACCCTGGTGGTTAGTTCCTAGAACTAAGTTCCTAGAACTATCCAATGCGAAAGCCCCTTTTGTTTATCATCTATCTATCACACATTTTTTTGCATCCTTCTATTTTTCTATCCATCTATTTATCTGTTTGACTGTCATCATCTATCTATTTGTTTATCATCTATCCATCCATCCATTATTTTATCATCCCTTTGTCTGTCTGTTTATAATCTATCTATCCATCCATGTCAATATCCATATCCCAAGTTTTCAAGAAGTAATTTTAGAGAGTGAAACAAAAGTGAAAACGCAATTTAAAATAAAACAAACCTTGACTCAATTCTTCTCCTCTCACTGTTACACAGAGGACAGGATTTCTTTATTCAAATTTATGATGTGTCTGTACAGCGGTGTGTGAATTTCTTTGATATAATGGTGCGATCATATACACTATTCTCCAAAGCACCCTGCTGAATTCTCAGATCTGTTTTGAGATCAGAGCAAAAGCATGTTCTGATGACAACGAATTCTGCGTGTGCCGAAGACGATGAAGATGGATTTATGCAAGACAGTCTCATTACACCAGCTTAATTCAACCTTTGCGGGTGAGCAGTTCATAATATTACCTTCTTTTTAATTGGCCTGTTTGAGAGTTTGTTGATAGTTATTGTAATTGCTGCCATGAACAACTGGCTTTGCGTTTATAGGGAAGATCATTAAAAATCCATCATGGAGAAAGGAAGCAGAACTTCAAACGTTCACCAAGGGGAAGGCGTTTAGGGTTCTCCCACGCCGACTACAATTACCAATCCTGTTGCCTTCCAATAAAAACAGAACAGGCAGAGTGTGTGTGTGTGGGGGGGGTTCGAGAGATAGATGAATGAGAATTAACTACAAACAGATAAAGAGTGAGATGAAATGAATGTGCATGTTGGGGACATGAACATGCACTAGGGGACGTTTGCAAGGGCAGGACAAGGGGGAGGCTCGGGTTAATTTAATCAGTACCAACGTCTACACTCGGTTTCTGTAATTCACCAACTTATTCTCAGTATTCTCAGAGAAGTGTGTATTCAGATCTCTCTCTCCCTATACTGAATATATTTCCCTATTTTTTTTTCAATGTGGTAACATCTAAATGATTTTCAGTTAAATTAGTGATTTAATCGGACTAAATTAGGTAACATCAATGAAAGAATAGTTCATCTAAAAGGTCAAATTCAGTGACCTTGTAAATGGTCATGGAATTACATGGAAAATAATTAATAAAAAAATGAATGTTTAATTTATGACACGTGCACCCATAGTTCTTGTTTGTGAGAGCCAGAAAGTTCCTGCAAAACTTAAATAAATTATGCAAATAACTGTTTGTTAGAAAGTGATAGAATGTGCAAGCGTAGGAGTTTTTGGAAAAATCAGTGAGCAGGGGGTTGACGGTAATTGTCAGAGTAAACAAACCTCTATAACTAACCTCAATGTTCCACAACAGGGCCGAATCACCAGTTAACAAAATAATGATGAATGTAACATCAGGGATGCAGGTGGGAAGTCCACAAATGAGAGAAATAATTGACGGACAGTGAATCATTGACTTTGGCTTGAAGTTTCAGCCCAGTTCTGAGAGAGAAGCATTGTGGGAAGTTGTGATTTAGAAAGGGCTTCAAACTTTCGGCCCTTGATGAGCATGATTTCTCTCTTGTTGTCAATGATTAAAGACAAAACAACCGATTGCTCCCTTTGTTTCCTGCGCTGATCTCAATAAAGTTGGAGGGGGACAGTTGTCAGTTCTTGCTGTTTCATACTCAAGACATGAGATGTTCATGTGAAGCGTTTTCCAGTATAGCCCAGTTTACAAGCTTTTGTTGTGAACTTTATGTAAGAGAAAGTGAGAAGAACAGTGTAGAGAGAAGAAACAGGAAGCAGTAAACCATGTCACTAAAATATTCAGTGTGAATGCTTGACCATCTCTTCACACAACATTTATAGTATAAACCCAGTTTTAGAGGTCTCCCATGGCCTCAGATGTGACTGAATGAATAAAAACAGAAGCCAACCTGACAGTGAAAGCTGCAAAAAACAGCAGTGTTGATTTTGATTCAGGTGCAAATTATTAACCTACAGTGTAAACTTTTTGTTGGTTCATGGTACATGTCCTTTTTCTCCATAATGACATTTATTGCTGTATCCTGAAAACATATTAGTTCTTCTGTAGTACTCAAATCAAATATTATACATTATATATAACAGTATAACATACTGTTATATTATAATGCAATATTATTCATGGGATACTACTAACAAAAAGATCCTAAAAGTTCCATAACTGTTAGAAGAAAAAAAAAAAAAAAAAAAAACCTTTAGGGGTACAGCAGCAGTACCCTAAAAATTACAAGTTTGGACCTTATACCTTAAACTACTACTAATCTTTTAGGGGTAAAAAGGTACAAAGTTGTCCCTTTAAGGGGTCTGCATGAGTAGCTACTGTATGTTTCCATCCAAGCAGTGATTTTAACTTGTGTGCAAAATTAGAATATCGCATAAAACATTTGCGAATAAAGCACAGTTTCCACCCAGTGAGTCGAAGAAAATAAAATAATCACTTCCTGATAAACTGGCGCCAAATATCACTAAGAAAAATGTAAGTTTCTGCGATAGGAGTTTTTTTTGTATATAATAAATGACTTAATGACTCAATAAATGTGTTTCCATCATATTTTATGTGCATGTTTTCTTATCAGATAATTTTTTTTTGAATTTATGTGAATCTTGGTGTTTCCATGCAGCGTTTAATTAATTAATTTTATTTATATTACATTTTTATGCAATATCCCAAATAAGCATACAATTATTTAATTACTTAATTGTTAAATGCACGTTTTTTTGGACATGCACCATGGAAGTCTTTGGAGTTAAGTAAATAATATGGTGAAATACGGTGGCTTTTTTAAAAGGTAAATGTTGTCTTTGATCTAAACTCTTTATGAAAACTCCAGCAGAAAGTTATGTTCTGGTGGGAAGTTTGATTTCTCACAAGTAATTAGCATCACTGAATGAACATTAGACTTTAAAGAAGGTGGAAAACAAACATCAAGAACTCGACTGTTGTAAAATAACACCGCAGCTCTCTGTAGGGTTCCAGAACTGATCCAATACTGTGATACCACCTTTAGTGAAGGGAAATCACCAAAGAAAAACAGAATAATAGAGAAAGAGAGAGAGAGAGAGAGAGAGAGAGAGCCTGTGGGGGAGAGCATGAGGACTGGTGGGCGTTTGGTAAGTAAGAGATGAATAAAGGACTTCAATAATTAAGGTGCTTATGAGTGTGGACCTGCAGGGAGCGGAGTCTTTAATAAACATCAGATCTGGTTTGAAACACTTTTAGCCAGTGTCTCCTTCAATCTCTCATCTCTCAGTTCTATTTCGAAAATACAGTCATATTGATTTAGTCATATTAAGTACTATATTTTTGACCAGTTAATTTTTAGATTACCTGTGCTACAAGTACAAAGCACAAGCAGGGTGTTACAGCTCATGTTTATTAATGTAGGTAGCTGTGAATCACAAACGTGACATCACATGTCATAGGGACGTGGGTAATGTGTGCAGAGAAAGTGAGAGTGGAAAGGTGGCAGGAATACGACACACTTTGTATGGAAGCTCAAAACAGAAATGTGATCAAATAGCAAGAAGAAAGCAGGAGAGAAAAGAGAGAGAGAGAGGGGTCAGGAAGGATGAGTCGGGATAGCTTCGCCGCAGGATGTTTATATTCCTGCGGAGCGCAGAGAGAGGTGAGGCTGTGTCGCACCTTCTGCTCACCTGTCACACTCACCCACCGCCATGATTAATGAGCAGGAGTGTGTATGCGTGCAGCCGGACACTGAGAAAGGGCTGCCGTCAACCTCCAGAGATCTGAAATGTGTGTACAACATTATGCGAGAAGCCAAATGACCTGCCTTTAATGCTTAATTGATATGTAAATCATCTTTCTCTAAGCATTTCACATTTAACGGTGGATAAATCCCCTTTAGACACCTGGCCCACCACAAACAAGCGCGCGCACACACACACACGGCTGAATTTAGAATATGTCCCTAGGGAGCCAGAACATTGCATTACTGCACTCTGACAAGTTGGTTTGAAACTAATGAGATAGATTTTTCATGCAAAGCCCATGTGGGTTTGGGCAGTTGAGGGTGTGATGTTGTTGGTGAAGAAGAAAGCAGAAGTAAATAGAGGAGAGAAAAATGCACAGGTTTTTTTTTTCTTCTTTTTTTCAGTTTTAGGTAATTCAACATTTAAGCTAAATCCTTGGTGGCTAGCAGTTTTACTCATCTTTCATCATCTGACGTTTTTTTTTAGTCTGCCTGACCTCACTTTAGTCTCTCTTTAGCACTGATCAGACTATATATATACAGTGGTGGTCAAAATTGATGGCACCCCTGATAAATATGATAAAAAATGGCTGTAAAAAATAAATCTGCATTGTTTATCCTTTTGATCTTTCCTTAAAAAAATGCGCAAAAATCTAACCTTTCATTGAAGTAAAAGAATTGAAATTGGGAGGTAAATCACATTATGAAATAAATGTTTTTCTCCAAAACACGCTGGCCATAATTGTTGGCACCTCTAGAATTTTTTATGAGAAAAATATCTCTGAAGTATATTCCCATTAATATTTACCTTTTTTAGCACACCAGGGTGACTAGGAACATGAAATTGTCCAGCTATGACTTCTTGTTTCACAGGAGTTTAAATATGAGGAAACACAAAGGCCAAATTCCCTTAATCATCCATCACAATGAGTAAAACCAAAGAATATAGTTCTGATGTGCAGTAAAAGATTGTTGAGCTTCACAAAATAGAAAGTGGCTGTAAGAAAATATCGAAAGAATTGAAAATCCCCATTTTGACCATCAGGGCAATAATTAAGAAGTTCCAATCAACTAAAGATGTTACGAATCTGCCAGGAAGAGGACGTGTGTCTATATTGTCTTAATGGACGGCGAGGAGGAAAGTTTGAGTGGCCAAAGACTTCAAGAATCATAGATGGAGAATTGCAGAGATTAGTTGAGTCTTGGGGGTCAGAAAGCCTAAAAAAATTTATCAAACAACCCCTACATCACCACATGTTGTTTGGGAGGGTTTCAAGAAAAATCCTCCTCGCTCCTCCAAAAATAAACTCCAGCATATTCAGTGGATCTTGAAAAGGGACCGGATTCTATGGTCAGATAAAACGAAAAAAAAAGGGCTTTTTGGCAGCAAACCCAGCAGATGTGTTTGGTGCATACAGGGATGAAGAGTACCCCATGCCTACGGTTAAATATACTGCTGGATCTTATATGTTGTGGGCCTATTTATTTGCTGGAGGTCCTGGACATCTTGTTCAGATACATGGTATTATGGATTCTAGCAAATACAAACAGATAAAAAATCAAAACCTGACAGCCTCTGCTAGAAATCTTATAATGGGCCGTAGTTGGATCTTCCATCAGGACAACGGTCCAAAACAAACATCAAAATCAACACAAAAATGGGTAACTGAGCACAAAATGAAGCTTCTGCCATGACCGTCACAGTTCCCTGACCTGATGAGTGGAGTGAACTGAAGAGAAGAAGCACCAACATGAACTTTTCTGAAGGATCTGGAGAGATTCTGTATGGAGGAATGGTCTCTGATCTCTTGTCAGGTGTTCTCCAAACTCATCAGGCATTACAGAAGAAGACTCAGATCTGTTATCTGGGCAAAAAGAGGTTGCAAAAAGTATTTAATAACAGGGTGCCAACAATTATGGCCAGCGTGTTTTGGAGAAAAACATTTATTTTATAATGTGATTTACCCCCACTTTCAATTCTTTTACTTCAATGAAAGATTAGATTTTTGTGAATTTTTTGAATGAAAAGGATAAACAATGCAGATTTATTTTTTACAGCCATTTTTTACACCCATTATCAGAGGTGCCATCAATTTTGACCACGACTATATATATATATATATATATGTATGTATGTATGTATGTATGTATGTATGTATGTATATATGTATATGCATATGTATGTATATGTATGTATGTATAATGAATAAAAAGTTAAAAACAACAGCATTTGTTTAAAATATAAATATTTTCTAACAATATGCACTACTGTTCAAAAGTTTAGGGTCAGTGATTTTTATATATTTTTCCTGACCATGTTTATTTTCTCTCTCTTTTTTTTTTGTTGCTTTAATTTCAAAATCTAAGCCTGAAAAAAAAAAAAAAAAATGTCAATGTGGTAAGAAAAATAAACATAATTCAAGATTTTCTAATTTGATGTTCTCTGACAAGTAAAATATCCAATTTTGCAAATTGTAATCTCTCCAATATAAGTATAAATTAGTACATTTGCTCAAATTGTTAAATCAAAGCGGCATTTATCTGCAAAACACAATGATGATCTCAATCAGGGTGACAGCATATTCATTCACTGTTAATTAAATACACTTGCTTAAATATCGCATAGGAACTTTTGTGCATTCACAAACCATCCAACTAAACAAATACACTGACGTGAAATTCCAGACATTACATATCAGAGACAATCCCTTTTAGTAGAGTGAGTTTGCATATTTCCTGAGCTCGCTTGACTGTAAAGCTGAGTTTGCAATGTGACAAAAGAAAACCATGTACCATTTTGTCATTCCATACTGCTACTCATTGCACAAACTAGCTTGTTACCAGAAAAGCAACACCATTTTGAAAACATCTGAGCTCGCTTTTGAAAAATACATTGCATGAAGCCAGCCAATCACTGTGGGTGGTTTGTAGGCATGCCGTCTAAAGCTTAGACTACAGTACTTACTCAATTACACTGTCCTGTACGACATGCATTTACATTCTTTTTTTGTATCCAATGTGCACTTTCATGCAATTAAGAACATCTACCAGAAATGTAAATGCAACCTTAGGAATTGTGGGTAACAGTAATGTTACAGCCTAATGGATACAAGTGCTTGCTTTCGTATGCTGCTGTTCTCTTTGCCCATAATTTCAAAAACATCATTGTATTACATAATCGGACATGAAAGCTTAAATAAGACATCCCTTCGGAAATCTTCCATGTGATGGAGCTTTGATACACTGTTTTGTAGCGCTGGCAGGCTTGTGTGTGTGTATGCGTGATTCAGTATGTCAGCCAACACTCAGCGGGTGTGTGGGAGTTGCACGTATCGATCTGTTACAGATAGCTGGTGGGAGTTCTCTGATAGCCGCTCCATGCTGGCCTTTGTTTCAGAGGAAGGCATCCAAGAGAAGACACTGAAGTCTAATGGGGTCGAGATTGATAAAATCAACTCTAATCCCTATCATTACTTCTCTAAACTTTCCTCAGACTCCCACCTCAACCCAACGGTACTTTGTCAACAATCCCCCTCGCAAAAAGGTGACTTATGTGGGGAACTGTGGACTGGACTGATTTTGGTTCAGTGCTTGTGAGGTTTGCAGATCTGATGGTTGCAGGGTGTGTATTCATACTAGAGCTTTTACGTTTGACTTCTGCGATAGCAAACAGCACCTGGGTCTGCTTTCAGAACTTTTCGGGATATGATTCATGTGCTTTGTTGTAGCTGATTTCAACTTAATCCGACTGCTATCGATGATAGGGCTGCACAATGTCGAAATAAAATTCTTTCCATAAATGTACCAAGTTCTGAAACTCTAGATGCCGCAGGCTGAAGGGTCCTTAACACAATCACAATCTGATGATATTTACATCCTTAACTACATGGCACAAGCTGATTGGTTCATGCTGCATCTGCAGCCAATAAACTTGCTGCTCAAGAGTTAAATAGCAGGTTAGCATTCACAATAGAAGTTTGAAGCGTGCTTTCAGGGCTCCTCTGAATCCCTACGCCTTCCCCAGCTTCACATGTGAAGAGTTCAGATGCAAAAGCCTCTAAAAGCCATCTGAAATTTTCTTATAGAATGATAATTTTTATCAAGCTTGTATATTTAAGTTCAGTAATTTCACTTAAATGACAATTAATAGGTAATCTTCATTGCCATTTAAGTGAAATTATTGAATTTAAATATACAAGCTTGATAAAAATGATCATTCTATAAGAAAATTTCAGATGGCATTTAGAGGCCTTTGCATCTGAACTCTTCATGTATAGATCTGCTACAGATAGCAGATAGAAATATATAGCAGAAAAAAAATAAACTAAATATCGCAGTATCATCCCTTCCTGAGGGGGATTTGCTATGGGGGAGCCGGCATTTTCTCTCTCAGGTCCGCAAACCAGGGCTGGTTCGGCCAGTTTGGGGCCACGAGGATTACTGACGCTCTCTCCTCCCTGATTTTGCATAACACCATAGGCAGAATCTTCACCGGAGGGAATGCGTAAAGCCTGGCTTTTGGCTACAGACCCGAGGCAGGCACGCCCAAGCACACTGCTCCCCAGCCTGAGGTCGACGCATCCGTTGAGACCACGGCGCGTTGTGTCACTATTCCCAAAGGCACTCCTTGGCTGAACATATCCGGGTTGTGCCACGGTCTCAGAGTGCTGATGCAACTGTGAGTGACCCTTGAGTGAGCTAAAATCAGCCAATCATCCAGATAATTCAAAATGTGCATTCCGCTCGT
The DNA here is from genome assembly GCF_951802725.1 of Rutilus rutilus. NCBI lineage: Eukaryota > Metazoa > Chordata > Actinopteri > Cypriniformes > Leuciscidae > Rutilus > Rutilus rutilus. Next base: position 31,107,477 of record NC_140224.1, on the reverse strand, counting down.
TCTGAGGGGAGAAAGCGCTGCGTCCACACACTTGTGTGAAAAGATTGTGTGGGAGGATGGGGCCAGCCCAAACGGAAGCACTGAATACTGGTATGCCATGCCTTTGAAAGCAAATCTCAGGAAGCACCTATGGCTATTTGAATATGGAAGTACGCGTCCTTTAAATCCACTGAAGCGAACCAGTCCCCGGGACAGATCTTTGTCAGGATCTGCTTCAGTGTTATCATCCTGAACGTGCGCTTGTGAAGTGCTCGGTTGATAGGTCTCAGGTCCAGAACCAGACGGAGTCCTCCATCCTTCTTTGGCACCACAAAATAGCGGCTGTAAAATCCGCTCTCCTGCTCGCTCGGAGGGACTCGCTCTATCGCTCCTTTCTTCGAGCAGACTGAGAACTTCCTGTCTCAGAACGGGGGCGTTTTGGGGCAATGTCAGCTTCCTGCCAGGCGTCCACTGCTTGCGGCAAACATCCGGTTCGGGCGGGGCGGGGCGGGGCGGGGCGGGGCGGGGCGGGGCGGGGCGGGGCGGGGCAGGCTGTCTAGCCCGTCTCTGAGCTCCGAGGCGCAAAGGAAGAGCGAGATCTCGACGAGGGCTGGAGCGAGCGACGGGATATCACGTGGCTAATCGCTTGAGCGTGCTTGAGCGTTAAGGAGCGTCTTGCAGTCCGCGTCCTTCAGGTCAGCTAGGGTTAACCACAGGTGCCTGTTAAGGACGATCATAAAACCCATGGAGCGGCCACAAGCCTGGGTGGAGCGCTTGGTTGCCATAAGCGCAAGGTCCGTCGCCGCGCACATATGTTTGATGACGTCAGCGTCTGCGATGCCCCCATCCAGGGACTGCAGAAGTTTGGCCTGGAATGAAGAGCAGATGCTGCTTCGCCCGCAGATGCGTAGGCCTTGTCAGCCTGGTGGGCCGTGAATCTGCACGACTTGGACGGCAGCTGAGGTCCGTGCTCAGAGAAGAGGAGGACGGGTGAGCGCGAAGACGATGGATGACGGCGGCTCCAGGCCCCGTCATCATCTTCGCCTCCCTGTGGGCCTCGTCCCCGTAATAGCACAAACCATATCCCTCCTGGTTCTTAGGGAGCGCACCGGCAGCTCGGCAGCTCACAGAGTCCGTGAAGGCCACCTCGGCATGGGTGTGGCCCCAGGCGGGCGACGCAGAACTCATGTTCGTCGGGCGGGTCGATGGGGCCAGCACAAATCTGGCAAGTTGAAGCCATCGGATGCTTAGAGAAAAAGATTCCTAGTCCTCCTGGTGCAGCTTCCACGATGGCAGCGTGAAGAAAGAAATTCTGACGATATTGTCGCGCCCATGCATTTTATACTCCCTTCATCTCTCTTTCCACAGTCTTTCTTCGAATCTCCCTCTTGCTCATTCTCTCTCCTCCCTCATCATGAGTGTATACACCCTCTACTGCTGATTGGCTACAAGTGTGCTGTGGTGCTCAGTCTGTTCCACTTTCAACAGAAATTGCTTACTGCACCTTAAAAAAAATAAAAAAAAAAAACTGTTTGAAAAATGGGTCAAAATAATTGTTGTGAATAAGTAAATTATGACTTTTTTTGTTACAAAATACTTGACTAACATTATAAGTGAGAAAAAAGACCCCCTATAAAACTTCATTGCTGTTTCATGTTTATGCGTATTTAGACATTCTACAGATCCAGCAGCCATAAATTGACTTGCCGAAAGACATCACACACTTTTAAAGAACCGAGACGTTTTAATCTCCACCGCTTTACACGCCTCTCCATGTATCCTTCACTGCACACAAGATGATATTTATTAAAGTTCAGATCTGTTTCAGTGAGCCGAAACTGAAAAATAAACAACAAAGGAAGCCCCAGGTTAGAGAATAAGCAGCGATTGGCGGCAGCGCAAGGTTTGTATTGATCGCTGGCGTTTCAGAGCGTCTGAAGAACACAGAGAGGGTGTGACCGCAGGCTGAGAGAGGCTATCAGAACACAATCTCAATCAATAACACCGGCCTTTGTCTGACCACTGTCTTTGAACAAGGGAGCGTCTGTATGTTTGTTTGTATGCTGAACATTTCTTTCAGGGATCCAAACCTTTTTTTTTCTTTTCTTTTTTTGTAGTGCAAAATACTGTCTTGTGTCATTTAATAAAGTCAAAATTGGTGTGAACAGGCCTTAGATTATGAAAAGTGGTCATTCCATTCCATAATAGAGCTGCTGCCCTCCCATTAAACCCCTGGGATTCACATTGGAGGAAGAGGATAGAACATTTTCAGCAATGTGAGGCTGGAGCCTGGAGGTCAAGTTCACTGTCAATCTCAAAATATCCCAATAGTAACACTTCTGTTTAGTAATTTGCTGTTACTGGCCATAATCTTAACCAGCATTAAATTGCTGTATTAACTATTAGCGCCCCCCCCCCCCCTCCCCCTCTACAACAGTAATCTAAGACAATTTGTTTTGCACTAATCTGGGAACTATTCCTTTACATAATTGTACCTGCTTATTAATTTAACACTGAAAACTACTTCAATAATCTTTGTTTTATTTTTTTTTAAAGTCTCACATTTTTTTTTTTTTTTTTTTTTATATGCACTGATGAATATCCATTAAACGTATTGTAAAAGTAAATAGGCTCTATTTAAAATGAATTTAAAGTCTTTTTAGGTGCATTTTTGTGTGTGTCATGGTTTGATTTTGTTTCTCTTAAGCCCTCAGAGCTACACTGAGCACCCTGGGAAATCATTTATATATCAAAACTAGTTTTTCTACTGACATAATGGTTAAAAATACATAGCAGAAGTTTATAACAACCCTTTCAGATGGATGGAGAAATCAGTTTTCAGTTTGCAATCAACCGCACATTTCTGCCTGGGTGTTTTTAGGGAATAAAATTCAGGCTGGAGCATACTCACTGGAATTGTCTGAAATGAACTGCAATGTGCTACCATAGAAATCACATAACACACTCCAAAAAAAAAAAAGAAAAAGTAAAAAAGATGTTACAAATGTAATCTGAAGTCAACGTGTTACATTACAACCTAGTCTAGTGTGTGTAATGTGACATATTTCCAAGTGAAACATAATGTAGGACGGGACTTGATTGTATCTATCGGGATTTGGGAATTGATTGAATTGTGAAAAGTGGGTTTTAAAAGTGGGAGTCGAGTGGAGGCAAATGGTTAAAAAAAAAGAAGAATCTTTTGCAAAATTTTGATAAAATATTAATGTAGATGCAGGAGTGTATTATTAATACATAAAACAATCTATCCCTCAATAAAGGTGTCAATTCTATTCTGTTCTGTTCTATTCATTATTTACTGCTTTAATTATATTTATTAACCTTATTTTCTTATTTCTATTTTTGTGTGTGTGTGTGTCAATGTCAATAAAAACATACATTTTAAATAAGCCATGTCAATAAAAAAGTCATCAAAGTCCAATGAAAAAAAAAAAAGTAATTTCATGATTTATTTATTTATTGGCATATTTATTTATTTCGTTTTTAATTAAATATTTATGGCAGTCTCAATGTTGTTCTTTTATGTGGAATAATGTGCACCAATTAATTGTGTACAATAAGACCATTAATGCTTTAATGTTTTAAGAAAGTAAATGTTTTTATTTTCACGGTGACTTCAAATCCCTTGCAAGAATGCTTTGCTAATATCTAAACAGGTGCTAAAACACACTTTAAAGGCAGTAGATCTTCTCTGGTGAATATCAGGAGGAAAGCATCTCTATAATTCATCTTTAATTCATATAATGTGCCATGCTTCCCCACTGAGACGCTTCAGCCGTAGAGCTTCAGTGTTTGACCCCATCTCAAAGAGCGCTGGACAGCTTTATAGCCCACAGTGAGAAACATGAGGCCAGTGAATCATTTAAGCCTAGGATGAGATGATTAATCTTTGAGCACATTGAGGTTTTATTAGCTATGTGTTTAATAGAGAATCTACTCTTAATGGCAGAATGATACACTAATCGCCAGAGGAACAAAAACCTTTTCTCTCTTTACAAATCTCTTTACACTGTAGCTATCACAACATAAAAGCATCGGTTCGTTTGTCTTTTCGCGTCCTTTTGTCGCTGTGAAGTGGAGAATATAGTCAGATCCGCATCAGTAATGAGAATCCGTACAGGCCTGGGAAAAGGACGAGACAGACAGAGGCAGACACAGGAAAGACAGCACTTCTGAACTGATTGTCCACAGACTGATGCTACCTTCTCTCATCAACACGGCATCTCTCGTCTGCCACCTCAAATGGCTTTCATTCTGTCTGTCTTGATTGTGAAGAGACTGGTCCACATTGGTTTGAACCTCTGACGGCCTGGCTGTCTTGATTACAGATGGTCAGAGACAGTCAGGAGACTCTCTGGAGCGACGTACACTCTCAGAGCTCAGGAGACTATCACATTCATTTCAGAGGTCTAAGAGAGAATGAAACAAAGGACATTTTTTTTTAAAATATTTTTATGGAATATTGCAGTATTTATTATAAGTTATATGCCCATGCACATCATTATTTTTTTTAACCATGTACCCTCATAATCTTTAATGAAAATAACTTACCCTCTATCTTCATGTGACATCTCTTCTCTGATGGGGTGTTTACTGGTGCAAGGGCGGGGCAAACTGTCACTCACATGAGATTGACCAATAGCAAACCACAACCATCCAATAAATTCCCAACTGGCAAAATTAAGCCCCGCCCTACATTTTTCTTGTTTGAGAAGCCATTTCATTCAGATATAAGTCTATAACTTTAATAATTAAGGCTTATATGCTTATATTTTATTTGAATATTGAGAGGACACCCTTTCCAAAAATGGTGATGTTTGCTTGTATTATGAGCATGTTGTAATAAAGACTCCTATATAGCAATATTCAGTCGGGATTTTTATTTTATTTATTTCTTTGCAATACTGTTATGTAAAAAAAAAAAAAAATAAAAAATAAAAAACCCTGTTTACTTGTCTACAATTTGTGTGCACTTGTTTCCTGAACAATCAGAAAAAAATTATAATTTAATTATCTGCAATTTACCCGTAATGTAGTGCCATCTCCTGTGCATAATTAATTATTATATATATATATTATATAATTGTAGAGATCTTCTGAAAGGAGATTGAGATTGTTGGGGTCTTAGAAGAATTAAGGAGACTTGAATGTTTCTATTTGTCTATTTGCTCTCCATTTGTCTGGGAGAAACAACTGAGATATGAACGAGGTCACATCTGTGATTACTCTTTGCTCTGGGCTCTCAGCAGATGCCAGAGAGGAGGATTCTCTGAAGGTCTATATATGTCCTCTCAGGGCTGTGTCTTTTTACTATTCATTGCTTTAATCACGGCCCTGAAGAGTCACAGTAGAGTGACGTACTTGTGTTGTTCTATATGATCCCCCAATCTTCTGTTTCTGGATTGGATGACGAACCTTCCTAATTAGCACCAGGATTAGGCATGAACCTATTTTACTTTGAGCGTATCATATGACTGCCAATCATAAATATTTTAGAAAGCTTGGGTAAATTAGGGGATGAATTTCTGGCTCAGACCTGGTTTGTGTGTGAAATGAGAATTTCTCACTGTTTACCCACCCCTACCTCTTTCCAAACATGAAAATTGCACTGTTTTCAAAAATACAAGTTATCATATGGCTTCAAAAAGTTGTATGGGCCACTTTAATGATAATTTGAATTATTTGCATTGAAGCTGGAAAGTCTGATTTTGTGTTTCACAAAAGAATGAAGATAAAACGATATGAGGGTGAGTAAAGGAATGTTGTAATTGCTTATGTGTCAAGCTGCGTTCCTCTAAAACTAACCTCAAAATGTAATTTGACGAATTAATAAATGAATCTTCATTTTCAAATATTTGGTGTATATGTAAATAAATCTCAACTGTTACACAGCCACTATAGATTATTTTGTTTTGTTTAATCTTCATTGCAATTTTTTTCTGCAAAAAAGGGTCACTTTCTAGAATTAATCTCTGCTTAAGAAGTAATAAAGGACTATTATGGAAAACAAGATAATTATCATTACGCTGTTCTCTAAGTGCTCACCTCTGAATGCACTCTGTCACAGAGGTTTGTGCTTATATTATTTTAATAGATTACTCTCCAGGTCAAATTCAGCTAGTGTTATGAAAATGAATTAAATGCAAAATGCACTGAAGCTTACAGAGTTGTGTGTGAGATAATAATCCAGACATTATATATAAATGACTAATGCTTTATGAATCAGTGGATTAACACAAGCAGTTTTTCCTCATTAACTTGAATGCGTTGAATTATTAACAATTATCTTGATTAGCTTTCTTTTTTTTTTTTTTTACAGGGCACCCTCAGGTCCAAAATCATTGCCTTTCTTATGCAGAATATATGAATTAAACAGAGATATATTTCACACACACACACACACACACACACACACACACACACACACACACACACATCAACATAAAGCCACTTGTTTTGTTGCTGAATCAATGTGTTTTTGACCCAAGAAAGCAAAGGAAAAACTTTTCCGTTTTTAGTAGCTACATCATTGTTGTGTAAATAACGTGTTTCTCTTCCATGTTTGTCTCGTTCATTGCATTTCCCTGTATTTATTTCCTCATTTGTTGCCATGGTTACTGATCCTTTGTGCACCTGTTTCTTGTTCAATTCGTTTTCTCCTGTGTATTAAAGCCCTCGGTTTAGTTCAGCTGTCCATTATCTTTATATTTGTCTATGCTACATTGTAAAGCTGTTATGATTTCTCCTGTGCCCAAGCCTTATTCTGCCTGCTTTGTTTCCATGTGTTTTGGTTATTTATAAACTAAGCTGATTCCTCTTCCTTGCCTGACCTGCTGTAACACATTTACATTATTATATCTGTTTGTTGTGTTACTCGTGCCAAATCGACTTAGCTATGGTTATTTTTTTATTTTTTTTACAGTTTGTCAGTACAACATGTTTGATAAGCCATGCAGTTGGAGTCGGTACTTTCTGTCAGATTCTCTTACATGATATTCTCAAATAAAAACAGTTAGCAGTGCCAAAGTTCAAATCAACATAACTAATTAACTTTGTCACATATTTGTCTCCCATAGAAAACCATTATAAGAACGCTTAAGAACGCTGGAGCTCCGTCGAATTGATTCATAATCCTTGATTTTCTTCTTTCACATTTATTTATAAATCAAAAATTTCAAATTTTACAGCGTGTGAACATATCTTCGATACTATTCTTTATAAAAAACAATCAGATTGCTTTGATATCGCTACTTGTATCCAACTTACCGAACTTCCGCTACTAGCCTTAGCCCGCTAGCATTGCACGCGTGGTCTCGCCTATCAATCGTCTTATTTACACCCGTATCACTGAAAGCTATAATTCGCCATTATAGCAGATATGGCGAATATATTGGATGTGTGTCTAATGTTACCTTTGAGTGCAGGTGAGGATACGTTCGAGCTGCATTCGGTGCAGTTAGAGCTAGAGTCCGTGGAGAAGCAGATCCGCGACCTACTAGAGAGGCAAGCCGAGCTGCGAGATCGGCGATCAGCGTTTGAAACATCACGCGCCGATGCTCACAAGTCAGTGGTTAGTAATTTTTTGACTCCAACCTCGTCTACTCCGTGTGTTTCTCTGCACAGGACCCGAGCACCCAGGACACGATCATCCCTGGTTTCATTCACTTCGGCACCGACGCAACACCATGGACCCTGGGTGATTCCACAGCGGAAGACGCAAGCCAGGACCAGAGCAAGGACCTCCCCTCCCGGCCTTCGAGATCTTCACCCGGAACCGCTTCTCCCCTCTACGCGAGACGGAATGCGACGCTGTGATCATCGGCAGTTCCATCGTCCGGCATGTCCACGCTACCTCAGGTAAAGGTAAGGTGCGCACTCACTGCTTTCCTGGTGCTCGTGTTCTCGATGTAGCTGCGCAGGTTCCCAAGATCCTAAACGGTGACGAGTGCGTCGGAGCTGTCGTGCTGCACGCGGGAACGAACGACATCAGGCTGCGGCAGACGGAGGTTCTGAAGAAGGACTAAAGGAGCCTGATCGAGACGGTACGCAGCACATCGCCTGAAACAACGATCATCGTGTCTGGACCGCTTCCCACGTACCGACTAGGACATGAAAGGTTCAGTAGATTATTTGCTCTAAATGAATGGCTAATGACATGGTGTAATGAACAGAAACTGCTCTTTGTAAATAATTGGAATCTGTTCTGGGAGCGACCTAGGCTATTCCGTGCTGATGGCCTTCACCCCAGCAGAATCGGTGCGGCTCTTCTGTCGGACAACATCTCCAAGACGTTACACACCATATGACTAGTAAGTCAAAGTCCAAATCACAGTCTTTGCTGTCCCAACTTAATTGATATAAGTACCAATGTAGAACATTATATAGAAACTGTGTCTATTCCTCGTTTAGTGAGGTCAAATATTAAATTTACTGTAGGATCTAGGAAAAATCTAATTGTGATTAAACCAGAAATTCTCACTGTTAGTGAACAAAACCAATTTCTAAAGCTAGGTCTTCTAAACATTAGATCGCTCACACCTAAGGCGGTTATTGTAAATGAAATGGTCACAGATAATAGTTTCGATGTACTTTGCCTTACTGAAACCTGGCTTAAACCAAATGATTATTTTGGTCTTAATGAGTCTACTCCACCAGGATACTGTTATAAGCATGAGCCCCGTCTGATTGGTCGTGGCGGCGGTGTTGCAACAATCTATAGAGATATTCTTAATGTTACTCAGAAAACAGGTCACAGGTTTAATTCATTTGAAGTACTTGTGCTAAATATTACGCTCTTAGATGTAAGAAAGAAATCCCTATTATCTCTAGCCTTGGCTACTGTATATAGACCTCCAGGGCCCTATGCTGATTTCCTAAAGGAGTTTGCAGACTTTCTCTCAGATCTATTGGTCAATGTCGATAAAGCATTAATTGTTGGAGATTTTAACATACACGTAGATAACACAAATGATGCGTTAGGGGCTGCGTTTACAGATTTATTAAACTCCTTTGGGGTCAAGCAAAACATCACTGGTCCCACTCATCGTCTTAATCATACACTAGATTTAATTATATCACATGGAACCAATCCAACCGATATAGATATTATACCGCAAAGTGATGATGTCACTGATCATTACATGGTAACTTGCATACTACGTACTGCTGAAATTTGTCATGTTGCGCCACGTTATCGACCAGGCAGAACAATCCTTCCAACCACTATAGATAGATTCTCAAATAGCTTACCTGATCTATCTCAGCTGCTCAGTGAACCCAAACAAACAGATGAACTAGAGGAAATGACTAGCACTATGAGCACCATTTTCTCTAGTACATTAGAAATTGTTGCACCAATTAGATTAAAAAAGGTTAGAGAGAAAACTAAAGCACCATGGTACAACAGTGCTACGCATGTTATCAAGAGTGTAAATGGAAACAAACTAGTTTAGAGGTCTTTAGAATCGCGTGGAAAGACAGTATGTCACAATATAAAAAGGCCCTAAAAGCAGCCAGGGCTGAGCATCTCCGCAAACTAATAGAAAATAACCAAAATAATCCAAGGTTTTTATTTAACACCGTGGCTAGACTAAAAAATAAACAGACATCACCGGAGCAAAATATTCCGTTACAGTTTAGTAGTAATGATTTTATGAATTTCTTCACTGAGAAAATAGAAAGCATCAGAAACACAATTGTAAATGTACAATCTTTAATGGTGTCTTATGATTCAGCCTCAATTATCGCCCCTCAAGAACAACTACAGCGCTTTACAACTATAGGACAGGAAGAGCTAAATAAACTTATCATTGCATCTAAACCAACAACATATTTATTAGATCCAATACCCACTAAACTACTGAAAGAAGTGTTACCTGTAGTGGAAGAGCCTCTTCTCAATATTATTAACTCGTCTTTATCTTTAGGTCATGTTCCAAGAATATTCAAGTTGGCAGTTATAAAACCTCTCATTAAGAAACCACAATTAGATCATAATAACCTAGCAAATTACAGACCCATTTCAAATCTTCCATTTATGTCTAAAATACTAGAAAAAGTTGTGTCCGCTCAATTGTGCTCTTTCTTGCAAGAAAATGATATCTATGAAACATTTCAGTCAGGATTCAGGCCGCATCATAGCACAGAAACTGCGCTCGTTAAAATTACAAATGATTTACTTCTAGCTTCTGACCAAGGCTGTATCTCAATACTAGTTTTACTCGATCTTAGCGCTGCGTTCGACACTATAGATCACAAAATACTCTTAAATCGACTACAAAACTACACTGGTGTTCATGGACAGGCATTAAGCTTAGATCGTACTTATCAGACCGCTACCGTTTTGTCTGTTTAAATGGGGAAAAATCGAAGACAATGTCAGTAAACTATGGAGTGCCGCAAGGATCTGTGTTAGGCCCTCTGCTATTCTCAATATATATGCTGCCACTTGGTAATATTATAAGAAAACATGGAATTAATTTCCACTGTTATGCTGATGACACTCAATTATATATTTCATCACGACCAGATGAAAACACTAAATTATCTAAATTGACAGAGTGTGTTAAAGATATAAAATACTGGATGACGTGTCATTTTCTGCTATTAAATTCAGATAAAACGGAGGTATTACTTATTGGTCCAAAAAACTGCCCACAAAACCTCTTACAATACAACTTTAATTTAGAAGGATGTCCTGTTACTTTATCCACTACAGTAAAAGACCTGGGTGTTATACTAGACCGCAACTTGTCTTTCGAAAATCATATTTCATATGTTACAAGAACAGCCTTTTTCCACCTTAGAAACATTGCTAAGCTACGTAACATGCTATCTGTTTCTGATGCAGAAAAGTTAGTTCATGCATTTATGACCTCGATACTAGATTACTGTAATGCTTTATTAGCTGGTTGCCCTGCATCCTCAATAAACAAGCTACAGTTAGTCCAAAATGCAGCTGCTAGAGTTCCTACTAGGTCAAGAAAATATGATCATATAACACCAATTCTATCATCTCTACACTCGTTACCTATTAAGTTCCGTATCAATTTTCAAAGTATTACTACTGACCTATAAAACCTAAATGGTTTAGCTCCTGGGTATTTAACGGAACTTCTATCGCCCTACAATCCATTGCGCTCTTTAAGATCACTAAATTCGAGGCTTCTGGTCATTCCTAGGATATCTAAGTCCACTAAAGGAGGGAGGGCGTTTTCACATTTAGCTCCTAAACTCTGGAATGGCCTTCCTGATATTGTCTCGCTGTCCCTGCAGTTCAAAACCAGATTAAAGACGCATCTCTTTAGCCAAGCATTCACATAATACTTACCTTTTATACTACAGTTGAATCGGATCGAATGCATTAATATTATGAACAGCAGCTATGCTAATTATTTCCCATCTGCTTTTCTGTTGTTATCTCGGGACACTAGTCCCGAGGTAAATAGAGTTTGTCAGCTCCAGTTTGTATCCAGCCTCTCATGGAAACTTCAGATGCCCCAACACCCGTGAAGAGACGACTCGACGCCTCGACGCCTGTGAAGAGACTACTCGACGCCTGTGAAGAGACGACTCAACGCTGGCGATATGTTATGCCCTAAATTAATACATGATTAACTAACTGTATTTTTCTATGTACATTTCTGAAATGCACTTTCTGTAAAGCTGCTTTGAAACAATATGTATTGTGAAAAGCGCTATACAAATAAATTTGAATTGAATTGAATTGAACATATGAAATAGCACATCGCGTTTTATGTGAATGTCCCTGACACACATTTTTCTTCAGTTGATGGCAGCATAATAATAAAGTAGCTTGGAGAAGTTGCTCTGAAAATACTGCAAAATGAATGTCACTCCTATTTTGAAAGCTTAATCTCATTATGTACATACAAATTTAATTTATGACATTCTGTAACATCATTCACTACTAAAAAAGATTCAGACTTCAGATTCTACTGGCGTAGTGCTAGCATCACAGCTCCATGCATCTACAGCTGAGACTGGAAGAGTTTGGTTCATGTTTTAAACATATTGCCTTTTTTTTAGCTGCAAATCCACTTTGCATGTACTTTCAAAAATTGAGGACTTGTACTGAAATTGATTTTAACCGACGCCATGGTTACTGTTTGTTTCACTGTGTATACAAGTGCTGAAGGAGCTGAAATTCAGATTCCAACATGCACTGCAAGCAGTAGACCAATCACAACAGACTGGGCCATCTGACCAATCAGAGCAGAGTAGTCTTGCGGAAAGGACGGTTTTAGAGAGATGAATCTTTGAACAAACTGGTTTCAGACTCTTTGGGAAATGGGGTGATGTGTAATGTATATTATGAGAAATTTAACGGTATTTTTTTCATTTAATTTTTTTACCTTGGATGGATGTGAACCTATTTTAAGAAGCCTCTGAAACAAAATCAGTTAGCATATAGGGGCAATTTAAACTTCAGCCTTTTCTTCACACAAGTGTAGTGAATGACTTCTAAAGAATATAGCACACAAGTCAAATGGACAACATGTAGGATACGTTTATGTTGCTTTGAAAGTCAGTGGGGTCTAATGTTGTTTTGGACCCATTGAAATTCATTGTATGGACCAAAAACAGTTTCCATTGCATGCAAAGTGCCTGTGCTGAAAGTCAGTTCTGAAGATCAGAGTTGAGAAAGAAAAAAGAAAAAAAACATATCAGACTTGGGTGGAGTGTGAACAAAGCCTCAGCGACACTTAAACAGCCTTTCAAACACAACCAGCAGGTTTCATGTGACTGACACCACTGGCTGTGTTGAGTGACTGGAACAAACAGCAGTGCCTGTAAGGACTCAATTACATTCACTTAGGTTGGTAACATGAGCTCCAACACTCAGCTTGCGGTGAAAAGTTAAGGTAGGATTTTGACAGACAGTGTTTCTATGCTTTCCCCCTTTCTTTACAAGAAACGAGTAGATATTAGTGGATTTGTAGGTTCTGGCAGATGCTGCTGTCGTGTTATTGGCACGGTGAGGTCAGTGTCAGGCAGGCGATTGTTCGGGATTTTCAGTTTTTATGTGGTGAGGCTGGGCAAATCCAGATGTCTTTGCAGAGTGGCGCAAAAAGTGGGTATGCGCTATATGCAGCGCATAGGGGCGCAGCACCAGGGGGTTGCCAAAATTGTTGCTGCATACCCCTCTGACACTGAGTAGTTGCACCCCTGTCTTTGCAGAGCACATGTATGGCTAAGGCATAAAGTGCAAAGCTCCGCGGCTCACAATCTCCACTCCTCCAGTAAACAGAGGACCGGCTGATGAGCAATCATTCCACTCAGAGTTATTTTCTCTAGCATTTTTCATCCTGTAACCATCCCCCATGCTGAATGTAATTATTTTCCACCTACACACCACACGTCTTCAAAAGCCTTTTTTATATTTCTTTGATTGCAATGCGAGTGTGGCTGTGTATCTATATGTTATCCCATTATAGTGCACATTATGTTCTAACAACAGACTGTTTTACATACAATTGGATGTCCAGCAGCCATATCACCCTGTAGCCCAAGACTGGTTGCCCACTGAAGCTAAGCAGGGCTGAGCCTGGTTAGTACCTGGATGGGAGACCTCCTGAGAAAAACCAGGTTGCTGCTCTGCCGTGCAAAGGCAAAAGACCGTAACTTCGCTTTTGGTCGAAAATGAGTTATTTATATTTTTGGCACATTCAAGACCTCCTTTATCATGTGGATAAGTATCTTGAATCAATTCCGTTGTTTTTTCGAGAAAATAATGAGTTGTCTTAACAGTAACTTCCAAAAGCCCATGAGAAACAAAGGCAGAACACCGTAACATCAGTTACCGCTCTTTGGCTTTGTTTTGGAACACTCGACATTGAGTTATGGTACTCTGCCTTTGTTTAGCCGCGCGTCAATATGAAGTTACTGTGCCGGTGTTCTATCAAATAATGCTACCTACCAGATTGTACGGTTATCTGCCTTTGTTTTAATGTCCATTAAAATTACAATTACGGTGTAGCCTGTGTACTTTGTACAGCTGCCGTTCTGATGTCCTCAGAGCTTTGTCCTGCGGTCAGAACATTTAGTATGGTCTGAACCCGCCGTCGACAAACGTGCGATATCGATCGCGAAGGATTATGCAGAGTTGACAGAAAAACGTTACACATTGCTGTATCAGATGAATACAACCAAGAATTAAAGCCCCGCCTCGCTCAGTTCGGGTACTGGACCTGGTTGAAACACTCATGCATCTAGCTGCCGTCAACAAACGTGCGATATCGATCGCGAAGGATTATGCAGAGTTGACAGAAAAACGTTACACATTGCCGTATCAGATGAATACAACCAAGAATTAAAGCCCCGCCTCGCTCAGTTCGGGTACTGGACCTGGTTGAAACACTCATGCATCTAGCTGCCGTCGACAAACGTGCGATATCGATCGCGAAGGATTATGCAGAGTTGACAGAAAAACGTTACACATTGCCGTATCAGATGAATACAACCAAGAATTAAAGCCCCGCCTCACTCAGTTCGGGTACTGGACCTGGTTGAAACACTCATGCATCTAGCTGGCAGATTGCCAAAACTTCGCCGGCGCCTTCAGCCCCGCCCTAAACTTCGGTCGAGCTAACGCTGGACTAATCTATGGAGGTATTTTGTCATGTCAAATGTATTAATAATGCCATCAGAATGCAACCAAAGCACAGGATAGCAATAAGTAGATGGCGATAAACAATTGTAAATCATACAAAATAAATGCCATGATCACTAGATTTTATACAGGTGTTACTATAATGATTTTGTTAATGGTGATCAGCAACCAAATATTGATAATGTGGAAGTTACTGCCTTTTGCCTTGGCATAATTTCTCACTTTTTGCTGACAATACAAAGGCAGAGTACAGTAACTTTAAAATAGTGGTCAAAAGTCAAGTTTGAGCTCAAGATTTTTTTATTTTTCCATTACTAAACCATCTATTTGCCAGATTTCCAGTATCCTACCTATAATCAGGGTGCGAACTACGGGGGAGCTAGGGGGAGCTCGGCTCCCCTTAATAAGACATGGGCTCCCCTGAAAACGTGATTTGTGAAATTTTGGGGGGTCTCAAAAAATATAGACAATGTGTTATTTTGACGTGCAATTTCAGTTTTGTGTAATGTGATCATCAAGGATTATTATGTGTAAAATAGCAAAAATATCATTCATTCATGCAGGGTGGTGATTTAAACCTACCGGTAATTCACTTCAATAAAGATAACTATGCATGCTATTCTTGTCATGAGCATCAAGGTGTGGTGGCGCTGCGGTGCAAATTCCACTCATGTTAACTCACAGATTCGTCGAAAAAAATATAAACGAGGCCATTGATCTGCGCGCAAAGTCCTTGAAATCCATTCTGTGTTAAGGTAAGGCATGTTATTCCCAAAATGTGTTGTGGCTGGGTTGTTATAGGTCTGCATGACTCTCGATGTCTTAGGCCTAATTGACCGGAGGAATTATGATATTCTTCTGTAGCCCGACGAATAATTTAACCGTTGTTCATGTGAACTCAAAGACAGCCTATTTATAGACTATTTGTTGGTGGATGTTTGCTGTTTGACCTATCGGGTCGATAAAGTGTAATAGGGTAAATCCTGTATAGTGATTTATCCTATATAGTGCTTGCATAAAGCAAGTAGTGCATACACTTGTGACTTGTAGCTGTTATATATCTGACGTGAACAATCCATTCATTGCGTCTGTCACGTGACAGATGAACGAAAGACTCTGAAGGTAAAATAATTATTTATGTTCCTTGTAAATTATTTTTGACTGTATTATAATGATTTCTTAATTCAGAATATAATCAAGATTGCGTAGGTGGATGTGTTCGGGGGATTTGCCTGTTAAAAGTATAACATTTAAAGCCCCTTAGATGAACGAAATGGCTCGAGAAAAGATTCTTTCATTTTGAGGGACGAGATCAAACAAGAGAGTCAGTAAAATGATTCGAACTTCCCATCCTCGTATGGCACGCGCATAACCAATACCCCCCCCCCCCCCCCCCCCCCCCCCGTTGAAAAAACAAAAAAAACAAAAGTGGGCTCCCCCAAAAGACACGGTATAGTTCGAACACTGCCTATAATTAATTTGACGGGACAACTAAAAATCTTTAAAGTAATTTTTCTCAGTTCCACACTACTTAAGGTCTTTTGCCTTTGTAGGGCAGTGCTGGAAGAGGTGTTAGTGAGGCCAGTAGGGGGTGCTCACCCTGTGGTCTGTGTGGGTCCTAATGCCCCAGTCTAGTGACGGGGACACTATACTGTCAAAGAGCACCGTCCTTCGGATGAGACATTAAACCGAGGTCCTGACTCTCTGTGGTCATTAAAAATCCCAGGATGTCCTTCGAAAAAGAGTAGGGGTGTAACTCCGGCATCCTGGCCAAATTTGCCCATTGGCCTCTATCCATCATGGCCCCCTAATCATCCCTATATACTGATTGGCTTCATCACTGTCTCCTCTCCACCAATAAGCTGGTGTGTGGTGGGCATTCTGGCGCAATATGGCTGCCGTCGCATCATCCAGGTGGATGCACATTGGTGGTGGTTGAGGAGATTCTCCCCTTCCATATGTGAAGCGCTTTGAGGACCCAGAAAAGCACTATATAAATGTAACAAATTATTATTATTATTACAATAGTTCCATAAGAACTCTTTACCACATTGTAAAATAGTAAAAAGTAGTTTTTCTAATTTTTAAGAATTCAGTTAAATTGTGCAATTTCTACATTCGGCTACTTTTGAATGGCAGTAACAGGAGAAACGCGCATTTTGCTTGAGGGAATATTGCTGCCAGAGCAAGAAGCAAAACCTGCCGTGGTCAGAGAGAGAGAGAGAGAGAGAGAGAGCAAAAGAGAGATGTTATGTGTATTAACAACATATTATCAGTTCGGTAATTTTTTTTTTTTGTTGAATTTTTTACTTGTATCATCTTTGAAAAGAGATCAAACTTAAGTCTGTGTTCTACAGCGTTCTAGTTTTACGACTGTTTTAAGTTGGACATTTTATTTTCAGGTCTATGCTCAGAAAGTGAATAAATGGATTTTAAATACAGTGTAAATATAATTTAGTACCATAGAATTATCTTAAAAATACAAAATATTAAATAATAATAATAATAAATTAATTAGTAGTAGTAGTAGTAGTAAAATAATTCATATGTATTAATTACTGTAATATGGTAGTATAGTAATAATAGTATTAATAATAACATATTATTATTAGTAGTAGTAGAAGTAGTAAAATTTATTAATATTAATTAATTACTGTAACTAATATGGTAACATAATATTGATTAAATCCATTAATATTTATACTTATTATTTAACATATTTTATTAATAATATAAATAATCATTAATAAATTAGTAGTAGTAGTAAAATGAATCAATATTTATGAATTGCTGTAGTATTATATTAATTCAATTCATAAATTGTATTATTATTATTTAGAAAGAGGAATTTAGTGTATTTTTAATACAGTACCACTGGCTTGAAGTCAAAGCAGACACTCAGACCAGACAGCTATTTCTTTTAACTATTTTATGGTCAATAAGAGACTGTAAATCATTGCACAAGCTAGTATAAAGAATAGCACATACATTAAGTATACATTAATACTCCTTTTAATCCAGCATATATGGACACTGCTGAATCAATATAATTTTAACTAGGACAGTGTCGATCCTTCAATGAAACGATGGCCCCCGAGGGGATGTTAAGAGATTCATCCTAATATGAAAAGTTAAATGTTCCCAAGAGATGACTTTCACTCGTCTGCTTAAATTTATGAATTATTTGAACATTATAGGCTGTAGCAAAGCAGTCGGAGCAGTGAATGAGAGTCACTATAGAGCCGCATGGATATTCATACACGAGGCCCTTGAGATTGTATGCTGCATGTATTAAACACATCACAACCATTTTGTCTTCGTGAGCAATTTAGCCAAGCACCAGGCTATACTATACTACAAAAACATTTAAAGGCAAGATAAAAGCCATCGTTAAAAAGTTTTAGGTTGTTGGTTTTGATTAAATAAACTTGTTTTACTGCTTACTTTTCTACATATAACTCCATATAAAATATCTTATGATATCTCATATTTATGATACTATGGCATGAACTATAACTTGGGGTTGGGCTTTTTTTGATTTTGGCAAGTAAAAATCCACCAACCTCCTAGAAAAGCAACCAACTAAGAACCACCCAAAACTGCATAGCAATGCCCCATCATCATAAGTGCTACAGATGTGTGAATGATCTCACAGATTATTGAGAAGTGTGATATTATATTTCTAAATGATTAGACATACAATATTCACCCGACAGATGATGTAATATGCATAAAAATCTCAGATTTATGATATTGTGGTCCATATATTAAGTTCCCAAATATAGGACCACAATATCATAAAATTCCACTTGAGATTCACCCTACCAGCCAACTAGGAACCACCCAGAACTTCAAGGAACTGCATAGCAATGGCCTACACCCTTAAAAATAAAGGTTCTTGATTGGCACCTATGGTTCCATGAAGAACCTTTAAGAGGTCATATTATGCCCTTTTACAAACTCTTGATTTTGTTTTTGGGGTCTACTAGAATAGGTTTTCATGCTTAAATGTTTATTAAATTGACATTGTTGCAGCACCTCTGTTCCCAGTCTGTCAGTAACACTCTGTTTCGTTCCTGTCTCTATGAAGCCCCTCCTTCTGAAAAGCGCAATGTGCTCTGATTGGTCAGCTGGACCGGTGTGTTGTGATTGGTCAACCGCTTTGAGTGTGTTGGTGTAGGTTTGAGGTTGAGTTTCAATAGACAACTATCTATCTCAACCAGGCCATGCCCCTTTATTTTGCGTATGCCTTGGGCAGAAATTATTTAAATGAGAGATATTGTGATGTGTACATTCCTGGAAGAATACTCAAGACTACAATCAAGGTGTTTCAGGGAGCACCGAAAATAACTTCCTTTGGAGCTGACTTTGCAGACATTTTTCATGCTCAAACAGCAACGTTGCACACTAAAGAAAGTTGAAAATATATAAATGCATAACAGGTCCTCTTTAATATATGGAGCCACACCATTGTACGAAAGGTTCTTTATAGTGGAAAAAGGTTAGATTATTCTTTTAAAGCTCTTAAAAGTATGATCTAACCTTTTTCCACTATAAAGAACCTTTCGTGAAATGGCGCGTACAGTGGTTCACTGAACATTCTTTGTGGAACCTAAAATGGTGGTTCTATGACATCACTGCATAATAAAAAAATCTTTTGGAACCTGAATTTTTAATAGTTTATCATCATGCAAGTGAGTTTTGCATGGGCAAGCAGTGCTCACATTTTCTCTTTATAAATATCTGGAAAAATAGTTATTTTTGCAATTCCGCTAGTGGCTAAGAATTAACATGCTTCACCTTTAAGTATATGCCAACAGACAGTGTCAGTTGAAGAAAGGTGAGGTGAGGAGAGAGAAAAAAAGAGTTGCATATTCAAATTTTTCCGCCTTTTTCCATGATATTTGACCTGACCTTCCCAAGAGCTGTAGATCCACAAGGTCCATCTTTGCCTCTGAAAATGCTCTGAATATGGGTGGAGCAGTGAGCCTGGAGAAGAGAAGAAATGTGAGGAAGAGAGACATCTCCGAGATCTTGATCTCAGCAGTCTGAACGCTGTCTAATTGCAGAGCAAGGAAAGCGGAGGAGGTGTCCCCGATTCCCCTTTATCCATACACAAAGTTCTCAATTAGAGCTCCCATTAGTTGGGAGTAGATGTCTGTGCTGGAGAGAGCCAAGATGGAGGCCTCCACCAGCAGGTGCAGAGCAGCTCACGGTAATTGACACACCGGGAGAGTGGAAAAACCCGCTCTCCGAGTTCTTTTCAAGCAGATAGTTGAGCTTCCTGACAGCAAATCACTAGCTTTTCCCTCTGTACTATCACTCACTCTCTAGTTTTTATCTGGCTCAGCTCTCCACTTCCTTGTATTAAAGACACGAGAGATGAGAGATGCTCGTGTTCTTTTTGGGAGTATTTAGCTGCACTAGTCTCCAGAGTTCTGATTATAAAATGCCGTCCCATGAGCCGCGTCGCTCGATATTGCAAAACAACCCTGCGAGTTGGTATATCTTTCATCGTGGTGGGTTTTTATCAGTCTATTTTAAGTGAATTTCTGCCTGTGATGTGCATTCCAAGTCTTTATTAGAGTTACTATCTGAAATATGACCACATATTCTCTGATTTGTCTCACCGGTCATGGTTGGTTGCACCTATGAGCTGATTTTCATTGATCTAAATTACCTGTCTGGTCGGGTAGCCAGCAGATAGGGAAATATGAAGGCATAAAATCTGAGTCCTTTCAGTTCATTTTCTATATTCTGTCTCTGGCAATAGACCAGGCTATAGGACCAATCTGCTTGAAATTGATTTTTGCTCTCCCAAGTATCAAAGATCAGACATATCAGGCTAGTATGGAGCTATTTCTTTATTCATTTCAATAATTCATGGTCTAGAGGGAAATGATTTCAGGGAAAGAGTTTTTCAATTACATTGTGGCCGCACAGGGGCTTTTTTTTCTCCCTCCACGCTTTCATGTACAGAGCTCAGGAATAGATGGCTGCAACTAGATATTGCTTTGAAATCTCTTCCTATCATAATGTAAAGGTGAATTTAAGAATATACTAATAAATATGTAGAAAAGGGACTGGAATCATGAACCCTGTGGGACTGTGAAAGATAGCAGGAATGGATAACAGGAGGAAAGATTATTGTATTGAAGTAGCAGGAAGAATAGAGAGGTTTTGGGCTCCGAGTGCATGCTTGTCAGACAGGCAAATTTCTCCCCTGTTAGGCTGTACACATATTCGCCAGCAGTCAGAAAGCTTCACTGCAGTGAGTCTGGCGTATCGGGAGAATAATTGTCCATCTTTTTCCTAGCCCCTAATCAAGTCTAATATAGCCTACATTAATAACCTACAATAATTATTATTTACTCACCCCCGTGAGTAAATTACTTTTTTTAAAGTAATTAATACTTGTATTCAGCCAGGGTGCATTATACTGATCAAAGTGACAGTAAATAGCCTACATTTAGGATGTTGCAAAAGATTTTGGACACACTTTAGATTAGGGTAAAATTCTCACTATTAACTAACTATTAACTAGGCTATGACTTTTGCCTCAATAAACTCCTAAATACTGCTTATTAATAGTTAGTAAGGTAGTTGTTAAATTTAGGTATTGTGTAGGATTAAACATCATCCAAGATGGCAGACAAAGTCGTGTGGGTGTATTGTGTGTTGTGAGTTATCTGTGAGTTATCTGAGTCAACTTCTCATTCTCGTGTTGGACAAAAGTACCAAAAGTATTTTATTTTCCATAGCATCACTTCACTGTGCCCATTTTCCTGTTTACATCTGCCGTCAAGTACCGCTTTTCATCCGTCCCAGGAGAGCGAATAACTGGAGTGGATTTTCTACAAAGTGGATTTGGATTCCACTGCTGCACTCGCCTACTTTACTATGGACGGCTTTATTGGTGCTTTTGGAGAAAAGACGAAGGGGTTGACTCGAATGCTGTGGTTTTTCATTGCACTGTGCCTATCTAACCATTACAGTACTGAAGGTGGTTTTCACGGGTATGACAAACCCCATTTAGTGACTCCACTCATGGTCACAGCACACAGAGGAACGTCTGCATCTGGCTTTGCACTAGAGGTGCCGTGTGCCTGTCTTCTATACTCCAGTTTTGTTTTTGCGCCGTTGACCTGGTCTGTTTGACCAGTGTTATGGCTCTTCAGGATAATCTTACAAAGTGCCCACTGGAATTTTAAAATAGTATAGACAAATTCTAAAGATTATAATATTAAATAATTTAGGCAGAGGTACTTGTTTGTTTTATTACTTTTGATTTCGGGAAACGTTCAACCTAATCCAGGCCCAGTTTCTGCCTCTGCATCAAGTTCAGAAACACCTGCAGATTTTAAATCAAGGTGCGGACTTAGTTTTATTCATTTGAATGTTCGGAGTTTAATCTCTGAAATGGATATGGTTCATATTTGGGCACAGTCAACTGATGCGGATGTGATTGTTCTAACTGAAACTTGGCTAAACAAATCTGTTTTAGACAATGATATTTGTATTAATGGATATAATGTATATAGGTCTGACCGACCAAAAAGGGGTGGGGGCGTAGCAAAAAAAAAAAAAGGTTTCATGTTAAAGTATTGCTTTTTAAATCGGTGCGTAAACAATTAAAATTTTTAGCTCTCGGTCTTGAGGTTTCTAAATCTCTCAGCATAACAGTTGTTGGTTGCTATAGGACACCATCTGCTGATAGTAGTGCTCTCCCTTCTTTATTCCAGCTCTTTTCAGCTCTTGATGCTAAAGAATTTGTAGTTCTTGATGATTTAAATTGGAATTGGTTGTATTCAGCAACCGATGAATTTAAAACCTATTGCGATGCATTGAATCTTTTTCAGATTGTTGACAAGCCCACTAGACCGAACCTAAAATGTCCAGAAAAATCATCACTAATAGATCTAATCTTAACAAACACTCCTCATTCAACTGTATCCATATTTGCGAAAGACATCAGTGACCACTGTGTCATCGCAACGGTTAGAAACACAAAAATTCCTAAAACTAAACCACGCATCCTAACCAAGCATGACATGACATTTTTTTCAGAACAAGGGTTCCTACACGATTTGAATAATTTGGAGTGGGAACAAATTCATTTAATTCCTGACCTTGAAAAAGCCTGGGAATTTTTTTATGCACATTTTTCAGCTTTAGTCAACAAACATGCTCCTCTCAAAATGTACAGGGTGAAGGGTCGGAATAATGCATGGTTTTCTCATCCTTTATCAAATATGCTTCATGAGTGCAACCTGGCATGGGTAAAAGCTAGGAAAACCGATTTAAATTCAGACTGGCTTGATTTCAGGCGATTGCGCAACGCATGCACGGTTGCAGAACATTTTCTTATACAAACATCTCACAATCTAAACAATCCATCAAAATTTTGGAAAAGTGTTAAATCATTAACTGAAAATAATAAAGGTATAGAACTTCCATAATGTATTAATAAGGGCTCTCATACAATCATTGATAAAGTAAAAATGCTTAATTGTTTCAATGAACACTTCATAGCTTCTGTTTTTTTTTTTTTTTTTTTTTTAATTAATGGTGCTCATGTGAACCCTTCGATTGTTCAATCAGAAAGCTTCGTGTCTAGTAAATCATTCAACTTTTCACCAATTGCAATCTCTGAGGTGTGTAAAGCCCTTAAATCTTTAGATGTTTCAAAATCAGCAGGTCCTGATAAATTGGAGCCTTACTTTTGAAAGCTAGCAGCTGATTGTATTGCCCCACCTCTGACTATACATTTTTAACCTTTCTCTTGTCTTAAATGAAATTCCACTAATATGGAAATCAGCTTTTGTTCTTCCCGTTTTAAGGCGGAGATCCCACACACCCAAATAATTACCGGCCCATTTCCAAGCTGTCAGTCTTGGCCAAAGTCCTCAAAATATTTGTCAACAATCAATTAAAGGACTTTATGTCTGTTAATAATACCCTGACTGATTTTCAATCTGGTTTTAGAAAACAACATAGCACAACTACGACAGCCTTAAAAGTACTAAATTATTTTATTGATTCTGTTGATAACAAGAAACACTGTGCAGCCTTATTCATCGATCTATCAAAAGCAATTGATACTGTTGATCATACCTTACTGATACAACGACTTGTCAGTATTGGATTATCTAAATATACTATTGGTTGGTTTAATAACTATCTCTCATTCAGAACTCAATGTGTACAGGCAGAAGGTTTTATCTCTGGTTCACTCAATGTAACTAAAGGTGTGCCACAGGGGTCAGTCCTAGGAACACTTCTATTTACTCTATATATAAATAATATTGATCAAAATGTTCATAATGTACATTTTCATTATTACGCTGATGATACAGTTATATAGTTCAGCATCCACACCCAGTCTGGCTCTCTCTCAGTTACAGCTTGCATTTAATATTGTTCAGCGTAACTTATTTGAATTAAAACTAGTTTTAAATGCTGATAAAACAAAAGTGATGTTGTTTTCGAAATCAAAATCAATCCCTCATAATCTTCTGCCTATTACTACGTCCCAAGGTTCGAAGATTGAGTTTGTGTCTCAGTATAGGTATCTTGGGATTTTAATTGATGACACTCTCTCCTTTGGCCCTTATGTTCAGCAACTGGTGAAAAGATTGAAAGTGAAATTGGGTTTTTACTTTAGAATCAAATCCTGTCTTTCCTTTGAGGAAAAAAAGAGGCTTGTTGCAGCCACTTTTATGTCTGTACTAGACTATGGTGATGTTATATATATGCATGCATCTTCACTGTGTTGCATGCTTTAGACACTGTTTATCATGGTGCACTGAGGTTCATAACAAATCTTAAAACCCTCACTCATCATTGTGTGTTGTATGCTCAGGTTGGATGGTCTGCTTTGTCCATCCGAAGACAAAATCACTGGCATTTTTTTATTTATAAATCTATCCTGGGTCTACTTCCTTCATATCTCTGGACATTTTCAAAGTAGTTTTAAAGGATTTGGAGAATGAAACATTGAGCTGTAGATGTTTTAACTAGTTATGTACTGATATTGAAATTTTATTGGATTTGCTTGTGTGTGTATGTGAATGTATTGACAGATGTTATCTGTTAGACTCAAACAAGCTGTGTCTGTCAGTCTTGGCCAGGACGCTCTTGTAAAAGAGATTCTTAATCTCAATGTGCTTCTTTTCCTGGTAAAATAAAGGTTATAATAAAATAATAATTAAGGGATGTATTTTAGAGTATGGTCATGCAGAATAAGGCATTAATATGTGCTTTATAAGTACTAATAAACAGCCAATATCGTAGTAATATGCATGCTAATAGTGAGAATTGGACTCTAAACTGGTGTTACCCAGGTACTTCAAATAAACACGTTCCCTTTAAACTTTCTATTCATCAAAGAATTTCCACAAAAGTATTAGGCAGCACGGCTGTTTTCAACATTGATAATAATAGTAGATGTTTCTCACTAAATCAGCATATTAGAAAGATTTCTGAAGGATCATGTGACATCACATTTGTATCACATAAGTCAATTACACTTTGTAATATATTAAAATAGAAAATGCATTTTAAATTGTAATGTTATTTCACAACATTACTGTTTCTGCTGGATTTTGATGAAATAAATGTAACCTTGGAGAGCATGAGAGAGATGGTCTCTTTTGCACATTCTGTTGACTAAGTACATTTGCAACTACAAACTAACACATGTATTAGTATTTAATACAGTAATTAGTACACTGTCTGCTTAATATCTGCTAACTCTTTATTGTGATGGTCCTCCAACAGACATTCTACTGACTACAAGTAACTTTGCAACTACGTCAACTTATTCTAACCCTAACCCTACTAATACTCTACTAACACTCTAATGAGAGTTAATATACATGATGATGCATGGAGAACAATATTTTACATTAATAGCGAGCAAAATTTCAGTCTGTTCCACACATTTGGAGTTTGACGGACACCATAAACTTCCACTTCATGCAAAAGAGTTGCATGAGCAAATGTCAATGGGTTTGAAATGACTTGAGAGTTGGTAAATAATGACAGAGCATTAATTTGTAGGTGAAATATCCTTAAGCCCGAACTAAGTTGGGGTTTGGCTGGTAGGCAGCTGCAGCTGGTTTCTACGGTTCTGTTTCCTTGGAGATTATTCCAAAATTGTTTATGCTGATGCGGTTTCCCCATGGGAGAGCACAGCTGTGGTCTCCTGGGGTCCCCGCTCTCCATCGCCCCTTAATTACTCCTGAGAAGTGCTCAAATTTAGTGATTAACTGCATCAAAAGAGTTTTAATGAGAATTCATGTTTAATCATGCATCTTTTCTGTGGTTAACGACATGTTGTTTAAGCCTGTGTATGCAAGTGGGGGAAAGTGTAAAGAAGCAGGTGTGTGAGAGATACCGAGGGTCATTTTTGTGCTTTTTTTTATTTATTTGACTTTAACTTTATGGAACTTGCTGGTCTTTCTAATTCTGGAATTTCGATTTAGAAATGTAATAAGAGCCATGCTGCTTTCAGATTATAGCAAGCATGAAATAAACTTAATTGCTTGTGTTGCCAGACATCCTTTTTTTTTGCAGCCGCATTTTTCCACATTTCTCAATTATCTCTTCGAAAATGAAGGTTCTGTTTTCTGGAACAATTACACACATCCACAACACACACACATGCATAGACCGGAAAATAATTACATCTGAAATATGCATTATCATTCTCAATTTCATGCAGTCTCGTTCTAAGTATGCATCTTTTCCCAAATTGATTACAGTTCTCATTTTTTTATAGAATTAGGTTGAATATCTAAGAGAGAGACTCTCTGCCAGCTCGGCAGGACGAATCTCTGGCATGTATAAAGAAATGATAACAGATTCTATGCATTTGTTTGTGTGCATTGTTCTGGAAAAAAATAATCACCTCTAATATAATGCAACAACATAAAATGTAACATTAGGTATAAATGTGCACGTGTCTTTGTTAAAGAACTCAACATAAACAGTGGATCAAGTTGATTATATTGGTCCTATCGCATGCACAAGTACATCAGAGCAGTGTGTTCTTCAAAAAGAGAAATGACACCAGATATAGATGCAAGACTATATATGAGTTTAGAAAGTACTCCCACATCTGTTTCCCACATCTGCTAGCGTGCGATTGTGTTTTCAAGAACATATGGATGAACTTGATAATCAAGTATGCAAACGCTCTGCATAACTTTTTATGCAAATGAGCTCATTATAATCCTTAACTTTTAATCGGTCCAGTTCAATTGTCATTTTCCCTGTCATACTGTCAAAGCCTCTCTTAAATAATTGGTATGTTTGAATAAGTAGATGCTTGATGAATTAATTCAGCAATTATCACCAAATTGCTGATTATATTGTGCATGTTTTGAAGTCCAGCTTCAAATGGATCACGAATTTTATAACTTCTAAAGACCCCTAAGGTGGTCCAGGCAGGTCGAACACTCTTCTGAAGGAAACCATGCAGTGCACAACCTCAGTTAAACCACCAAGTGCCATTTGAACCCGTTGCTCTTCATTTGGAATGGCGAAAACGGCTGTTGCCTGGGAAACCAGTAAAAGCCTTCGAACTAGATTGTACAGGGGTCAGAACTTAACTGTGAGGCTGTGAACTGTGAAGCTTCTTGCTAACTCTATCGCTCTCTTTTTCTCTAACCTCCCCTGAAATCAAGAGGTGGGGACACATCAATGATCTGTTTGATGTTGGTGTCCAGCAGGTTTACTATTCTATCCAATTACCACTGTGCTTTTGAGCCTCGGTTTTGAGTCGCACAGCAATGCATCTGGCTTTTGGTTTCTCTCTGTGTGTGCGAATTTCTGTGTAGTTCTGTTTGTGTGTGGGTATATTTACAGGTCGCTCTATTTTAATCTCCATGTCCACAGGGGTTAGAGGAGACCGCCGGCTCAGACCTGTGATAGGATTAGTTTGCCTCCCCAACACAGTTGAGGAATTGCGCAATACATATGTTTAACGCTGAGTGACGGGTCAGATTGGTCGGACGTGGCTTTTTGCCCTCGATTCAATCAGTTTTTAAATAAGATGATCCATTTCGGCTTTAAAGGAGGTTAATATTCATTTCCCCCTTTTGTGCTAATAAAAGACCAAAATGCCTGTGGATTTACTGAGAGCTGCTCCGCAGTGGCTCAGGTGCTTGTCACTAGTCCATTCTGTGTGTATAAGGGTGTGTGTGCAAATATCAAGTAGCTTAATATAACCCACGGTCTTGTAGAATTTATTCCAGACATGTTTTTCCATGGAAAATGCTATAGGATAAATTCTACAAGACATTTTACAATGACCTGGATGAGTCCATCCATCCATCCATCCATCCATCCATCCATCCATCCATCCATCCATCCAATATTTCTTATCCGTCCATCTGTCCTTCTATCTGTCTTGTCCATCCGTCCGTATGTCCGTCCATCCATCCATCCGAATAAAGATCTTTCTTTCTTTCTTTAAAATTTTTGTTAACTTAAGATATTTATTAAATATGATTAACATAACTTATAACTTAACGCATGCACCAAATTTGGCATTAATATTCCACTTTTTAATGAACCGATAGGTCTATTTTGCAAACTGTCAGTATATTATGTGGAAAAGATCCTCTTTGTATTTTTTTTTATATTTTCTCGATAATATTTTAGCCATTTGTTCATTTTGTTTTACGTTTTGGCCTTCACATTGACTCTATAAAAGCTAAATAATTAGGAAACAACATGTCTTTATGATATGACAATAGTTCAGTTGTATGAAAATATATAGCTGCCTTTATATTGTAGAAAGAGGGTGCCTCGCAAAAGGATCATATTTGGCTGGCATTAAATAGTTTTAAAATTCCTGCTTTACACAATAAGAATCTTACTGTCTGCAACCTGGTAAAAGAAGCTGTAAAATGTTTTCTCACTGATAACCAAGTATTACATGACTACAGCATGCAACCACACTGGATATAGGTGCCATGACTATCCAGGGCTGTCAATGGGCGACCTTCTGCTTTTTCGTTCTCTCTCTCCTGCTCTCTCTCACCGCGCTTATAGCGTGCCCTCTGACGCAGCAGTTGGCTCCAGTGTTTAGAAGAAAGGTGAAAAGCTTTGGTTATCATTTCTCTCCATGGTGTGGCGGCAGGCATGTGAAGGACTGTGGAGTGCAATCACAGCTCTATAACATCGTTGGACAGGCGACTGAGTCAGAAAGTCACTGAACAATGGAGCCAGGGATTATTTTTGTAAGCTGTCGTCCTTGCAATGAATAGGACTCTGGGTAGTTATTACCCAGCCGAAACCTTGCGAGCTACACAGAGAAAATAGCACAAAAATCACTCTAACAAGATCATGATTCTGTTCTTTAGTCCAAATTGGACATTGTGCATGTATGTTTGAACCAGTGTAGGACTTTTCCCCCCCTACATTCCTACAGTCTTCTATGCTCATCTAGGCCTCAAACAAACAGTAGCATTGTGAAATATCATTATAATTTGAAACAACTGTTTTTTTTATAGTTTTTTTTTTTATATATATTTTAAAATGTAATGTATTCCTGTGATATATATCAAAGCTGAATTTGTAGCAGTCATTACTCCAGTCAATTTGAAATCAAGTGAATCTCCAGCTAGATTTCCAAAAGTACAACTGGATCTCACATTCTCATTGGTCAACAGTTTGTTTCAGCAAAGAATAAAGTATCCTCAACATTTTGTTTACTGAGTGAATAAAAGTGAAAAGTGAAAAAAATTGTGAAATGCAAACTCAGAATATTACTCAAACTTGCAATAATTAGGTTAAATAACACAAATATACTTTATTTAATGTCACTTTATCAACCACTGTCTGGGCCTTTACATTTGCCAAAAATATAACTTTTTTTTTTATTAAAAACAAACAAACAAACAAGCCCAGGTGATAAAGTAATGCAAAAGTAATTGAATTAATTTTTAATTAAGTAACCCAACATTTTAGGAAGTAAGGCAATAACACATTACTTTCAAAAGTAACTTTCCCTATCACTGTTTGAGCATTAAAAAGATTTGCAAGGTTGCAAAGCTCAAAGTCCACTCCAAAGAAAGATATTCTATTTAACAGAATCCACTTTCCAAGAATTACAGCGAACGACTCTTTTGGTCTACAATAAATTTTTTTCCGGATCTTGTGAAGTCACAATGATACTACCCAACCACTAGCCATTGTAAATAATCCCCAACCAAGGAATATGCAAAAAATGTGCGAGGCCCGTTTGAGCTGCATTAGACAAGACAGTGTTGTCAAAGAGATGCTGTTTTTTCCAAACATTATTTGTTTGACCTTCCTAAGGCTGACGAACTTAGAGTGGTTAAAATGTATTTTAAACACTGTTCCTGAACATTATAATCCCAACGTTTATCTGTGTGCTGCACATTTTACGGAGAACAGCTTCCAGTCAGAACCTAAGAGAGTACAGTGCAGTATACGCACAAAAGATTCTCCTGAAATGGAGCAGTTTCCACTTTGTCGGGACAATCTGTTGTTTGTGGATCACGACATGTAAGTATGTCTTATTATTTGTAGTTGTGTTTTCTATTAACAGTTCCAATTATACGTTTTATATTGTTGCTACGAAGTAAACAAAGGACAAAGCTGTTTGCCTCCGCTCAGCTGCTAGCCAACATTAGTGTTGATATAGAGTTTACTTTAGCTTTTGTAAGCTCTTGCTTTTGTAAGGCTGTTCACCGCCCCTCAGGAAAATTAACCATGGTTTTGTGCTCGATTTCTGTTTGTATTATCATAGTTTTCCGACAAGTATCATGATTAAATTGTGTATATCATATCTAAAATGTATTATAAAATCAAATAAATAAATACAAAAATCCGTGCATGAAATCTGCTCTGGACGATTCTCTTGTTTGTTAACATTCTTAAATCTGAATCAGGCTTGAACTGGTTTGAAGTTGACACCATCCTTAATATTTACACCTGAGCAGATGAAACTTGTGGTTTTGGTAAGGGTCGTGACATTTCCCGAACACGTGCTTTTCCGCTAAGCAGTGCCAATCACATCACACTGGGTCAGTTAACCAATCACAGCACATTTTGTATTTCGGAAGGCGGGTCTTCATCGAAACAGGAACTACATGGCACGTTCAAGCCAGTCTGGGGAGAGAGGAGCTGTAATAATGTAAAATATGTGAAAAAGAATGTGTTTTTTGAACAATCAAGCATGAAGGCGTATTTTAGTTCTCCCCAAAAACAAAACCAAGTCGGCAACTTTTTTTTGATCATATTCAGTGAAATCGACACTATAATCCGACAGAACAACATAAATAAATTGGTTTTAGAAAAAAACCCGAGCTTCTAACTCCACCTGGAGCGTGTTATTTGTTTTGCAAAAATCCACCGCTCCCGTCTCATCGGGTCCAATCAGCGCAGGGGGGTGTGAGATCTGACTGTCAATCACAGTTCGTGCACACGCCACAGATCCCCTCTCCGTCACGCAGACGCGCACATTACAATATCACATGCACACGACACGCCTGAAGTTCGCCTGAAGATTGTACGAAGCGTGATGGCGGAGAGAAAATCTACTAACAAGCTTCCAATTCCTCGGTTATTGCTATCTATGGATAGATTAGCCAGGGCAGCCTACCTCCGAGTCCATGGTGTTGATCGATGCTGAAGAGACGCGCGCGTTCACAGAAAATCAGGTACACATGCACTGACGATGGGCGGGTGCTCGTTGGTAGTGGGGGAGGGGCATGAGAGTTGTAAACCTTCACAATTTTGGTTAAGTCCACTCAATCTGCCAGACTTGCCGACTGCAGCTTTAAGCGGCATAATAGGACACTGTTAAATTAAAATAAAATGCTTTCTTTTTTTTCATATAATGTTTTTAGCTCCGTAGTTAAGTCAAGTGTTGTAGGCTACGTTTCTTCAAGTGCTTTAGGAATTAGTTCGACTGAATCATCAAACGAATGATTCACTTAATGTTTCTATTCAATCTCATCCTCGAGTTCCTTGCTCTCTGTGAAATGAAAAGACGAGTTTTGTGCAGTGGCAGTGGCCTGGAAGAACACAATAACACTTGAACACTGCCGAAGTATGGCTGCCTTTTATCTTGAAACTTTGTGGCCTAACCATAACCTCTCACTCTTTTGCTCAATAGGGTGATGTCACCAAGGTGTAAGAGTGTCAGACTGTCAAGACTTGCATTCCATTTTCTCACACTCATTTCTTTTTTTCAGAGACAGCTTCTGAGAAACAGAAGTACATGTGCGACTTTTGACTTGGGTGTACTGACACACTACTTATTGTTTGTCCTTGATCCGTTCAGTAAGATTTGACATACACCTAGACCCACGCTTTTCCGTTTGTATACAGTATGTATTATATAAATGTCATAGAGTGAAAGAGAAAAAAAGTATATTTTGCTTGTACACTGAATTTACCAGCTTGAGACCTTGGTTATGCAATGCTTTTAATTCCCTTGAAATAAATCTCAAACCAACATTCAGTCCATCCTGCAAAATCCACTGGCATTTCACCCTGTCTCCGTTTGTCATAATGGCCACGATTAAAGCCTCTTACATTAATTAGTCTGTCTTTCAGCTTATTAATGTCACTGTGTGTACCTGCCGGGATATGAGGGCTTTGTCTTCTCCCCTCTCTCATCATTTCTTTTCCTTTCTCACTTTGTTTACTCTTCCAGGAGTGTGACAGCACGATGACAGACACTGGCTCGGGCATCAGGAACTTGCTGATGCGTTGCTTCCTTCTCTTTTATTCTGAGTTCAGTTTAAAGAAACTTTTTTGGCCAGACTTTGCAGTTACAGGGAAAACAATTTTTTTTTTTTTTTTTTTTTTTTAATAGAAGAAAGCCCTGAAAATGAAAAATGAAACGAATGATATAACACCCATCCTATAAGGTATAGTTACCATCCAGTTTCTTGCTTGGTTATGGAAGTGTTTGCCTTTTTCAATTTCTCCATAGATTTTTTTTTTTTTTTCATGAAAATAAAGACAAAGGTAGACATTCTTGAAGGAAAGAACATTACATATTACACAATTTAATCAATAATAAAATTGCAATATACACAATTAACTAAGTTACTGATTAATACAAAGAATGATTAATACAAAAACTACAATATTTTTTCAAGTTTATCGCTATATACAATTTCTTGAGAGAGCTATGAGACTTTGTGATTTGTAGAACTGGAACGGTCATGGAAATGAAGATTTTTTTTTTTTTTTATTGCATAAATAATGGCATTATGAAATTACTTTATTGCATAAAGATATTTCGGTTACACTTTACAATAAGGTTAATTTGTTAACATTAGTTAATGTATTAACTAACATGAACTAACAATGAGCAATGCAGTTGTTAAAGTATTTATTAATCTTTGTTAATGTTATTTCTGTCATGACGACTCTCGGAGTGATTGGCATGGTAATGGATATGACAATGTTGATATGTTTGGTCTTGGCGGAATAGATATGCTACACTGCTGCTGGTTTTATTGCTGCTACTGCTACAGAGTACGGGACTTGCTACTGTCAATACATACATAACACGCTGCTGTGAGCAAGACATGCTGCTGCTGTACAACATGAATTACCTGTAGCAGATCTATACAGGTGGAGCTGGGGAAGGTGGAGGGTTTCTGAAAGCACGCTGCACTGCTAAGGCAAATGCTACCCAAGTATTTGAAGGTTGAGCAGCGAGCTCATTGGCTTCTGATACGGCAGTAACCAATCAGCTACGGCCTATAGATAACGATGTGATTATGGACAGATGAGTAAAAGGACCTATTAGCCTGCACCATTTAGAGTTTCATGCCATGCAATAAATTCATTAAATAAATTTCATGCAATAAAAGTTTAGCTGTTCATTGGTTGTACGTGTTAGTTCACAGTGCATTAACGTTAACAAATACAACCTTCAATTTTAACAATGGATTAGTAAATGTTGAAATTAATATTACAGTTTTTTTCAATTGTTTACATGCAATTTTGAAAACCGGGTTCTTTTTTTCAAAATATAATCACAATTATCCAAACACCGCACTCAATTTGCATAATTCCTAGATTGTTTGCAAAATGACACTTCAGTCAAAACATATACACATATTTGTGAAAATGCTATTAGTTTTCATTTAACCAACACAGTCCTCATTGATCAGACACTATTGCAGCCAGTTTCACACTGCTGTGATAAATAAAAAACACATTTGTAAAAAAAAAAATTTTTAGGAAATAGCATGTGCTAGATTTTTGGCCAGACATTATGTAAGAAAAAAAAAAAAAAAGTAACAAACCCACAACATTCTTCATGATTAGTTTGAGATATAGGGAGAATGTACACAAATAGGCCTACTATAAACTTGCCAAGCACTGCACAACACTGATGCTGCAGACTGAATATTTCAAGTATTTATTTCAATACTTACAGTATTTCTTACCATAATCAGTTACAGTAATCAACCAACAATGAAATCAATGAAACAAATAAAATCTGTAGACAAATAAAAATTACTGCATGAAGTACATACACTTTGACTACTGTAAAAGCAACAAGGATACTGTAACTATTCATCATCTCTCCGTCTGGCTGGATCAGGCCATAAGATTTCATCCACATCACAGGCTATGTCTTCATTGGCAAGGCACCGTTGGAAGAATCGCCTCGTGTGACGAATCCCCTGCACAGAAGCTGCTTCGATTTGATCACAGGCCTGCTCCATGGCCTGAATGAGGGGCAAACGGTCATAGGGCCGCAGGTCGTATACCTTCCACTGCCATGCTGAAAAAAACTCTTCTATTGGATTCAGGAAGGGGGAGTATGGGGGAAGGTATAAGAGTTCAAATTCAGGGTGCTCATGATACCAATTCTGGACCAGAGCAGCCCGATGGAATGAGACATTGTCCCAAACGACAATGTACCGCATCTGGTCCACTTGGTTTACAGTTTTTCTCGATTGTTTACACACATTTTCTGAAAGCATGCCTCATATTCTCAGAACTCTACACACAAATCCAAA
This sequence comes from Rutilus rutilus, assembly GCF_951802725.1. Lineage (NCBI taxonomy): Eukaryota > Metazoa > Chordata > Actinopteri > Cypriniformes > Leuciscidae > Rutilus > Rutilus rutilus. The sequence goes on along the minus strand of NC_140224.1, from coordinate 31,072,815 downwards.
AACACACACACAATGGGCAAAACCCCTCAATTCTCCTGCAAAATGAAACTTTACATTCAAAACAGTGTTATTTCTTCTCAAAATGGTATTTTGTTTTCAAATGACACACACAAACCATCATATGAATAGATATTTATAAGAACCAGTTGAACACTGATGTGCTCAATGTAAAACACTATGATGAATGGAAAACACTTCTTCTCCATTCATCATAATGACTTAGGCCTTTTTTTGTTCAGTGTCACACTTTCTACAGACAGTACATACATAAGTGTGTTGTAAAATATCTGAGAATATTGTTTTTATACTCAGAACACACAAATACACGGTAACAAATATATTTTATTTTTCCCACAAAAACAATGTACACAGTGTACATCCCAACCAACACAAAGTTGTACATACAGTGGTCTACATACAAAACAACAGAAGAATTTACTGTATACAGTTACAGTAATAAAAAAAATCCAATGTTGGCCTTCATTGCTCCATTGAAGAGCTCACCTGTTGCCCTTTTATGCTAAAGCTCTGATTGTTAATTGTAAAACTGTGTGACGGGTGTTTGCCCATGTGATGAGGCAGTGTGCATATCTGAATGGCAGTGTGTTCCTTGTGAAAACAAGAGATTTTCTGCATGAAAATTGTGCCAAAAGCAGAGAATTGTGTGTAGTGTTTTGATAAAAGTGTGTTTTAGAACTGCAATTTGAGTGTAAAGCAGGAATTGTGCATGTAGTTTAGCAGAATTGGTTCAGGGGGTTGGTGAATGAGTTACATGTTGTGGTCATTGTGTCTCAAGTACCAGAAAATGTGTGTAAACAATCGAGAAAAACTGTAATGCTGTGACAGTCTCGTGCAATCTGTCAAGAAATGCAAGTATTAGATTTGCATTATAGGGTCCCAGATTTGCATGGTGGTGGAGGACCCCATTTTGTGTAATAGCAGCGCAAAGGGTGATGTTACCCCCTCGCTGCCCTGGCACATTGGTGATTGCCCTGTGTCCAATTACATTTCTCCCTCTTCTTGTTTTCGCAAGGTTAAATCCAGCCTCATCCACATAATAAATTCATGTTGAATTTCTGCAGCATCCATTTGCAAGACTCTCTGAAACACAGTAAAAGACAATAGGATGCTACTCAATATCTATTGTACAGTATTTTTTTGTGCCAGAACATTATGAGCAGTGCACAATTTTAGATTAGATTAGATTAGATTCAACTTTATTGTCATTACACAAGTACAGGTACAAGGCAACGAAATGCAGTTTAGGTCTAACCAGAAGTACCACACTAATACCACACCATAGTAAGATGAACAATACATACCTCCACATACTCATTGCGCAGATGTTTCACTCTTTCTGAATTTCTGTCAGATGGTACCCGATACAGTTGCTTCATGTATATTTTAATTTTTCTTGAGGATTCGACCTAATGTTGACAGAGAGACTCGTTGGATGTTATTGAAAACATGGTCATCATTGATGATATTGGCTTGGATTTCTCGCAGCCTGATACAATTATTGGTCAAAACCATGATCACAATGGCGCACAATGGCGCACTCTTGTGCATGAGTGAACATAGGGCCCCTTCCACCTTGGTGTCCTCGACCCTCAATCCTATGTAAAAAAAAAAAATATATATATATAAAAAAATACACATGCAGCCTACTGTCAAATGTCACAGTAAACAATATTGATGATAAGTACAGCAAGCTTCAGTTTCAATGTACTGTGTGGTTAGCTTACCGGTTTTCTCGATGAAATGTCCGAATTACTAACGCAACAGTATTTCTGCTGAGATTTGGTTGAACTCTTTGTCCAGCTTCCATCAGTGTCAGTCCATGGTTGATAACATGGTCAATAAGTGTTGCACGGATTTCTTGAGTCAAATTTGGTCCTCGTCTTCTTTGTTCAGGTTCTATCAACTTTTCAAGTCCTTCTCTACCTCTTCCTCTACCCAGGCCTCTTCCTCTACCTCCTTCTCTTCCTCTACCTCCTTCTCCTCTTCCTCTATCTCCTCTTCTTCCTCTACCTGGGCCTCCTCCTCTACCTCCTTCTCCTCTTCCTCTACCTGGGCCTCCTCCTCTACCTCCTTCTCCTCTTCCTCTACCTCATTCATCTCCTCTTTGAGCTCCCCCTCTCATTCTCATTCTTCTTCTTCTTCTTCTTCTTCTAGCTCCTTCCATTTTTGTTGAAGACAGGTGAACTCACCTGCTGCCTTTTATAGCACACCCGAGTGCTGCGTTTTCAAATTAGCACATGTGTGCTTCCACACCTGGTGGATGTGATTATCCAGTTCGTTCATTAGTGTGGTCATTGGCAATCCGGGGCTTTGTAATGACAAGGAAGTAACCTCACAATCCTTATCTGTGTCTAAGGTGTGAAAATGTGTGTAGAGTTTTACAAATCACTGTGTGTAATGTTTTGCAAAAAGGGTGAAGCAGACATTGTGTGTAATGTTGTGCAAATCTGTGGAGGTGTTTTGCTCATTGGAGTAGAATTTTGCAAATTGTGTGGACATTTTTATTTTAGTGTGTAAACAATCGTAAAAAAACTGTAACTAAAATTAATACACGCTGTAGAAGTATTGTTCCTTCTTAGTTCATGTTAACTGAAGTTGTTAACTAATGTTAACTAATGAACCATATTGAGGTTTTACCGATTTTTTTAAAGTTTAGATTTGTTATTATTATGATTTAATATAAAATTGTTAATAATAATAATAATTGTGTGTGTGTGTGTGTGTGTGTGTGTGTGTGTGTATCAATGTTTGTGTAATGTTAACATGCTATCATTGAAAATGGAGAGAATTAATGAGATTTTTACTTCTGGAGCCCCACTGTTCTCTATTATTGCAGTACTGCTAACATTTTTGGCTCGTTTGTGATAAATCATTTGTGTTTTTCCTCATTTGCATCTCGCCTTGGATGAGAGCAACTGCTGAATGGTTAAATATAAATGTAAGTTTTATTAGGAAGTATGACAATAATGCAATGCATTACTTTCAAAAGTAACATTCCCCACCTCTCTCTTTCTCTCTACCTTCCTCAGTTTCTCTGTATCTCCTTCACAGTCAGTGTCACCTACATTATTTAGTGCTCTAGTACCTGTCAGTCCTACACACCTGAAAACCCTGTAAGACTCCAGCAGCAGTGCAGGGATCCTCGACACGCGTCTCTCTTCATTCAGACCTGCTGTGTATCCAGCACTGAATATCAACGGTGAGGTAGAGAATTACACTTTGATAAGGACTTTAAAATATATATATATATATATCCTTTAACTGAACGAATCACTGCATCCAAAAACAGATCGGGAGTGGCCAGAACAGCATGTCAATAAGTTACTTCAAAGAAAGAAAGGCAAAGTAAATGTGAATATTAAATGTATACTAATTGTTGAGGGTGATGAGTAGATTCTTATATTATATTTGGTAAAAGCCAGTTTGTGTTCAGCCTATTTATTAGTGGAGTTCGTTCGCATTAGGGGTAAAAAAAAACAAAAAACATAACTCTATGTGTGTTGAACATTCAACGGGTAACTAGTCATGCACTGTTTGTTAACCATGTGGCTTGTTGATGTTACACTACTTTTTCTAAACATTCAGAGTTACAATTTTCACCTGGTGGACGATTACATTTCTATGCCATTTTAAAGGTTCCTATTTTGTTTTGGAGGTCTCTTACAATAGGTGTACATGCATCCTGAGGTTAAAATGGTTCTCCCCTTGTTTCCGAGAGCCTGCTCTGCTCTGATTGGTCAGACGGCCCAGTCTGTTCTGATTGGTCTACTGCTTACAGTGTTTGTTGGAAACTAAATGACTATTACCGTATCTGAATTTCAGCTCTGATTCCTCAGCACTTGTGATAGGAACAGTAACAATGGCATCATGGCAATTCCAGCGTGAGTCTTCAACATTTGGAAGTGGATGCAAAGTGAATTTGCTTTCACAGTGCAGAAAACAGCATCTTCTCAACATGTCGATAACATGAACCAAACTCTTCCAGGCCTCAGTTGCAGCAGTGTTTGAGGGCGGGTCAAATTGGGCATTGTTTGGAGGCAACCATGAAGACCATAGGCTGGCATTAAGCAAATTTGTTACAAACCTATGTAGATTCATGCAGGAAGTAAGACTGAAATAACTGACAACTCGTTTCAGGCAGTTCAGAATCGGTTCTTTCTTGTGGGAGACAATAACATTTATCGTCACTTTGATCTTTTGAAACGTTGCAAACCTTTTACATTCGTAAACCGCTATATCACTACATTAATGGTAATATCTGAAAAAGCATAATAGGGTCACTTTAAGGAGGGACCTGAAACGAAATCTACACCAGAATGTCATAGAGACTGGGCTCTTTACTTGTGTCAGCCAGCAACCATCTGTCCTGGTACAATTAACCTAGAAACCGTAAAAAAACACACTGAACACTGCCTTAGAAACAACATAACAAAACCCTGGCAGCCATCCACAACACCCTAGGTGGCGTCTTTTTTTTAAAATCTGTTATTCTAATGTCACATATTTGTATGTATCAGTAACAGCATATGAATGAAAGAAAAACAATAACTGTTTAATGCAAGTTATTTCACAATCTGCTAATTTGAGCCTACAACCTGCAATACTGCATGCTCTTGTAATAGTGAACGCTCTAGGAGTCTAGCTGCCAAAAGTAGCAGTGTTCCAGACCACAGCCCTCTCTCTCTTACTCTTTCTGCTGCCAGTCATATTTCATGAAGGTTCCATTTTGTGTGAGATTCCATGCAGAGGTGAATTCTAAAGCAATACCTCTCTTAAATTAGTCTGTTTCAATTGATAAAGTGAGAACAGTATAGGCTTGTTCACCTCGCTGAATCAAATCCTATAATGCATTGTGACAAGTTCGATGAAAAAAAAATCCATCCCAGTTGGCAGACAAAGCAAGAGAAATGTCGAATATGTAATGTATTTAATACAAAATGTAGCAATAGTTATGGACTTTTTTTTTTTATTCTACATGTTTTACTCTTTTTGTGTTATGTATTTGTATGCTTTTACGAGTATCATGCTGACATCATACTCTACAGAAATCAAATATGGTGAGTTTAATTTTATTGTGCAATTTCTTATCATGACCTTGACAATGAAATTCTCATCATGAGAATTGCTGCTGATAAAAAAGTATTTCATCATCAGCCTCTTATGAATTTCAATGGAGGGTTCAGGTACAAATATGGCAATATTCAAAATGTGTTTTTGGTCCCCAAAAAAATCTATCTATCAATCCATCCATCCATTCATCCATCCATCTGTCTGTCTGTCTCATTCTATCTGTCTCGTTCGTTCCATCCATCCATCCATCCATCCATCCATCCATCCATCTGTCTGTCTATCCATCTATCCATCTGTCTGTCTGTCTTTGTCAGAATATATGGTTTCGAATCCCCGATTTCACCACTAGTGTGCCCTTTTTTAAAGAACCAGATCCAATACCACATTTCCACAGTACTCACAAGTGTTAAGAAGGCTGGTCCACTTCCAGGCCTCACAACCTGGCCGTAAAGGTGCTTTACAGGTTTATTCACAGATTAGCTTCGGCCCTCTGACATGTATGATTAACCCAAAGGAGTGCTGCTTGATGTGGAAGTTGTTTTTCCCGCAGGCCAGAGAAGATCAATAATCTTTGAAGTATGCTTGTGTGTTTGTTGGGTGTGTGGGCGAACAGGCTTCACAGGAGAAATCAGACCTGAAAAGTAGTCTGATGTTGGCTTGTTCTGCCATCTGACCTCCACTCTGGTGAAGTGTTACCGATCCTACAGTAAATCCCTACATATGGATGTGCATGTGTTTGCATTTGCATATATTTGCGGATGTGTGTGTGCATGCATACTATCCCGGAGCATGTGTAGGTGTGTGTTTTGCTGAATGCAGACTCTCTGTATTTCTCCACTGGATCATAAGTGCAAGACTCAGACCAGCTCTCAGTGTGTCCCAAATGATTCCTTTGACTGATGTATGAATTGATGTACACACTTCTGATATACACTCTTCTTTACATTCTCTTTTAAAGTCTGTTTAGTCTCTCTCTAGTTTTCTTTCTTGTTTTCTGCTCTGAGAAATATGATTAGGATCTTCGTTTATCATAAAAAAAAATCCTATATATATATATTTGTATGTTATATTTTTAATCAGTCTTGTATACAACATTCTTAAAACAAGATACATTTTTAAAAAAAGGCTTAAGTAAAAAAATTTTTTTTTTTTTAATAGTATATATGAATTATTTCCTATGCAGTTTTGTTTCTGAAGTAAATTTATCTTTATATCTATTTAAGATGTTTACATATTTTACTGGGGATCCATACATTAATTCATTCATTGCTCCATTTCTTACCGTAGTTTTGCTATTGTTTTGATTCAGCCATCTGTAATTCTAAGATCAATATTCCCAGTCAAAATGCTCTTTAACTGTCAATTGAACTGAATGTACGTTGTGAGTCAACCTGTTTTGGGGTAGATTGGGTAGTTCTTTTATGTTTGTAATGCAATTTAATAATAACAATAGTGCATTTGCATTTATGTATTCTTCATTTAGCAGATTATGTTGCCCACAGAAAAAGACAATAATTTTGGAAAAATGAAAACACAAAAGATTAATCACAAGAAGCCAGCAATTTTAGCAATGCCACAATACAAACATTTGATTAAATGTCAATTTACAATCCAATTCTTATTTGAATGGGAGGACTGATGTGAATAGAGTGTTGAAGAAAAAATAAAGAAACAAAAGACTGATTGATGGACAGAGGCAAGCACACAGATGGCCAAACAGACGCACAGAGGAAAAATGAGATAGATAGATCGATAGATAGATAGATAGACAGATAGATAGACAGACAGACAGACAGACAGACAGACAGACAGACAGACAGATAGATAGATAGATAGATAGATAGATAGATAGATAGATAGATAGATAGATAGATAGATAGATGTTTAAAGTACCACAATTAAGGGTCAAAATGAGACAGAGACAGCAGTAAATGTAGACAATTAAAGCATGTTTTTGGAAATCAAAAAGGTAATATCTCATGGATGAGCTCTATTCATTCGCTAAAGGTCATGTCTATTCAATTCAGTCAATTAAATGTCGATACCCATCATTTTTCAGCTCCGCAAACACATGCACAAACAACAGAAGTAGCTTAGACAGAGAGACATGTTAGTTTAGCCACTAATCGCTGTTTCATAGAGTGATGGAGACATTATTGAAAGGTCGTTGTGACCGTTCAACCGTTCAGAATTACTGTCGGGCTGTTTCCGCACGCGTTCAGTGCATTCAGGAGCGAGCGCCCGTCTGTCTCACTGCGTGTCTTATTGGAGCTCACCGCGCGGTGGCACCGTGCGTCAGCCCCCTCCGCGCGCACCGCACTCTCCGATCCGCTGCTCATACGATGCTGAAGATCTTCAGCATCGGGCCGGTTCCTGGGCGGCATTCAGCGATGACAGTTTGATCTCCCACGAAAACCGTTTTGCACCCTCGTACACAGCGGAGCTTTACGCACAGCATGGTTCGTTTAGACCAAACGGCACCGTGGCGCTCTGAAACGGGACTTGGAAAGTTACTTACGCCGAATGAAGCTTATTCTTCATCTGGGCGGACTCAGTGAACGGGAGGTTCTTCATTGCAAAAGACTCGTCTTGGGGATAGCAACAGCAACGCGTCAGAAAAATAACCAAATAACTTTTGGTTATTGGAACGAGAATAACACAGCATTGTTGATTATGAGCGAATTATCACCCGTCTAATCACATTGTGGGGGCCGTTATCAACAGTTCGTGAACTAGAGGCGTTTGCGCTCTGGATTGGAAATATACTAATTGATCAAACATTTAAGTAAACGCATGAGAGTAGAGACAGTGGATACAAAGGGGGGGAAAAGTATATGTGATCACTGAAAAATCAACATCTCTGTGCATTGGAGTCGTAGACTGTGCGTGCGTAATTGCGCAAAGTTTTAATCTAAACAAACTCGCACCTACAACGGAGTTTCACGATATTCAAGTTTGAGACATAAATGTGAAGGATTAGTCTTTTACTGAGTTGCACACGACCTCGCTTCTTTGAGCAAAGACGCGTCAGAGACACTCTCGAAAATTACGCACACAACTGTGGCTGGACTGTGGAGGAGCAACATGTACCCGGCGTGCCGGACAAACGCGTTCAGTATCTCTCCATCTGCTCCTCTGGCAATGTGTGGGAATTCGGGAAAAGCGAGAAAGAGACCCTGTTGGATTGTAATATTGCTGTCGGTGCTCCTACATCTGGCGTCAGCACAAGGTAAAGAGTGTTTCTTTAAGTTGGTGTTTAAAGGCTGGAAATAACTGTCTCCAGGGTGAGTCTGAGGGACTGTAACATTTAACCTCCGAGTTTTGTAATTACAGTTTGAAAGCAATGTGTCTTTAATGATGAATTGTAATACATGCAGATGAATTGAGCATGTGCAGCATCATTTAACGGTCAATTAAATGAGAACTTGCTATTCAATTATTAATGCACAAAATAGGTGCATCTTGCACCATCTTTCCTTATGTGAGATATGTGCCATGCAGTTCTGCTTGCTCTCTGTCTCTTCTCTTTTATCTCTCTCTGTCTCATGGAGACACTGTACACCAGTGGTTGTCAATCCTGGAGTACCTACCCCAGCACTGCACATTTTGGATGTCTCCCTTATCTGACACACCCATTTCAGGGCTTGGAAGCCTATAATGATCTTAAGATATAAATCAGGTGAGTTAAATAAGGAAGACCTCCAAAATGTGCAGTAGACTACTGGAGTCCTCCAGGACCAGAACACACATGCTGTACATCCCTTTGCAATCACTAATCTGCATTTAGAAGTGTATTAAAGTCCATACCACATGCAGCAACTGTGTATAATTGACTCATGTATAATTGACATGGCCACGAAATTAACCAAAGCCAAATAATAATTATTAATTATTAATTAATCATTCATTTTGATTAACCATCAAAATGAATGAACTCCTCAACTGTTTTATGATTGCACATAATGAGAAAGCTCTGTTACAGAGAGCTCACTAAGAAAAGTGTTTTAATAAAGGTGCATGTTCATAAATACATTATCAGAGCGCTGACAGATTCTAATGTGAGATGTTATGATAGGAAGATTCATTATTTGTAATGGGCACTTGCAAAAAGTGCATGTAGGCATATAACTAAACTTTTACGTATACATATATGAATATCTAGATACATAAAAGATACACATAAGTGAATGAATGAGACGCACAGAGCCCATTTCAATAAAAAAATAATAAATAAAAAAAATCATTACAATATCGACAACTTAATTTTTTTCCCTAATTTTGAGGGTGCATGCCCAACATGGTTTTATGCCACTGAAAAGACAGAAAGTAGTCCATTGAGTTTCTCTGCATGCAGAGTACAAGGCATTTTAACTGGCCACATGTGGTAATTTGCCTCTGTTCTCAGTTGATAGCCTCAAGCGGGGAAAATTGTTTTCGTCTAAATCTTGCAGACAGCAGGCGAGTAACAGAAGCTCGCATGAGCAGTCGATTCCGTTCTTTCCGCCTGGAAAAGGATGGAAGCAATATACTCAAATCCCTTGTATGGTGAAAAAAAAAAAAAAAAATACATTGGTTGGGTGGGCGATGCTGGCTCAAATGAAAATATCTACACAGGTGCACAACATTTTTTATATTTTCTAATATTTTTCCCAATATATTGTCCCCACTGTAATTCAATGCAGCTGAAATGTATAACTAAAAAGTTTCTCTCAGCTTGCCGGTTTTCTCTAAGCGTAGCTGGGCTGCTTAGGTAGTTGTTATGCAAGCACAGGTGGGAGTGTTGGGAATGCCTGATAGCTGCAAACACTAAGCCCTGGATCGGGAAATAGGCTGTTCTGTAATGCTGCCTAGGGAGTAAACCGTGGCAAACTAGGACGTGCCATATATCCATCATTCATGAGTGTATGCTGTCCAACCTGACATTTACAGTAGAGTGATAACTTGCACATTGGGAGGATTAGGGTAACCGGTTTGTGTATATGTGCGTGGAAGGAAAACGGAGCAAGAAGAGCTGAGAGAGGGAATGTGTGTGTTATACTAACCTTCTTCTCAGCTTCCAATGCTTGCGTTCTATAATGATCTGTGGCATCGGTTGATCCGTTCAAGTTAATTGTCTCTAACCTCACAGGTTCTTCAGGAACGTCTGAGACTCTCACCTAAACATCATTAAAACAGATTCCCACCACAGCGCTTATGAAGCTCTCTGAATCTTGCAGAGGTTTTAATGAAAAAATCCATTGAGAAACTCCCACTTGGCACAGAGAAAAAGCCCCCCATCTGAGATAAATTGGGAATATATTACCTAAACAGAACCGTGAGGTCTTTATTTTGACTTCATCTGTACAGACTGCATAAATAAGTGTTTAACAGCCTTGAGGAGATAGCTCAACTTAGAATTTAAATTCAGTTGACACTATTTACTCACCCTTATGTCATTCCAAACCTGTATGCTCTTATTCTCTCCATACAATGCAATGCAAAAACAATATTTTTAAAGAATATTCACATAATTTTTTTTTTTTCTATTTAGCAACAGTTCATAGTGGTTATGGGCTGTTATGCTCCAAAAAACACTATAATAGCACCATAAGCGCAGTTCATGCAAACCGTGTGCCTATATTTCAAAAGTGCGTCTGAAATCGTTACTACATTTGATGAATAACAACTTTGTGATGTTAAAAAGTGTGAATGAATGTGTGTAGTAGGCTATGAATCAAATCCAAACGTACTGCATGCGTCATGTTGGCATCATCTTATGGCCTATGGCGTCAGTTGCGTCACTTCACATTTCACCAGAAGTATAGGTCATCCATGTACTGTTTTATGGATACTACGAATTTGAACATACGGTAACACTATTTTAGTGTCCTTGTTACACGTGTTACATGTAGTTACTATAGCAATAAATATAAAGTATGCATAATTACATGCAACTAACCCTAAATCAAACCCTTATCCTAACTGCATGTAGTTAATTATTATTACTCAGTACTTAAATGTATAATTACACTGTAACACAGACACCTTCACCTAAATTTTACCAAACATAATACTCATTTCACATACCTTTTTTGTTTTGCCTTCTATAGCAGGGATGTATGTCTAATCATAAAATATAGACTGAACTTCCACTGAAATTCACTGATAATCATTACCGTGGCTCACAAATCAAATTATATTTCATAACTAGATATAATGAGCCACAGCAAAGATGAAGTTCATCAGTAACCACTGCAGTTATTTAGGAGAAAATGTCAGATTAAAAGTGCAGTCACATTTACCATTGCACGGCAACATTTTGGCAGTCATTTCAATAGGAATCCATGTGATAGCCTGATAGGGAGTATTGTGTGAGGATGAAAATGTTCGCCACACAGATTTCACTCATGTTCAAATTCATGCAAATTCATGCTGACCAACTGAAAGCCGCTTGGTTTGAAAGTGACTTCTGTGTGAGCAGTGTTTCATGCATCTCAACGCTATTGACGATGGACAATGGACCTTTTCATGTGAAATTTCATACCTTAACAGCTTTTATCGCTTGTCGTCCCATGCCTGGTAATGACATGGTGTTGGACTAAATGCAAACAAGACGTAATCGAGACATATATTATGTCTTGTTATGTTTGAGAGGACTCAGACATGATACCAAATCTGTCATTCAGTTACAGTAGCAAACATGGAGCTGTAGACCTGCAGAGCCTTGCCAAGAGACCATAAACACTCCAGCACATCTAACACATTGGTCAGGACCCCTCTGTGTCACTTTTTAAAGCACAGGGTACCCCTTTAGCGTCATTTTGAGGAGAATGAATTTTGAGGCATGCACGTGCGTAAATGATCTGACTTCAGAAGATTAGCGTTGTTACTGTGCTGTTAAACCGTGTGTTTCTCACTTGAGGTTTCAGAAGGAATTTATTGAGTATGGCAGGGTCGAGATGGTAACTCTCCTGGACCCTTTAGCGGAGCATATTCTTATATTCATATTCTTATTCATCATTGCCGCCACAACAGTGAACTAGAAAACTTTTCCGCTGAATGTCATTCGTTGCTTGACTGCGGTGTTTGACATTGATTAGGAGTGGCCTTGCCGAAGGCCTTGCTCTTGATGCGCTGTCTGATTCTCCGGCTGCTTCAATGCCCAAAACGGCACATGTGAAGCACTTTTTCTGTCAGTTATACTGCGTGTATATCTAATATTTGGCTTCTCTTCCTTTGAACTTTTCCCAACCTAGACAAAGTTAGACAAAAAAACAAAAGTTCAGCTTAGGATATTTCAAGTTTGGAGGTATATTGTGGGTTTTCTGTAAATCAGGACTGACTAATGTATTCATGGGGTCTGACCTCAGCAGATCCCTGAGATTTCAGTGATGGCCTGTTAAGTTGCTTACTTTCGACACTTAGGAAACCAGTTCGCATGAACAGACATATCGAGCCCTCATTGCTTTTTCATATATACGAATCACCCAAAAACTAAGAGACAGAGGGGAACTATTGATTAAGTGTCTTTTCCTTTACTCATTCTTCCTGAATCTTCTCCACCATGTTAAACAGGGCAGGTGTGAAACTCCCTTTCGGGTCAGCTTGGGTCTGGACGGGGGCCGCTGCTTTCTTCGGACATACTGTTGCTGTGGGCATTGCCTCGGGCCTTTTCATTGCCAGAATACCAATTGGATGTAGGGGCTTGATGTTACCCCCTGATGACTGCTCTAGTGGTCCGCATGAGTGGCTCAACTTCAAATCAAAAGTGAACTTATCACTCAGCCCATGACCAAACATATTTCAGATACATAAAAATACTTTCTCATAATTCAGACACCACAGTGATAAATCTAGTCTGAGTATAGCAGGGTTGGAAGAGGAATTTATTGAATTGCATTTCAGGGAAATTCAACAGGTCATGGCTTTCTAGGAAATATTCCTCTCCCTTGGTAAATACATTTGTTAAATAAAACATATTTTTATGTACACTACTCTTCAAGAGTTTGGAAAAGTATTGTTATTGTTTTTAAAATGCAAAATTAAAATGACATTTTTTTCTATTTAAAAAAATATTTGAATATTAAGCAGTACAACTGTTTTCATGTTTCATGTTGATCAAATTGATGTCAGCAAATTATGTCCTAAAATATGTATAGACATTCCCAATTGAAGAAATGATAAAGCCTGCTTTATGCTTGGCACAACTTTCATCTGACCACTTTCCACTTTACTTGTTGACATCATCAATTACTCTTGCAATAAATCATAGTGCACAAGGTTATTGAATTAGATGGAAAATTATGTCATGTGAAAAAGCTGTTTTTGTGATGTAATTTCCTGTTTGCTTTAATAATGCCCTATAATTTAAACAGAGCAGTTAACCTTCCTGGCCATTGTCGGAAATTTCCAGCTTTCTGTGTTTTCGCTGTTATACGGTAGGGGGCGTTATGACAACGATAGCACACGAAGGTACCTCACGAAACTGATTTTTGGATAGACTTCTAAGGTAGCGTAACAGTTTAATGATCTACATCAAAATAGAGCGAGCTTTGGTGAGAACTAAACAAATATTGAATTACTACAGTAGTAATGTTTTCCTTGAAAATTACATCAGAAGAGGAAAACGTTGTTCAACTAACTGACCAGTAACCACAAAGTTCAGACTCCATCTTTATTTTTTTTAGCTCAACTGTCACAGAATGGAACGCAAATGATTGTAGGATATCGAAGGCAGCGAAGGATACATCTATGATTTATACATCTAAAATGTATCAGATGAAGGTATCTCAGGACACAGGAAGTGAAGCTACCAATGGATTTGGACGTGCCGTGATGCCTTCCTACCTTGGAATGCGTCCTCCGAAGGCAGCATTTATCAGTTTTCGGGTGCAGCCCATATGTATGAAGATGCATATGTAAAATAACGCAATCATCAACATTAAACAGCATATAAATCAAAACTGCCTAAGTTTACCGAATGAAATGTCCACCGATGATGAGCTAGGAATGTGCAATCTTTGGGGGTGTTGACGGACTCAATCTACTCCATCTATGTTTTGAACTTCGTTCTGAATCCGATCCAGACGTAGTCTTTCACAAAATGTAGTCTTTCACTTTTATTTCTAAACTTTTAGAATAAAACATTTTTGCTTTTGACTGGGTCTGTTCTGTCTTTTGCTATATTGCATATTCAAACAAAATTTTCTGGTGGCCATGAAACTTTTGTGAAAATGATCAAAAATGCTGGCACTGGTTGGCAACTTTTTTCAAAAACGCTGGAGGGAAAAGAGTAAAGATTCAAACACAGTGTGTTTATGTCTTGCATATTAAAAGAAAAATGCATGTTTTACATTTGAAATATCAAAATATCTTCAGTGAAACTCAAATATACGTATTTTCATTTACCTTATGTGCATTTAAAAGCATGCAGAAGGAAAAGCAGGTCTGTCCATAATTGTTCCTCAGCGACAGCATCTGGAAAATGTAGAGAGCAGAATCTATAGTCACAAAGGGAATGGCTTGTTCTGTCAGACAGGTACCTCATAGATTCCTGTAGAGCCTAATGACTCACTGTGTCTCAACTCACCTGGGGAGGTGTAATGGAGTCCGCAGAGAAGAGGGGGATATACATAGAGCCGAGTAAAATATTACATCCATTTTGGAGCGCTAGCACAGAAGTCAGCAAATTATAAATATTTGGAGAAAAAAAAATACTTTCGGAAGAAAGTGAAAACTGGAAATAAAGAGCGAGACAGAGAGAGAGAAAAAAAGGGCTTGTGATATTCCACAGTTTTCATTAGTGCTAATCAGATAACAATGTTGGCTAAATCAAGAGCAGTGTAATTTCTCTACCTACATTCATTATTCCACTGTGTTCTGCTCGTTTCTGTTCGTTTTGTGATTAGACGCTCTAATCCTCCACCCGCAACGTAAAAAGAAGCCGTGTTTAAAACGCTCGGACAAATCCATTTGTGATTAGAGCTCCTCGGACTCAAGCGTGGCCAACAAACGCAACCAAATGCGCTCACACACTCCGACGCACACCCGAATACCAAGTTCAAGGATTGTGCCAGCGAGGCATTTAGCTATGGTGCGTGTTTTAAATGCTCTCTCTGAGCCCACTGAAGCAGGCTTTATGCTTCTAGTCAGTTGAGTCATGGCCCCTGAAGCTTTGACTGCACAAAGATATGTCTTTGGTGCCAGACTTCTGTGTTGCACGGTAGGCACGTGCATTGGTACCATGGTTGCATCTAAAACACGCCGGTTACAAACTCGTAAGAAGGTGTCTGGTTGCGTAGCAGTTGTCATTTGATTTCGCCAAGTTGCCAAAGGCTGTGACATGAACATGCAAAAATGCTAAGCGTCAAACAGATTCTGTACAATTAGGGAAACTCTGGGATTCGGATTGTTAAGTGCGTTGGAATAGACTGAAAAAGATGCGTCAGTGGTTTTTTAAAAAAAGAGATAGATCACTAATGATGCTGATAATATCTTACTCTTGAGAAAGTTTGAGGAAGATGAAAAGAGCTGAGGAGGGGGCACTCAGGGGTGCCGGTGTAATTGATGCAATGCCGCTATTCGCAGTTGTTGCTCACGTTTCATCTGAAATGTGCTTATTGTCACTCCAGGGGCACTGTTTTTTTTTCACTCAATGTATTCCAACCTTTTTAATCTACACTTTTGCTGCACTTGCTCTTTGAAGTCGCATTACATAAGCGGACTGCTAGAGGATGCTTACAATAATGAAATAAAAGAATCTTCACAGTTTCTTTCTTGCTATACCTTCTGCTTAGCTAAGATTGCATGTCTTGGAAGGGGACACCATGGGCATGGTTGTGTTATATATATATATATATATATATATATATACAGTGCAATGCATAAGTGAATACACCCATGCTAAAGTTGACTAAAAATAGGAATAAAAAATCATATTTTGGAAATTGAACTTAATGCCTTAATTTAAAAAATTAGGAAAAATCCAACCTTTAAGGACACCAGTTTTCTTTGTGAATGAATAATGTATCGTAAATAAATAAATGTTCTTCCTTAAAATACATGGTGCATAAGTGAGTACACCCCTATGTTAAATTCCCATAGAGGCAGGCAGATTTTTATTTGTAAGTATTTAAAAAAAAATTTTTTTAGGATACTATGCATCCTGATAAAGTTCCCTTGGCCTTTGGAATTAAAATAGCCCCACATCATCACATAGCCTTCACCATACCTAGAGATTGGCATGGGGTACTTTCCATAAGATCATCTCTCAATGCAAATCAAACTAGCTTTTAGGCTAACTGAAATAAAACCATGCCAATCTCTAGGTATGGTGAAGGCTATGTGATGATGTGGGGCTATTTTAATTCCAAAGGCCAAGGGAACTTTATCAAGATGCATAGTATCCTAAATTTTTTTTAAAAAAAATACTTAAAAATAAAAATCTGAATTTTATATATATATATATAAATTTTAATTATTTCACCTATATTTAAAACTTCTTATTACCTCACATAACTGGCAATATAAAATATTGTATTTCCTGTTAATGAATTATATATCTACTGAAATATGATATATAGTTATGAAAAAATAATTTGTATATGTATGCATTAAATAATATTAAGGAATTGTATGTAAAAGGTAAAAAAAAAAAACACACACACCAATACATTTGTATAAATTAATTTATGTAATAATTTGGTAAGTTTGAATAGAACCCAAGTGCAGTTTATTTACAAATCAAATTGGATTGATTGATTGATTGATTGATTGATTGATTGATTGATTGATTGATTGATTGATTGAAACCTGACATGCATAAATAAATCAATCTACCTCTATTTTAGTGCCTATTTATGCCATAACTATGCTAAATCTTTAATTTTCACAGCTGGTGCAACAGGCCCCCCTGGTCTACACCATTGCCTCTATGGAATTTCAGTACACAAGCTAAGACAGATGGTTCATGGTTTGAGCCTCTATGGTGTCTGCACTGTGACCATTCATAATTTCAGCTGTTCTCAGGTTGAGTAAACTGGCCCCCAGCTGACCTGGTTTATGGCTCACTCTTTCCAATCACTCTTTGATAAAGTGCCATTTGCTTCTGAAACCGTCTCTAATGAGAAGCGTTTTGTGATCTCCTCTGTGTAGGAATATTAGTGGGCGCGCGTTTACCGACTCTGTTGTGGGAACATTAAGCTTTGAAATGTTGAGTCAACGCTGGGCTCTTTTCCATATACAGTGTGTGGTTGCCTGCAGTGGTTTCTTTGAAGTTACAGGTTTCTTCCTCTCACTGATGTCGGGCTTGGCTTGAATCAAGGCAGAAATGGATGAGAGGGAGAAAGGGGCTTTATAGGGAATAACATTTCAGCATGTGTGATGCCATCGCCGCACCCAACCGTTTCAGCATGGAAAGCTTTTTCCCGCCTCCATTCTTCCCACATGTATCTCAAGGAATCGTTTAAGCAGAACCACACCTGGATTGAAGCATCTTTTGCAATACCTCTTTGGCCAACACTGCTCCAAGATTAGCTAATAGAGATTCCAGATAGAACCGAGGTGAGTTTACAGCATGATGCCATAGGAAAACCTTTTTCATTTACACTAGTACTTTAGAAAACCATCTATGTACTGATCATTTAAAGTAACCAGAAACAGTCAGTTGTTCTAGATAACTTTTTTTATGCTTTTAATCATCTAATAAGAACAGTGTTGTGCTTCATTCAGAATTGAACTGAGGATTTGAATTTTAAATTTAAATGTATGCAATTAGGTTTACAATGAATGTAAATTAAAGAAATTCATCTAATTGTAATTTTTTCTCTAGACAAGAAAAGTTTGTCAAGATAAACTTAAGTTTATAAAAAAAAAACTTAAACTTTTATTGGCTGGATGGATGGATGAGTTGATGGGTTGCTGGATGGATGGATGGATGGATGGATGGATGGATGGATGGATGGATGGACGGACGGAGTGAGGGATGGATGGATGGATGGATGGATGAATGGAGGGAGGGAGGGATGGATGAATGAATCAAAAACATATGTATTTATAATAAATCATACATTAATACAAGCAAATTTGAAATTATAACCCAAACGGAATCAGAATAACAATTGAATAAAATCAAGAACATCAAGGTTCTAAACAAATTGGTTGATCTGAAGAAATTTTATTTACTAATCTAATAAGATAAGAACAAAATGGACATCTCAAGCCATGTCATCTCAATGGTGTGCACCATTAATTAATTCAAATTAGAATGCAAGCAATTAGCATTAACATGAAATGTAAAAAAAAAAAAAAAAAAAAAAAAAACATACCTATATTTTATTGAACAGCAAAGCTTGTCAAGGCACATTTTTAATGTTGACTTGTCTTGAAAGTTTATAAAACCCTTTAAGTAGGCAGATAGACAACTATATCTAAAAGATTGGATGTATGGATGGATGTATGTACAGTATGTATGGATGTATGGATGTATGGATGGATGGATAGATAGATAGATAGATAGATAGATAGATAGATAGATAGATAGATAGATAGATAGATAGATAGATAGATAGATAGATAGATAGATAGATAGATAGATAGATAGATAGATAGATAGATAGATTTCATAATGTAGTTACATTTTACGTAAAAAAATCACAAACAATAAACTAAATTGAATCAGAATGAGTATTCTGTATTGATAGCCAGCCTTACTGGTGACCAGCATGGACTTTTCAGCAATGTATACAGTGAAAAATGGTTCTTACTAAGTCGGCTAGTTCAGCAAAGAATCGTTGAAGAACTTTTCTTTTTAAAGCGCTGCTCTTTGACCTGCATCTGAGAGAAATTGCACCCAATGGAATTGCAATCCGTACACTTCCACTTGTAGCTGAACTCATTCAGACACCTCTCCTCGTATGATCCCCCCACGTACGAGCCTCTGAGGGAATGTTGCCCATTATCTGCGACATGGCGGAGCCCGTAACTCTTTAATGCAGTATTTAATGCAGAAAATCAGTTGAACATACCTCCACGTTCGCTCGGAGAATGCTGCACTCAAGTACTCGTTCAGTCGGTAATAGTCAGCGGATTCCCAGGCCTTTTAAAGGACAATTATGCAAAGCGTGTGCAAGGCGCTTTTGGGGTGGGGTAGGGTGGTTTACCAAAGTCAGACAGAGTGCATGGTGGTATGGTAATGAGCGTGCAGTGTGACACGTTGTTCACGAGGCCTTTGAGTCTCACACTTTCAAGCAGCGAGCCGTGCACTTTGAATAGAAATGCAATCATATTGGCCAGTGCATAAGGTGCCAACTCTGTAATTGTTGCTCCATCACGGTGCTTGCGTGAACATGTTTGTGAATGCGTCTTTATAAGCTAGAAAATCCAGTAATCTCAAAATTCTTGTGAATAATTGGACCTGTAGCTAGCATGGGATGATGCCACATACTGTATTCCCTCAAGCGTTAATGATCTCGATTCAAGACACGTGGCACACAGCTGAGGGGGTGCAAAGCATTCAAACCGCAAAATGCCATGAGCCGTTAGAAGTGTGTTTGTCTATTTAATGTGTTAAATATTTTTCTTTTCTTTTCTTTTTCTAAACTTTCTGCTATTTCGTTAATAAATACAATGAGAGGAGAGACTGGAAACATCAGGGAGAGTATATATATATATAAGTGTTATTATTATTATTATTAGTAGTAGTAGTATTAGGTCAGTGAAAACATGGCAAGCTATACTGACCTAACCAGGACAACATAAATGTTTTCCGAGGGTTCGTTTTTGGAGTAGTATGTAGCCTGTGTTTGAAGTTATGCAGAAATGGATGAAATCGCTTATATTGTTTATTTAAATTAAATCTTGTCTCTTGTTCCACTGCTACTTTGTCACACATCTCTGTATTATTGTGTATCATTTTTGGCAATTTTGTAACTTTGAAGATTAATCGTTTTTGTCATTGTCATTTGAAAGTCACTTCAGGTAAGAGCTTCTGCTTAGTATAAATGTGAGAAACTAGATTTCCAAGATGAGATGACAGACTTCACAAGCTTCTTGGTTTTATGTGTGCTTTTTCGTCACACTGCGCTAAGATTAGTCTATGTGATAAGGGTGACATGGCACACAACCAGAGGCATGTGGTTGTGCGTGTGCATATGCATATCAATGAGCATATGGTGCCTGCCACTCTCTCCATGAAGATGCCACCTCTCACCAGCACAGAGGGGCTTCATCAGTCAATGCCACGGAGCAGAAGCCACTCGCTAGGGGAAGCCGGACCCCCAATCAATTCCTGCGGGTACACGCCTTAGTTTCCCAAACTCTCCACCTCTTTTCTCGGCCCCTTTGAGGGCTTATTTACCCATTCGCCTTTGGAAATAATAAAACACTTTTCCTTCTGGATTAATCAACTGTAACCACATGTTCCCCATGAAATTACAGTGCAGTTTGGATCTCTGAAAACAGCTGTTGCCATTTTGAAAGAAAGAATAGGGATGTGGGAGTGTAATTGCCATAACTTTGATTTGTTGGGTGCTTCACTTTGATGAGTGAACACATTGTGTTTTTTCCGCATACTAGCAGAATGGAGGCGACGAAAATGGCATTGTGTCCATAAAGCAACTGGCATTTTCATAACTTAAGAGTGTGTTAAGATGACCAACAGCGTTATTGTGATTATTATCTTCAACAAAGTGATTATCTCTCAAAGTCTACAGTTGATCCGATGATTGTTTGCAAAACTCCACAGGTTGTCACCGAAATCTTCCTCTCTAATCCCCAGGTAATTGAGGTGGTGTTTCTGAATATCTCTCCTGTCATATTCACTAGAAATCAGGAGATTGGTAGCATTAACAAGGTTTCCTTGCAAATGTTCCCTGTTGTCATTCACTGTGTGCAATATTCAGTGAAACATTTGCTAAATATTTCAAATAAATGGTTCTTTTGAACTTTCTATTCATCAAAGAATCCTGAAAAAAATGAATCATGTTTTCCACATATTCCAAATATTAAGCAACACAACTGTTTTCAACATAGATAATGAGAAGAAATATTTGTTGAGAACCAAATCAGCATATTATTGATTTCTTAAGGATCATGTGACACTGAAGACTGGAGTAATGATGCTGAAAATTCAGCTTCGCCATTACATAAAATGCAGCATTTTTAAACACAAGAGACTTGTTTCAAAAACATTTAAAAGGTGCTATGGATGGACGGATGGATGGCATGACCAATGCAATCTGATTCACAAGCAAATGACTCTTACATGCCAGTTCTTTGTAGTGAATACAAATATAACTAACCTCACTCTAAGAACTAAAACTTAAATGACTGCAATAGGAAGATGACAGGTTGGCAGTTGTACCAGAATGAATATAGCTGTTCCGTGCGACATGTACAACGATGGTCGTTCATTCTCATTGGTTTTCCACTAAGAAGCGTAGTGGCGTTGTGGTCCTCCATCCATCTTGATTTGTCAATAGCTACAATTTTAATTACACTTGAGTGCTGTCAGCCTGCCATGCTGGATTGGGGGAGAAAGATCGATCTGTTCTTTCTAATTGATTAATTGCCTCACTGATGAGCAATCTCTCCTTCCTTTTTACAGTCCTTATCATGTCCGTCCACTAAAGCAAAGGCCAAATACTGAGGGGACCTCTCTGTATTCTGAGTCGAGGCTTGTTTTACAGTGTTTTGTGCAGCGATGCGAGCAGTTTTGTAGGAAATGAACGCTGGGACCGAACGATAGTACATCACTCTGGTCATTACGTGGCAGTTATGGTGGGGGCAGATAGCGGGGACCGCAGCCCAAAAAACGGTTTTATACCTAACGGTATCTTTAATTTGTGTGGCTGTTTTTCAGTCTCTAACGGCCTTTTCGCCGCCATTTCGGAAATGGAGGTGAGGATATATGTTTGTTATTAAACAGGCGAGAGCAGTAGGGCTGGATGCTGAGGTGCTTCACTTCACCTTTCTGAAGTCCTCAGCTCTATAAAGCATAAAAACACGGGGTAATGGAAGCACTAGCTCCACTGCTGTCTGTTCCTTTAGCGATTGTGTCTGGAATAAATCGTGCATTCCTGCTGTGAGTATTAAATGTCCTTAAAATTCTTGTAAAATTCACCCTTAGGGCAATGTCGTGTCGCCAAACTTTTGACTAAACATCATATTCTGGCCAAGAACCGCCCAGTTAGACCATCTGACTGATAATGAGGTTGTTGTTTTTTATTTGTTACTTTTTTCCCAAAATAAAATATATATAAAAAAAATCACCCCACATAGGGCTAGCTGTTTAGGGAATTAATGGATGAAAACCAAAATATCCTCAAAAAATACAAAAAGAAAAATGTACTCAAGAAGCAACACTGCCTAAAATATTAAGACTTGTCTTTCATTCAATTTTTAACTTGTTTATACCTGAAACGAGAAAAAACTCCAGTGCAGCAAGATAAAATACAATCTGTGAAAATAAGTTGTAGAATGTAATCCATTTTTAATTGAGTAAATAAAAATAAAAAATAAAATACTTTAAGGATTTGTAGATATTTTAACTGGAAAATGAGTAAAACATATTTTATTTAAAAAAAAAAAAAATGTTTTTTAGCTGCCAGTCAGGGATTGGTCTATATTAAATAGATTAAACTACAATAATAGATTGGTATAAAATAAAACATGCCTCTTCAAAGGTTGTACAAAAACGCGAACGTATAGAATTTTGCAATCAGTATAGATACTGTATGTAGATAGATGGATAGATAGATTGTATGTAGATAGATAGATAGATAGATAGATAGATAGATAGATAGATAGATAGATAGATAGATAGATAGATAGATAGATAGATAGATAGATATCCTTGAAGAGACCTTTAAGGTAACTTTTATATTTTCATTGTAAAATAAGTGCAAAGTGCCTGCAAAGAGATGCTAGGTTGCGCTAGAACAATGTTATTGTCAACAGTGTTCTGCTATTGAAATCCAGTTATTTTAGTGTTACCTTTCAGAAGCTCTCTGATAGTCTCTGTAATAGACTGAACCCCACCAGCTGTGCACAGGCTCAGGCATGGTAGTCATTTTGCATGCGGCACGAGGGCTGCCTGTCTTGGTCCCCGCAGTGGCACAAAGTGGGTGGGCCTTTTAATAGACATTCTAGTGGTTACGAGAGAAAGACAGTAAGAGAAGTTAGACCAGATGCTGTACATCTGGATGTAATGACCTTGGTGGTCAAATCAGTCTTTCGTGTTAGGAACCTTCTGCAGCCCTGTAATCAAAGACAAAAAAAAAAAAAAAATGCAAAAGCTGACCGGAAGGGGAATTGGAGGGCTTCCTATTGAACAAACACAATAATGGCAAAGTAGCAATTTCTGAGCAAGGTGACAACCTTTCTTAAGGAACTCTAGAGGAACAAAAGGAGTTTGTGACCAGCCGTTGATTGGAGTATTTGTGTGTGGATGCGTTTGTGATGGCATATACAGCATGCAACTCCTCTTGAAGGATGGAAATAGCCTCTTGCCTGGTTGTGCGTTTTTTCAGGTGGACGACTGAACACAAAGACAAGCATAAAGAGAGTGTACGCTGTCTGCAAAATGCTTGTCTGTGCAATCTGCCACGGCACACAATGACCAAATCTCTCTTTCTTTCTCTTGCCCTCTCTCTCTCATGTGCGCTTTCTCTTTGTGTTCTTTAATCAAGCTGAAAAGCCAAATGGCATTCTGTTCTGGTGCAAATAAAAAAAAGAAGAAAATTGCCATTTGCGTGGCCTTGTGTTGTGGTTAGAGTAATAAAGCTGAAAAACATCTCAAAGTGATGCATTCTTTGTGTTAGCGTAAATTGAAATAAACATGTTAACTGGTGTCATTTAGATGAGAACTGTGTTGTTTTCTCTTGATTTGAGCACTTAAATGTGAAAATAATTATATCAAAAGATGCTAATATTTGAATAGATGCGGTCTGCAAGAATCTCTGACAGTCTTTGTTCGTCCTGTGCAGTTTTTCGTCCCCTCAGCGTGTTTCTCAGAACCATATCATTGCGCAGCATGGCGTTGACCTTTTGACACATCACCTGCACTTAGATACTTAAAATAGCAGGTGCTGAAAGACCAAATGCCACTGTGGTTGAGGACCAAAAAAATTAAATAAAAAATCTGAAAAGGTAGATATAGTGGATGTGCAAGTTGTTTATGTAAGGGCTTTTTTTTTATAGGATCAGGTTTTCTTGGCAGTTTATTATGGAAGTTTGTTTCCAACACAGAATACAAATTTAAAAAGGTAACTGATACTTTTTAACTCACAGCTGACTTTTTTTCTTGCAATTGCAAGTTTACATTGCACAATTCTGACTTTTCGCAAAGATATGAACTCACAATTGCATGTCATAAAGTCAGAATTGCGAGATATAAACTATAAAAAGTCAGTCATTTTTTTCCTCAGAATTGGACTTTATAACTTGCAATGGCGAGTTTAAATCTCACAATTCTGAAAAAAGAAGTCAGAATTGCGAGATATAGACTTGCAATTGCGAGAAAAAAAATCTGACTTGCAAGTCTATATCTCGCAATTGTAAGACTAAAATTGGAATTGTGAGATAAAAAGTCACGATTATCTTTTAAATTGTTTTATTCCGTGGCGGAAACAATCTTCCATAGTCTATACAACACCGTTTTCAACTAAAAACTTTTTATTTATTTTATTTGTATATTTTATATTTAAAGGGGTCATATAATGGTACATGCACTTTTACAAGTTGATTGTACTGAAATGTGTGTTGGCAGTGCCTGTACACAACCATCATAAAATGATAAAAATCCATCCAGTGTTTTTTTTTTTATCTCCTTATATGTTTTCCCTTGTCTCAAATCAAGCTGTTCAACCTAGTGACATCACACGGTCGGACGCCCCTCCCACGATTGTTGATTGACAGCAGCGTTTCAACACAGACCCGCCCTCGCTCGTGAGCGAGCTGTCAATCATAGTCCGCGCATCGCTGTTGATACGCATACGCTGGAGCACTGTCTATGAGCAGAATGGCGTCTAAGCGATTGTGGTGTTCTGTTCTTGGGTGTACATAAGGCACACAGCAGTCATTTTGATATTCCTAAATCCGAACCGCTGAAGTGGCTGAGTTTTGTTTTCGAAGGGAATATTCCCCACGATCAACGTCAATGCTTTCATGTTTGCGCGAATCATTTCACACACCAGACTGCTTTATAAACGAGGGTCAGTATAAAGCTGGTTTTGCTAAGAAGCTGCTCCTGAAAAAAGGATCGGTACCATCTATTCGTGTTCCTGCTGCACCTCCAGAAGAAGAAGTGAGTGTAACGTTTTATTAACCTTTATATTAATATTTATATTAATCTTTGCAAATCGCTTGCTGCACGCTTCACAATGAATGCGGCTGTTTACACTCAGGGTACATTACGGCATGTTTTCTATGTACGACATTCTCAATATAATTCATAATCCCACGTTTATAATGAACAACGCGTTATGGTTATTGTGTTACAAACTGTGTGTACGCACAGAACAGAGGGGCGGGGTGAGCAAAGCTCATTATCATTTAAAGACACATGCACTTAAACGGCGTGCTGAAAACAGAGCTGTTTTTGACCAGGTAAAATGAGTGTTTTCTTACAATACTAATGAGAATTTTTAATTATTACAAACTTTTAATTTAGACCCTAAAGAATCATATTAGCTTGTGCAAAAATGGCATTATATGACCCCTTTAATATTTTGCCTTTTTTTGTCTTTTACAAGTTTTACCACATTACTGTACTGTGCTACCTCTAATAGAGATCCTTGAGCCATTTCCATGCCAGCTGTCCATCAAATCCAACAAAAGAAGTGACAGAGGAGAGTGTTAGCAATCTTTGAACTAACTCTTAACCAGTATTTTGCAAAACATAGGTCAATAAGCTATATTAAACGTTTAACGAGAGTGAAATTGGCCATACCAGACCACTGCACTCCGTACAAGAAATATGAATTACCCTCTATATACTCGTCGTCTCTGATCTGAAATGCATGCTGACATCACTAATGAAAATAGCCGTAACCCCTGTCAGAATTCTTAAAGCATGTTCTGTTCCAGCATGCCGGTCGCTAATGGTTAACAGAGTTTGCCTCATCACTGTGTTGGAGCGTGCCGTGGGTGCATGATGCGGTTGGCGGGCAGCCCTGCACGTCTACCGCCGGCTCTCCATATTGATAAAGATGGGACGGCCTCCCCCCGGCCCTTTTCCTTTGGGAGCACAGCTCTGTTTGATGCCACTCCTGCTTTTTAGTGATCGCTTCTCTATCTTTCTCATCTTTGACATTCCCTCTCTCTCTCTCTCTCGTGCTCATTCGCCTAGATCTGAGCAGAGCACTAGTGTTGAGAAGGACAACTTGCTCCAAAAGTGTCTTTTGATGCTGCTCTGTGTGGTTATCCTCTGTATTTATCTGATGTTAAAACCCCTGAAAGTACTGGAAGTGGACTGCCGTGATCTGAATTCATTGGAATACTCTTTGAATTCTTTCTGGGAACTCTATGCGGTTTCAGAAACGGTAGTTGATGCAGCATGCAAACATCCGTTATACTGTAGATGAGTGAATAGATAAGATGTGTCACCCCCTTAATCTAGTAAACTCTGCATCATTTTTTTTGTCATGAACATTTATTTAGATAGAACCCATCATATAATCATACTTGTGAATGAGATATACACATACAAGTAAAAGTGGTAACCTTTTTAACCTTTTGTACTATTTGTATACTGTATTATAAATATTTGTTAGTTGCCAGTGTTTAAATCAATGTAAATTATTTAGTTAAAAATCATAAATTCTGAAATGAAAAATAACTATATATATATGGCAATGTTGTCAAAACGATCCTCATTCACACAGATCTGCGAAAACGGCAAAAAAATGCTGTATTCTGCCAGTAGTTGGCGATGTTACTTTGTAAAGTAACTACGTGCCTATAGCCAATGTTTGTAAACATCGAACGCCTAGGTTGGGTGCGCGCGCAGCATGGGGGCAGAAAAATGGTGCGGCTAATAGACCGGCATATTGTGTCAAGGGTATGCACTGTCTTTGCCATCACAGGAACGGGAACAGAACCATAATAAACTTGTTTTAGCTAATGGCGATTGTCTGCCTGATCCCGAGCTCCTAACAGAATGGGTAGACATCGTTAGCAAGTGGCCAGATATTCACTGGTAACAGTTACTGCTATCTATTCAGATAGATACTGCTATCTGCTAAGTCTGTAGCATGACACAGGTCGCAATGAATGGCAGATATCAAACTTCACCTAACTATTAAATCAGTCTACAGTTTACAGAAAACATTTGTTTACTTACCATGGCTTAACTCTACTGTTGTCACAATGTTGGCGCTAGCCTGCGGCTAACTCCTAGCAGCTGGCTGTCTGTAGCATGACACAGGTCCGTGACATTTACAAAACTATTCAATGGGATGGAATGAACTTTCTGACCCCGACCTGCGCACTGCGAACTGCGAATTTTCCTGTGACGTCAACCGTGAAGGGGTCTATAGACTGTAATACACATGCGCATGACATCACCGTTTTCACAAATTAGCTTTTTGCAGTGTACATGGAGACGGTATCGTTTTAAAACACTTGCACTTTGAAACTTTCAAAAGTTTGCATTTTCAGGATGCCAAAACACCCATTATTGTGTAAATTAATGGGCAAAACACAAAAAGTTTTCTGTTTTTAGTTGAAAACTGTGTTGTGTAAATGGCCCCTTAAAACGATTTTTATTTTTATTTTATTTTATTTTATTTTATTTTATTTTATTTTATTTTATTTTATTTTATTTTATTTTATTTTATTTTATTTTTTTATTTGCCTGTACACAGTTCATTTTAGTTTTAGGTCCCATTAGGTGTTATTTTAAATGAAAATTTAATATTATATCTATTTTGTAAATATTCTTCTTTATGATTTTATTCAGTTTTTGTTTTCAAATGTTTTGATCATATTTTTGTTTGAAATGTACATTGTTCATGTATTCCTGTTACTCGTTGAGATGACACAGCTTACCCTTAATGAGTGGCAACTTAAATCCGTCAAGCCAAATGCAACCTCTCACTCTTAAAGCAAGAAGTATTCCTCTCATATTCACAGCTCATATTCAAATAAGGCTCTCATTCCGCCTCAGGCTGAAATCCTAGAATCACCTTGATCATCTGTATGATTACATGCTATTTTCTGAATTTCTCTTGGTGTTGAAATCAGTTTTAGCATGGCTTTTGATTGGTGTGTGGGTTTGTACAGGTTTCAGTTCATTCTGCAAGCATTAGGGCATGCCTGTCTGCATTTGTGAGTCTGATACAACCTTCCCCTGGGATTAATTTCCCTACTGTATGTGTATCTCTCCAATTCCATGCACATAGCGATGTAACCTCATAAAAAACTGAGCTCCACTGAGTATAAACTAAACTTCAGCTTCGCCAGTCTTCCTACCTGTTAATGAGACCTCCGTCAACATTGTATCCTATACCTGCCACAGCCGACGGCGTTTATGAGCTGCTGCAGAAGGAAACCATGCCTTATTGTGGTCCTGAAGCCCAGCCATTAATCTGGGCCTCCAAGTGCATGGCCATCATAATTTATTCCATTCAGAGTCTTGGTCAGCACACTCCGCTCCCCATATATCTGCTTGTTATTTCTGTATATGGACCCTAGCCACTGATGTGCTTTATTTTTCACCTCGGACCACAAGGCCTGTCTTTTGCATATGTAGGAGAGCGTTTCCCTGAATGGGGACCATATATAGTCAGTTGTGGCCAAAGGAGTGCGGCCTTTGTGCCGTCAGAGTTCTGGATACAAAGACATGCCGTGCCATAATTAAACCACAAGGGTCATTGTGTTGCAGAGTCAAGGCTGGAGCACATCACGTCGCTCATTGTCTGACTGTAGCTTCATACGGTGTGAAAGAAGAGGTTTCGTTCAGTAGTCCAGTCTTGTGTAGACACAGTTATTCAGTTGTACACTGCAATTCCACTTGTCAGATTTAGATTTTTTCAAACCGTGAAGTGTCTAAGGGTGAATATAAAGATGTCTAACTATTCAATATGAAGCCTTGGAAGGCTCAGTGTGTACATTCACTAGAATATTATAATGCAGGGGTCGGCAACCTATGGCACACGAGGGATAATCACTGGCACGTGACAATATAAGAGGTGTATGTATTTAAATTTTCAATTTTATATATATGTGTGTGTGTAAGTAGTATGTATACTACGTATATGTGTACGTATATAGTATAGTACTTATTTCTAGCAGAATAATTTGCTACAGAAATGTTTTATTTCCTATTTTGTTTTCTTTTAAAATAATATTGTAACAAGATGGAATCTCAGAGTATATTGTACTATAATTTTTGCTACAACAATCTCAGAAAAAAAAAAAATCACGTTTACATTTGGAAGGCAGAACAACTGAATATCAAAGTTTTAGTGTCAGCAGAGACACACTCATACTGGCCACTGGTAGGCCATCTTTATTGTTAAGCCATTCTTTTGTGTTTGATATTTATCTTGCTATATCGTGCTAGTGACCATATACTGTAGTCTGTTGTGTGCTTGTGTCAAGCTGTCTCAAAGTTATCAAAAGTATTCAGCCTATGCTTTTGCATTAAACATGCCAGGAGAGTTCTAGCGCTCAAATCTACCCGCAGGTCCATCGTGTGTGTGTGTGTGTGTGTGAGAGATAGAGAGAGAGAGGATGTGCAGGAACACTGAGTGTATTCATCCATGAGAGAAAGAAAGAGGATGGGAGAGAGTGATTGAGAGTTTCAAAGATTGAGGGAGACAAGGCAAAAATGGCAGTCATGGAGTTCATATTTAGAAGAAATACATACAGGATGGTGCTTGGCTGTCATCTTAAATGACTAATAATGGTTCAATCACTCAGATAAGTCAGCTAATAGAGCTGTACCACTGTGTTAGCCTAATGCCGGCAAGCCTGCTCCTCCCGGCTGGAGTCAATTGATCACTGTGGGGGGAAGAAGGAGCTCTTGAAGCAGGCTAACCTGCCGTGAAGGAGTCCCGAAGGGCAGAGACCCCTCTATTCTGAAGAAAGAAGCGGTGTAGGTAGAAGATTTAGCTTCAAAGTTCATAATGTGGCCTGCAGACAGTCAAACAGGCCAGTGGAGAGCGTGCCACCTAAATGTGGAAGGACAGTGTTGTGCTGTTTAAGCTGTTGTACCTGGTGTGGTGGGTGACCCTTTTACACATAATAATCCTTAGATTTCATAAATGTGACCATATGAATCTTTGAACATATCAACTTCTAGTTAGAATGTTCTCTGACATGTCCATAGAAACAAAGTTGTTGCTATACAGTGATTGTGTTGCGGAACTAATTAGTTGTGAGATAATTCTTATTTATTTAGGTGAAATAGAAATCTTATCTGACACGCAACCAGTGAGAATCTAATGTAGGGTGAAATACACCTGTTAAAATGTACACCAACTATATGGATTTATAAGCAGAGTTTACAGTAATATTTATAGTATCATTGACATTTATAAATATGTATTCTCTACCATTCAAAATACACTGCATTAAAATGATATAATGTGAGATTTATAATGCCGATGACTCAAATGACCGGATTATCTCAGTAGTCCGCCTGGCTTTACAAGAGGTTCAATGATGCCAGACTAAACAGTCCCTCAGAAAGCACAAGTGTCATGTTCTTTTTCAGTTGTTCATTATATTTCCTCAGACAGAGAAACAACACTTTTGATTAGTTGTGCACTGATGCACTCAGCTGGCTGTTTTATTCTCTATAGTGACATGTGTGTGCTTTTTGTGCTCCCATCTGCGAAAGTTCAAGTAGCAAGAATTATTCTCCATCTCTTCGATCTCTCGTTTGCTTTCATTTTGTTATTTAGCTGTCTGTCTTCGCCTTCATTTCGGTTCAGTGCTTATGATGTTAGCTGTTGAATTGGCCGTGCAGACAGAGGGCTGTTTTCTGTAATGGGGATGGCAGCTGCCCAAAGACGGCCGTTGAACTGCCAGGACAGTCTGTGACATACTTTTGTTTTCATGCTCGGCCAAGCTTTTGTTAGTAGTAATGCTAATTGACTTCAGAGATATTACGCTGCATTTAAACAGCATAGCAATGATAGAAATGACTACTGTGGTGAACTGGCTAATGCTCATATTTCAATGCAGCTACAAACAGCTAACAAAAGTGGCTGCATTATAGCTATGTAGCGAGATGATATATTTGTAATGACTTGATGAGGTTGTATATTTATTTAAAAGATCTAAGTCAAGCTTATCTGA
Source organism: Rutilus rutilus (assembly GCF_951802725.1). Classification (NCBI taxonomy): domain Eukaryota; kingdom Metazoa; phylum Chordata; class Actinopteri; order Cypriniformes; family Leuciscidae; genus Rutilus; species Rutilus rutilus. The sequence continues at coordinate 31,041,441 of NC_140224.1, read as the reverse complement.
CACCAAAACAATGATAGGGTGATGCTGAAATGCACATTTAATATATATGTATGTATGTATGTATGTATGTATGTATGTATGTATGTGTATATATATACTGTATATATATTCGTTTTCACTATATATATGAAGAGTTCAGATGCAAAAGCCTCTAAATGCCATCTGAAATTTTCTTATAGAATGATCATTTTTATCAAGCTCGTATATTTAAATTCAATAATTTCACTTAAATGGCAATGAAGATTACCTATTAATTATCATTTAAGTGAAATTACTGAACTTAAATATACAAGGTTGATAAAAATGATCATTCTATAAGAAAATTTCAAATGGCATTTAGAGGCTTTTGCATCTGAACTCTTCATATATATATATATATATATATATATATATATATATATATATATATATATATATATATATAAACTTTTTATTTAAACATTTTAAAGGTAAAGTTTACCCAAAAATTAAAATTTTGTCATTAATTACTCACCCTTATGTCGTTCCAAAACCATACGATTTTTTAAATAATATCTGAGCAATTTCTGTCCCTCCATTGACAGGAACGCAATACCACTTTGACGCTTCCAAAAGTTCATAAAAAAATTATGAAACTAATCCATATGAATAATCCATATTGAATTGAGCCCTGTTTAACACAATCAATTCTGCAGGTTTTCCTCAAAAATCAGTGCAGAAAAAAAGTCTGCGGATTCAATCTGGGCGATGACCCAAATTAACCTTTGAATTCTAATGATCCCCAATGATCCGATTCTTTAAATTACTTTAGATCAGTAGTTCCTGACCTTTTGTTCTTGAAGCCCTCCTTACATATAAGAACACTGGATATGTGTTCACCTGGTACAGCACTGCGCTTATAAACACTACTTTAAAGGCCAATTCACACTGCACCGACAGATGCAGACCAATGCCGACAGTCACCAGATTACAGCGCGTCACTTCTCAGACATTCTAATTTCGATTCAGCATGTTCAGTCGACGAAAACAAGCTCTGACAGAAGCCAACAGACTCCGACAGGGGTAACACACTGATCCGACAAAACCAGCCAAAGTGTCTGTTGCCGTCTGTCGTGGGATGTGAATTGGCTTTAACAGGCATTATACGGAGGTAAGATGAAATGAAAATACCATCAAAAAAACTTTTCTGAAGACAGATCCTTTCAGAGATACATATCTATCTATCTATCTATCTATCTATCTATCTATCTATCTATCTATCTATCTATCTATCTATCTATCTATCTATCTATCTATCTATCTATCTATCTATCTATCTATCTATCTATCTATCTATCTATCTATCTATCTATCTATCTATCTATCTATCCATTCCAGTTGTATCTGACTCTTGTTGATTATATGGCCATCTCTTGCCATACGTGAGAGACTGTCCACGTCCTGTTTTCTTGGCAATGTTTTTTCCAGGATAGGTTGCCAGGTCTTTCCCCTATCCTCCCCATTACATGGCTTGGGACTCACACATACGCATTCACACCTACGGATAATTTGGCATGTCCAATCCTGCTAGCCTGCATGTCTTCTGACTGTGGTGGAAACCGGAGCACCTGGAGGAAAAAGTCTGAAAAGCCTGATCTGGGTCTAGTAATGACTAAAATGAACCTTGTCATCCAAATAAATCCCTTCCCATTTTGATTTATTTAGAGTGTCTGTGAATATTGCCTCAATTCGCCTGGTTGCATCCACACTATAATGTTACAAAAACATTTATGATATCTAATGTTTTGTCAGACTTGATAGAAAAGAAATCACTTGTTTCTGAAAAACGGCACTTTTTTAAGCAAATCAGTAGTAAGGGAGACCATGCATGAATCCTCACTCTCACAAACACACACTTTCTCAAAGCACGGGTCTCAGTGGGTTGGCTTCATGTTTATGAGAGCCCCAGTGGGGGTGAGAACTTCCATGCTGTCATTGCGGCTTGAAAATGTCCCTCTATTATTGGGCGACTTCAACAGCGAGCGTCTGCCATTTAGCTAATGAGTGTTCACCTCCATTTTTTCACTATACAACCATGTGCTTAAAACAATGAGTTCATATGCAGTTTAAGACATCAAAGTAGGGGCTAAGTTGCTATTTATATTAAGGATGATAATAACTGAATGAAAAATGATTGTGCAAGAGCTCGAATATAGTGAGAAAACAGAAAATATGGTATTATTTTTGGTGATATACTCCACAGTGTTTTTATTCTGGCGAGTGTGAGTGTGTTATTTATCGTTCCGGAGTCTAGGTGTGTGTTCCAGAGCTCTCACACTCTCCCGCTGTTCTCTGGGGGATTGAACTTGTCGGTGGTTCCAGCACCTGCTGCTGTAACAGTAGATGCAGCTTTACGGAGAGATGAGGAAAAAAATCTCCCACTGAGTTGCAGGAAGAAGAAAATAATACGTGATGCTTCTTCCACTATCTCTAAACCTGCATTCTATCTCTCTTCTCCTGCACACCAATAACTCAGCCACACATAAACAAGCGCAATGATTGTAAGAAATAACTGTTTGCGCATCTGCATAACTTCTCTGCAAGCAAATACGACACGTGATGAAGACGAGGCTAGCTTTGGCAGTGCTAATCTGTAGTGACAGGGTCGCTAATGCTGAAAGAGACTGCTGCTAACACTCATTAACCACAAGAATGAGTGAAACTGATTGTGTGTGTATGTGTGTGTCGCTCAGAGGACCTGTGGATAAGTGTTTGCGATGAGCAAAGATAAGTGGTCTACCAACGCTTAAGGACTCAATGAGGTAATCTTGTTTCAGATAGATGCTACACCTGCTGTGAAGTGCTCTAGATGTGTGTGTGTGTGTGTGTGTGGCCTGGTAAACCAATGATGGCAATATCCAAAATCCTTGTCCTTGTCTAAAATCTTTTTATCTCACAATTCTGACTTTATTTCTAGCAACTATGAGACAAGTTTGTATCTTGCAAATTTTTATTATTTTCTCACAATTCTGACATATTTCCTGACTTTTTTTTATTATAAACGCGCAAATCTAAGTTAAAAAATCATGTTATCCCGCAATTCTGACTTTTCTGTCAGATTCATCAAATTCAAATTTCTTGCCATTTTAAGTTAACTTTTCACAATTCAGACTTTTTTTCCTCAGGACTTTTGTCTTGGAATTCTGAGTTTATATACAGAATTGCGAGTTTATATCTCGTACGCAAGTCAATATGACATCTCTCCAATGATTTAAAAACAGAAAATGAAGTTCCCCTCACAAGTTACATAAGTACATACTAACCTCTGTGATTTATCCTTGTCTTCACACTATAGTTTACTTTACACACCTCTACCTTCTCCCTGTTCACTCCTAAGGGCCTGAGCATAGATTTCCATTACAGCTTTGCTGTCGGACAGAGTAAGGGCTTGCTCAAGCATTCTGTGAAGATTAGCCAACATGCTTCCTGATGGGGAAAAAGGATAAAGCTGAGGAAAGATCACAGAATGCCCTCATCTTATCTTCATCTCTCCATCACTCTCCCCTCATGCCGGTTTCCGCTTCCTTGCTCTGTCCTTGTCCTTTAAGACAGGGGTGAGAATGCTCACATCACACAGTTTATTCTGTTGCAATCATTGTGTCTTTATATATCATCTCCCAGAAGTACATCATGGGATGTGTGTGATCTAGTGTAGATGCATGGGCCAAATCCCGTTTGCACGCTTGAGTCTCTCATAATGATTGATGTAATTCTGAACAAGTTCTTGCATTTTCTGCACTGTTTTAAATTCTGAATGAATTCAATGGAATAGTTCACCAAAACAGTGCACTTTTGTCACCATTTCTTCAGCCTGAAGGATGATGTTCAGAAGTTTTCTTGTCAAAGCATAACTAGCACTGCAAGTAGACCCGATTTTCTATATATCATAGATTCCTGAAGGCGGATCTTATATACAACTTTTTCACATTCACCTTTAAAATAAATCTTTTTTCTTGTCCCCGTCCTTTCTTGACTCTTTTCTCTCTCTTTTTTTGCAACGCTGAAGAAAAGCGAAAAGTTGTTCATCATGGTGTTGTGGCATTTGAGAAGACAGTGCTGATATTTAGGCTGTGTTTAAACTCTGAGCATGGCGGTGGAACACTTCTAATACAGAATGCAGACTCTGGAAGTCAAGCCCTGTGAAAGGTGTTTGAAAATGTGGTTTGGATTATTTATAAAGTTTGATTAGATTGCACAGTTGACCCCCAGATTTACTTGACCTCTAAAGAAACCACTATAATATTCAGAGGATATGAGGTGCTGTGTAGGTCACATTAGATATGTATCTACCTCACTGAAAACAGTTATTGAGCATTAATGCTGTAACATCACAGTATAGAAAGTAAGAAGTAATTATCAATATTTAGCAAAATATTTTCTTTAGCTTGCTTTTAATTGATTAAAAATTAATAAAATATTTTTATGGTTGTATTTATTAAAATAATAGTTTTCACATATTTTTTTTTTTATAATAAGTATATAAGTTATTATTGTTGTTGTTTTATTACTGTTATTTTTAACACAAAATACTCAAAGCTACACAGGGAACGTAATCCAGGAAAACAGAAACAGGTTTGTGGAAACTAATTAGGAGCCAGGGAAACTAACTAGGAACTCAGGCAAACAGGAACAGAGCAAACAGAGTGAAACCAAATCCAAAACATACCAAACAATTCATAGTCACCTAGTCTGAAATGAAAATTCTGTCATCATTTACTCATCCTCAAGTTGTTCCAAATCTATATGAATTTCTGTCTTCTGCTGAACACAAAAAAAGAAGATGTTTTGAGGAATATGGGTAACCAAACAGTTGATGGGGCCCATTGACTTCCATAGAATGAAAAAAAAAAAAAAAAAATACTATGGAAGTCAATGGGTTCCATCAACTGTTTGTTTACCCATATTCTTCAAAATATCTTATTATGTGTTAAAATAAAATGCATACAGCTTTGGGACAAATCGATGGTGAGTAAATGATGACATAATTTTCATATTTGGGTGAACTATCCCTTTAAGCGCCATAAAGTACAAAAACACTGTAAAAGCAGTAAAACATCTTCCAAAAATAATGATATAATCATCTCCTATGCGGATTTTAATATCTGTTCGTACTTCACACTCAGAAATTTTAAGTCGTATGGTTCACTTTTATGGTGCTTTATTTTTTACTTTTTTTTTATGACTATGAATTTCTAGATATAAAAAACGTTTGTGTTTTTTTTTTCTGTGTGTTACAATATGTATTACAAATAGCATGTATTAGCATGTATATACAATTAATTCTTTAGAATCGCATTACTTAGTTGTTGTCATGCTGTTTAAGAGCTATTTTTATGTACTCAGAGCCCCCAGGACTTGTTGATATAGAGGCTTTATATATTACAGCCTGTCTCTGTATTCCAGCACATTTGTGGGTTGAGTGTGTGTGTGTTCGTGTGCTTCTCAATGCATCTGTTTTGTTTTGCCCCATGATGCCTCATAAATTCTCCACAGTGTGACTTAATAGCAGCAGTGATGGCTGCCGCTGGCCCCTGGGGATCTCAGTTTCACCTTAATTAAGATCAGCATTAAACTGGGGCCGCTGTAAAATCACCATGAAAAAAACCCAGGGCCCGGGGCCAGCTCTGGCCATTAAAGTACTGTGAAAGCAACTCATTTCTGTGTTTACTCATTAGTTGTTTGGTTTGTGCAGCGCAGTGGTAATTTTTAAAGCTGGGTGAGAGTGATAGTAGTGCTGAAGTACAGAAGCACATAATGAATACTGGCAAAGGACTTTAGGACCTTTTACATTTGATGACCTGATTACTTTAACAGCAGCGTTTTAGAGTAATAGTCAAAATTCTGTCATACTTTACTCACCCTCATTTCATTTTGAACAATGTGCTGGTCATTATTTCCATGCAAACATTGCAGGATAAAGCCTCCAAGGTTAAAAAAGTATGTAAAAAACACCTTAAAGTATCATAACTAGTCAGTATGACTCGCATTTTCTATATAAGCAATATGATAGCTTTGTGTGAGGAACATACTGCAATATAAGTGGCTATTCACTGAAAATCGGCCCTAGATCTGCTAGGAATGTTCATGAGAAACATAATTTACGAATGAATAATTCTTGAGTCAGATGGTCAGTGAATCAGTCGATCCAGTTCAAAGGAGCAGAAGAATGATTCAGAATCAGAGCATTTCTCGAGTTCACTTCCTTGATCTAGTTTAACAGCTCACTGGAAAGTAAGACAAACAACAGTCATATTTCGGTATGTTTTCACACAAAGCTATCATTTGGCTTTAGAAGACTTAGAATTTAGTGCAGAAGTCAAATGGATCACATTTATCATTCTTTTTTGAAGCCTGAAAGCTTCAGTCACTATTTATGGTAACTGAATGAGAAAAATGACCAGTACAATTCCTTAAAGTATCCTGGTTAAACAAATACTTGTAGGATTTATTTAACCACTGCGTCCCTCTATTAGACCAAACCTCACTATATCCGGATGGACCCTTTCCTTCCCTACTTAAATAACGAGGACACTCCATTTGTATTGTCCTATTTTTATAATAACCTTCAGGTCTTGTAAAGCTCATTTGAAATTCTTCAGGTATCTGCAATTTTAGACTGCTGTTACATGAAATTTCTTTGTCTGACACCTTAAAAAGTTCAAAAGTATTAGATACTTCTTTTGTGAAAAGAACATACTGGCAACTTTTGGACCATGTGGAATAACCAGAACAAATTTGGAATATTCATAGACTAAAAGTATGTTGTGTTGTATTGAAAGGGCTGTGTGGACATTTTAGACAATTTCCATCATTGGAGAGGTGACCGAGTCACAGAGGTTAGAGGTCACAGGTCATGTTCCCCTCTGGCTATTTATCTTTCTCATTCTTCTCTTTTGGTAGCTGTGGAAACAGGCTGTGGGAATGTCCACGCCAGGATCTGGTCATCTCACCCTTACTACCGAATTAACCTAAAGAGAATTTAGCCCAGGTCAAGGGCTCCATTTAAATTGAGCCTGGGAATTTCAGGGTCATTTGATTGGAAATGTGCTGAGTTTTGTTCTGAGGAGAGTGATTTTGTATGATACTGAGTACGTATTTTGTTGTTGAAAGTTTTTTGATTTATTTATTGATCTTAAGAACTTGAAACATGATGAAAGAAATATTTATGCTCAGTTCAAGTAATATGCAACACATATTTTCAAAGTCCACTATAGTTAATGGTGTGTCTGAACCGATTTTCCACTTGTTGGTCTTGTTGATGCCCTGTATAATTTGACTGGTTTAGAAACATGTCCACTGGACTATTGGGGATCTATGGAATCTAAACAAAGCTGATAATCAAAAAAAATGAATTGGCTAAATAAAATTGTTTTGCACATAGCTCTTAAGCAAAGAAGTGTTCAGTGAACTCGGAAGTGTATCATTGAGAAGCTACCACAGTCGTGTTTTTTGTACAGTCACTGAGACGTGTCTTGAGACCAGGGTTATTATAGTTTTGCATTTTTCATTAGTTTTTATTTTTATTTCATTTTGACTTTTTGTTTTCAAATTCAGTTTAGTTTTAATTAGTTTTTAAAGTGGGTTTGCTAGTTTAGTTTAGTTTTTATTTTTTGAAAATGCTTAGTTTTAGTTTAGTTTTTATTAGTTTTAGTGTTAGTTTTAGTCTTTTTTTGTAATTTGGGTTATTTGTCAGGGGCAAGATTCAAAAAGGTCAGAAAAAGTATTGTGTAATAATAACTCAACAAAAACATTTTGAAATTCCTTTACCTCTTACAAAATCCACACGCCGTAACAAAAATCTACACATCTTCTTTACAGAATTCACACCCTATACTAATACCACAGCTGTACAATTTTCACACCCTATGGCCTACTAAATTTACCCTATACACAGTCAATAGCCTACTCATCTGGATTGAAGCAGCAGACATTCAGTGTAAAAGTAAAAAGTAAAAGTAGGCCTACACTTGTTTCAGACTGCTGTAAATATGCTGTTGTTTGTTAGCTCAACTGTGTTGAAATTAAGTTGTCTGTCTGAATTAACTAAACTATTCAAAAAAATTACATAACATTAATATTTGAATCGCAGCTTATATAGTGTTTTGACATCACAACCACAACCAAAAAGTGCATTCTCATGAGACGCGGTGTGCACGGAGGGGAGGGGCTGTGTGTGTGTGTGTTGTGAGTGACAGAGAGACGGAGAGAGAGCAGGGAAAGGAAATGCAGCGTGTTTTAAATAGCGTTAAAAAAATGAAAGACCTTGACAAAGACGAAAACTAAGGACATTTACTCTATTATTTTATTTTATTTTAGTTAGTTTTGCCAAACACACATTACAGTTTTAGTTAGTTATCGTTTTTTTTTTGTAATGCCTCGTTTTTATTTTTATTTCAGTTAACGACATGTTTTTTCCCACCTAGTTTTCGTTTTTTCGTTCGTTTTCATTAACGATTATAACCTTGCTTGAGACGCCTGTGTTCTGCTCCATTTTTTTGCACTCCAACTTGCATTTTTGATGCAACAATTAACCGTGTCCAGACGCTCTGAGACAGAGCAAAGAACTAATAGTCTAGGCATTTCCATTTCAGATTTCTCTGTTAGCTTTCTGCATTCTCCTCAGATCACATGCTTTAGTGTGTGTGTGTGTGTATGTGTGTGTGTGTGTGAGTGAGTACAAGGCGGACTTTTCTCATTAGTCTATCTCAGGGCCATAAGCAACGCTTGCATGGCTGCCCTTGTGCCGGCAGGGCCTGCGACAGGCCATGAAGAAATATGCTTCGACCATACGGTGATGGAATCGCAGTAATGAATGCAGCCCGCCATTCTAATGCCCAACCAGAGCAGCTCTTGCACTTGTTTATTTCTCCTTTCATTTTTGTCCTTTCGGTTTCTCTTGCTCCTCTCGTCATGATGACATTAACATTTGGTGTGTAATATGATTATCTGTTCAACTCTGTAAGAACGGTTTATGGGCAGTGGTCTTTGATTTTGGTACTTTATGCATTTTTTTTTTCTCTTCTACTACTTGAGTTTTGTTTAAATGAACAGATTATCCTTCCATCCATCCATCCATCCATCCATCCATCCCACATTTGATAGATTTAATTGGTTTACTTCTAATATGAAATATGAAAATCTAACACATATATATATATATATACACACACACACACACACATATATATATTTTAAACATATAATAATAATGTAAATATATATATATATATATATATATATATATTTACATTATTATTATATGTTTAAAACTCTTACGACCTAAATGAACAATTAAATAAAAAATATTTCAAAATTATTTATATCTGTATTTACGCAAAATTACATAAAATGCATGTCCTTGAAGAAAAATAAATATATGGTATAATGTAAATGTCACTTATTTTGATTGTGCGTCATTTCGATTCAAGCTGTAATTTTGTTAAATTCTATTCGAATTTTATTGAAAAAGTATTTATTAATTTTGTTAAATCATTTGAACATTTGTAAAATGTTATTTCTGTTTATTTTAGATGCATAAAAGGATGTGAAATTAGCATAAGCAAGACAAAAGTTGTCAATTTCCACAGCACAACACATCATTTCATGTGACAAAACATTATTTGAGATGGTGTTGATTACAGAATTTACTTAGATTCGTATACATCTAGTACACTTTTAGAAAATTGTCCATAGTTAAAGAAACACCAAACCATTGTTTCTTTTTTCTCTTACTTTGTCTTGAGGGCCTCGCATCCATTTCATGTTCATAAATTCTCTTGTAAGCGTAATCCTGCTTTCTCTTAGCCTGGAGGAAGATGAAAACAACTTTCCATCTAAGCTCTCTGTCCTAGTATGTTTAGTGTGCTTTTGTTGGCCTGCTTTATACAGAATGGGTAAAAGGTTACTCAGAATATGTTGCAGGTACACAGCGTTCAAGAAAAGTGCCGTCACTGCCCGGGGACCAGATGGATAAAGAGCTTATAATCCTGTAATGAAAAGTGTATATTCACATTCACACACACCCAAATGCATGTACTTCTTCCTGTGTCAGTTCATACGACAGATGCCTTGACAGATAGGAGGGTGGTGACCACACAGAAACTCAAAGAAACTGATGAATCTAACTCCCGCTCACGCACACTCACACAGAGATCACTTCAGATCACAGAACAGATGTCATGTTTGGGAAGAAAAAAAAAGCAGAGAAAAGAGCTCATACATAAGCACACACACAGACATTCACTATTCAAACTGTCCGTGTCCTTTCTGTAGATAATTATGCCGGATGCCTCCGTAGCTCAGATCAGATTTCTCTGTATTGAGTCACCGTATTAATGCCATTTAATGTCTGCATGTATCCGTTTCCCCTGTTTCCCATAAAGATGTCTGTCGGCTTTGTTAAACCAAATAGGTTCATGAGACATGAAACAAACCTCTCCTCTGATTAAAAGAGCTGAAGAAAAGAAGCATTTCTCCCGCTTCTCCTCTGTGGTTGCATTTAAAAAGCACTTCTCATTTTTTATTCTGATTGTGCAGTGCGCCCGTCGGCCTCTGTTTCTGGTATGCTGGGCGCACTGTGAGGTTTTGTGGCAATCTGAAGTGCTTGTTGTGATGATTGCGGCTTTTGTCTGCAAGGATCTTGCTCATCTTCCAGAACTGTAACCTTGAGCACCGAGAGCTATGTTTGAACGGATAAACATTGCCAGAAACAAGCAAAATGCGCCAGACCAAGGTTAACATGACTGCCTGAGCGTGAAAAAGAAGGATGGAGGGAAATTTTAAGAGGTTGAAAGAGCAAATGCTTAAATGCATTTATTTTAATAGCCATTGTTTTCGGAAAGTGGAAAGGGGAGCTAAAATGCGTGGGCCAAATGTGTGAGAGAAGACTTAAATAATGGTTCTTTGAACACTGTAAACCCGAATAAGTTGACAAAAAAAAAAAAAGAGTTAATCAGTTACATCAAAATGTTTGTATTATGAAATTCAAAGTTCAGATTTTTTTTTTTTTTTTTACTCATACCTTTTAATTGCTTTTAACTTGAAATATTTGAGTAAGCTAATTCATATATTTAACTTAAAATCATCATGTTTTTAGAAGTGGAAACTTGGCTAGCTTTAACTAGCTGTTCGGTAAATGCTAACTTGCTAATTGGTAACACAGTGCTTTGATAACATTAGCATAGCATAGCAATTGCTGAATGAGCACAGCAATATAGAATATTTAACATATAGCTGTTCTCAAACCAAGCTTATGCTCCATTTGTCAACCTCCCAAAACACACCTTCTACATTAGCATAGCAAAACATTAAACAGTACTAAATCCCCCACTTACTTACACATCTACTTAAATGTCCTAATCGAACTAAGGCCTAATCCTGGCTTAATCTAAGCCCTCTCTGTGAAAACAGGCCTGTATCATTCAATAGTTGGCCATAATGTTCTTTAGAGGTTAAAACAAAACTTTTTGATGTTACAGAACAGGGCCCGGTTCCCCAAAACGTTCTTATCACTAAGTAGTTCTTAACCTATTCCTTAACCTCTCTCTTAACGTTATGGCACGATTCCCGACACGTTCGTACGCTAAGTATATCTTCTGTAAGTCACACTGTCGTAAGGTTGGTCTGGACCACTCTTAGCTTTACCTTATCACTGTTGCAGGTCTATACGAATATAATTCTGAAGTTTTAATACACCCAGACAGTATTCAATTAGGCTAATTCAAGTGTTTTCATGCAAAGAATAAAATTGTCATTACACTGATTGTTGTTAGATTTTTAATTATATAATTATACAATATTATTAATTTAATTAAAAAGCGCTTTTAAAGGCCAGTGAAAGCATAGGCTACTGTCAGTTAAGTACTATTCGGACGCTAATATTGTTTCTCATGGGCTTGTATGGTATTTTAAACATTCACAGGGGTGAGTCTGTGATTTTAGTGCCGTCCGAATCCATAATATCAGTGTTTTTTCTCACCCAACCCGTGTAAAAATCCCTGGCCAAATGAGTACCTACTGTTTTTTGACAAACAGGTCGTGTGGTAATTTAATTGCCGTCTGAATCCACATCTCTGAGTTTACAAGAGATTCAAAATCCACTGTTTAAACCCTTTTTGATCACTGCCGAGCACCGATATGATATTATTTTTTATAATATCCCATGAGTCCTAATAAATGCAATTTCAACTATTTCTGAAGTGCTTATTTTATAAAGAACACCGCTTTCTCACATAAACAGCCCCTGCACGAGAGAATAATTGATTCTCGAGCCATCGATATCAACCAATTCAGCACCATCGCCACGGACAGCACCCGGTAACGTCGCACGTAAGAAGGTATATCTTAAGCAGCTTCCTAAGGTATGGTTCGGGGAACACACTTAGGAACATAAACAACTTTGGTAAGATATATCTTTCGAGTCTTCTTAGCGCGCTAAGAGTGAGCGTTATCGGGGAACCGGGCCCAGGTTCTTCAGAAAAAATTTTGGTCTTTTGGGCTTTTTGAACCATCGACACACTTTCTAAAGAGGTGTAGAACATCAAGCTCACCATTGAATCATTAAACGCTAAATCAATGTTTTCGCTTCAGTACAAGTTTACATGCTGACGATTACAATAGAAAATCATTCTGATTTGTTCCATAATTTGTAAAAGCAACCGGATATCATGTTCACAAGTGGAGGGTAAAAATTATTTGAACTGCAACTTGTCTAAATCATCCTTTTAGAGGTTAGACTGCTGGTGGATGATTGTCTGACAATGACTTTTCGTAATTATAATGTTGTCTAGATCAAGCACATTCTGAACAAGCTAATGAAGGTCTTCGGGATTAATTGAATTTAACTGTATTGAATTTGAATAGGTTTGAGGGGAAAAAAACTCTGCAGGACATTGACTTTCCAGAACCAGAGTTGAATAGTGATATAAAAAGCACTTTGTGGATAGTTTCCATTGCTATTTTGGTATTATGTATATACTATAATACTATTTATAAAAATTTGGAATTATATTTTACATTAAATTTAAAATGAAAACTGAAAATATAAGTTTAAGTATGAAAGAATTTGTTGTATACTTTGTTATTTACAAGTTAATAGTGAGAATTAAACTAAAGTGTTACAGTATCTTTAGATTTAGTTTTAGTTAACATGCTACACAGACACCTTTCTAGTATCCTATCACAAAAAGTTTCAGACACAATTTTGCACACACAAAGTTTGTAAACTATTTATTCATGCTAGTCTCAGTGTTTAATCTAGTGAATCTGCTTCCTTTTCCGGGTTCAATCTGTAAAACTCTTTTTGCAACCTGTATTTTGAAGTGTTTAACAGCTCAGATTGACGCCGGCGTAATGAATGCAGATCCGCAGAGCATCCAGCTGTTAACCCGCACTCCCTTTGTGGTAATTGAAACATGGGTTTTTCAAAAGCAGGAAGATAATTCGCATTATGTCAGACAGTGCCACTCTAATGAGAAAGCTTTTTGCAAGTGACACCAGGCAACGACTCCCAGTCTCCCAGATTCCTTTGCCACACAAACGGCCTCCTTCAGAAGTTTCTATCATCACTTCCCATGAGGCTTTGGTGTCTGTCGCTCCAAGAGAAAGGAAGAAAGGGAGAGAGAGAGAGTGAAAAACAAGGGCTTAATGAAAAGAAGAGATTAATGTGCAACAGCCAATCATTTCACTGTAATTAAAATGTAAAGCCTGTTGTTTCATTTGAAAATTGTGCGACTCCGGTATTTTATCCTCCATACATTATCTGTGTGAGATTGAGAGTGAATTGCCGTAAAGGATGATATTCAAGGAAGATGCCAGAGCTTTTCATGCCTTTTCAATTCAATTGATGCACATACAGTATAATAAGTCAATGCATGTCTTTTCACTCATGCATTCAATATCAATATATCATTTTCTTTAAAAAAAAAAAACTCCTTGACTGACGCTTTTCTTAAGCAATCGTACAGAAAGAAAACTACAGATTACACTTCAGAATTTTTGTATCCCCGTCCACGTAGAGCCGGATCAACAGAGGGTTATTAACAGAACAGTTATTGTAAAATGAAAACTGTATCATACTTTATCTACTCTTTAAACAGCATTATGGTAAAAATGGGACACCATGGCAATAGTTGTCTTACCTGTACATGACTGCGTTTTACTTCAGGGGGTTTGCGGAACTGACAGAACGGCAGTTTCTTTTCTTTTCTGTGTTCTTGGTCCTCCAGTTTGAAAGGTTAACTACAAGCACAGAGGTTTTGCTTGTACGTGCTGGATCCTTTACTGGAATCCAAAAGTAACTCACTCCTGCTAAAAGTTTCCTCTTTGAATTCCTGCACCTGGGAACAAAAGTCGACACCATAATGACTAAACGTTTGCTAAGTAAATGTATCCTAATGTTTAGATATTTGTACTGGAAAACAAGACAAAATACTCATTAAGATTTATAATTTAGGGTTATGTGACATTGTGATTCTAGTGAGCATTTGTATTGAACAAAATACTGTAATACGTCCATGTCTGCAATATCTTTTGCACTGTTATTCCAGATACAATATAGACTAGAATTTAAATGTGTTTACCTCATAAAACTCAATTTTGTCTACTTTTTGCAGTACACTAGATGCACGCATGGACTAAAAAAAGGGAACACTCTATTTTGATGGTTCCTTTTGAACATTCTGTTAACTTTAAGTAACTTTACAACTGCATGTCAACTATCTCTCATTAGAGTATTAGTTGACTGTTTGCTTAATATCTGCTAACTCTTTATTGTAATGGTTCTCAAACAGACATTCTACTGACTAAAAGTAACTTTGCAACTTCATGTCAACTTATTCCAACACCAACCCTACCAGTCTACTAATACTCTATAACCAATGCTTGTTTTGTTCTTATACTCAGTCGTTTGTTCTGGACTCAATATCAGACATATTTTATTTTGGCAGGGCGAATAAGTATAGATTTATAAATGCTTATTCACAGTTTATTTGTGTATATATATAGTGACTTCTAGGTGAAATGCTTCATGCCATACTGATAGTTATTTCCAGTATTATGTACCACTGCCATTAAAATAAGCACACATCACTTTTCCCGGGTTCATATTGGTCTCTCTCTAAACACTCTGAGCGGATTTGTTTGGTCTGTCCGGCACTATAAAATAAACACTTCATTGATGGCCGGAGTTTCCTTCCCAAGTGTGTTGATGTTGGTCCCGCAGGAATGTCTGTGCGTTACGAACATTAGTAGCATGACGGTTGCTTTGTAATAGGGTCATTATGTTTTCAGAGTTGAATAAACTGTGTGTGTGTATACCGTAAGTGTGTGTGTGTGTGGTCCTCGTAAACCCTACATTGTGGGGACCAAATGTCTCCACAGAGGTAGTAATACCAGAAATTTTGACCTTGTAGGGAATTTTTTTTTTGTCCCCATAAGGGAAAACAGCTTATACATCATACTAAATTAATGTGTTTTTTTTTTTTTTTTTATGTAAAAATACTCATTATGGGGACAAAATGTCCCCACAAAGATGGAAATATCTGAAATTAGGTTTAGGGGTAGGGTTAGTGTAAGGGATAGAATATACAGTTTGTACAGTATAAAAATAATTTTGTTTATTGGAAAGTCCCCATGAAACATGAAAACACAACGCGTGTGTGTGTGTGTGTGTGTGTGTGTGTGTGTGTTCTCCACAGCAGTCCGTCTCTTCATTATTCCAAACGCTGTAACTCTCGCCTAGTCAAAACTTACTTAAACAAAAGCTGCTCTTAACATAAACACAATGACTGTGGTGGTCAGACACTCTGTTCTTTTACCATTTAAGTATATAAGCAGAAAGCCACCCAGCTCTGTACTCATCCGTCTCTTTCTGTAAACGGCCGCTGCTTACTAATGACCTTTGACCCCTTTTACTGAAGGACAGCAAGCCATCTAAAGGCATCGGCCACTCTGTGCTTTTTTTCCTGGGTAAAAATCCTCCTTCTCCTTTCTCAGCAGTTGTGTTTATTGAACAAAGAATGCTGGGTGTTCTAGTGTGTGTGTTTTTTTTTAATGAATAACTAATATTGGTTTGCCTATTACAAATATTGGTCTTGCTATAAAGAGGAAAGGAAAAAATATGAAAGTCAGAATCAACAAATTGCACTTTCTTTGTTTCTTTGACTCCCCCTCTTTGTGTTAGGAAAGAAACCTTGAAACGCCTTTTTAACTTCAGTGGCTACTTTTTTTGTTTTTGTAAACTTATAGTGTATAGAGTTTTCACAAAAATATTAAGCAGCACAATGGTTTTCAGCATTGAAAATAATAAGAAATGTTTCTTGAGGACCAAATCAGCATGTGAGATGGATTTTAAGGATCATGTGACAAGACTGGAGTAATGATGCTGAAAATTCATCTTTGCCATTACTGTAATAACATAATATAATACATTTGAAAACAATTATAATACATTATAACTGTTTTGCTGCATTCTCTATCAATAAATGCTTGGTGAGCATAAGATATGTTTCATTGCTACAATACATTTTTGCAGTTTTTATTATTTTCTCATTTGCAAAAAGTGATGTCACGCTACACTGTTGCTTGTTGCTAAACGTAGCTCACTGAAGTTAGTAGTATCTAAATTGTAGTTAGTTAGTCCCCAACTCTTCTCTCTTTCTCTCTTGCTGTAATGAGGGCGTTTGGTTGAGAGAGGCAGATGGAAGTGCCTGTGGGATTGTGGGAAGGCAGAAACAGAGGGAGAAGGAGCTACGTGGAGGGTTGGAGAGACTGGTTATGGTGGTGCCATGTGGTACCAGGGTCCGTCTCTGCCTTCTGGACATGTGTGCCAGTCCCTCTTGGTGGTCATCCAGGCTCAAACAACCCTGCCAATTAAAGACTGCCTCCAAGGCTGCCCTCGAGCTTCCTGCTCCACCTCTCTCTCTCTTTCTCACTCACTCCTTCGTTCCTCCGTTCCTTCTGCCAGTCTCTCTCCATCCCCTTCCCATCGCCTCTTGTGGTTTCCGCACGCGAGTGTCTCTTGTTTCCCCTCAGTTCTTTTCCTCATCATTATCCAGCTTCAGACCTAAAGCCAGTTAACCCACTTTCAGCTCTCAGAGCAGGATCTGGCCAAGACAGCCCTTCCAGCCCTGACATACTTAAACCACGCATTTGATATTACCAGCCCTGTTATTCATATGGGGGTGTACTGTATGTAGTGTAAGTATATATGTGTGGATAAATCATATCATAAAAATGATCCATTAGACATATTTGCTGAAACATCTATCTATCTATCTATCTATCTATCTATCTATCTATCTATCTATCTATCTATCTATCTATCTATCTATCTATCTATCTATCTATCTATCTATCTATCTATCTATCTATCTATCTATCTATCACCACAATGTAAATTATAATACTCCACACACCCTACCCCTAAACCTACCCATCACAGAAAAAAATCTGCATTTTTAGATTTTCAAAAAACTAAATTTTGTATGATTTAAAAGCTGTTTTCCTCATGGGGACCAACAAAAATGTCCCCATAAGGTCACAATTTACTGGTTTTCTAAGGACATTCGGTCAACATAACGTAGGAAATACCAGGTACGCGCACACACACACACACACACACACACACACACACACACACACACACACACACACACACACACAGTAATCAGCAATGTCTCATTCTAGATTCTTCCAAAGATGTCAGGAGAGACTCCCAGTGGCATGAACACACATGGCCCATATGGGCTGGACAGATGTTAGAGGGTGACACACCTATCATGTGTCCCCTAATTCTATTTTCCACAGTGTCCCTGAATCCTGAAACACCTCTCATCACTGTGCACACTGATGCTCATTTGATTTCCAACCTCCACCAGTGCCATCCTGACCACCTGCCACACCTGTGCCCTGTCAGAAGTCTCCATAAGGGCCAGCAGAACCTGATTTAATTGATCTCTTAAATCAGCATAAGGGTGTCCACAAAGGCTATGTTCATAAAGCTGCACAATACTGCTGTTTTGTTTAAGAGCGCTATAAAATAATATTCACACACAGTTTGGTTATGAAAGTGACAAACACATCCTATCACCAACGCATATCTGAGAGTGAGATCACACTTCAGAGAGCATGATAGCCCCTCTCCACTGTTTACACACTTTGTATTGTTTGCATTTAAAGCCTCTGTCGGTTAATTAAGATTTGACAGATGAAGAAGTGTCTCGTTTAGATTAGTTTATTAAATAACGTCGTGTTAACTGTGATAAGACTTTCCAGTGTTAAGGAAGCTGCCATCTTTGTTATGAACATTTGTCGATGTAATTAATGGCTATTACAAGAACAGAGTCCTGAAACCTGGAAAGAAATGAGTTGAAATTCCCATTCTATTGTCCCGAAGTCAATGGGTTTTTAGTTCATTGCCTAAAAGAATGTCTGTTATTAACACAATTTTTAGTTTAGTTTTTTTACGTTTTACTCTAAAACATTAAACCCATCAGTAATACCCCACTTTTTTAACCTGTCTTGAAAAAGGCGAGTGATGTTAAGTGGAAAATGTGACTACAGAGGCTGTCGCGGAAATGAAATGTTATCAAGCCAAAGAGGAACTTAGTTTACTTTTACAGCCTTGTTGTGTTCTTGCAGATTATTCTAACTCAAACTTTCTAACTGGTAGATTTATATATAAATAAAAATCAATCTTGAAAGAGTAATGGTGGTGACGCTGCATTCATGCCACCATGGTGCAGTTTGTTTATAGACTAACTTTACGGTGATTGTATTTATGCTTCAAAATTCACAGCAATTGTTGGTTACAGAGCTTATTTTCTGCAATAATCCTGGAAAATGGAATTAAATCATGTTGGCTTTTTTGTTGAGTGAACCAGGGTGATGCTAATTCCGGGCTGCCTTCAATGGTCACCAGTGCTGGAGATCATCCAAGGCAGTAGTTGTCCAAGTGAATTTAGAAATGTAGCTTATTGGTGTTAAAGCTAGAGCATGCTCATTTGAAAGGCTGTCAGAGGGTGAGATTACTGAGTGTTGGATCATATTCAGATTCTGCATGTTGACAGGCCACTGGTGCAACCCAAATGTGGATTACAAAGCACCATTCTGCATCACAAGGAAGATTCAAAATAAACTAGCTGGCTGTGTACAAGATCCTTTCACTGTTTTTTCTTTATCTCTCCTCTAGCTGTAATGATAAGGCATGGCGCTCAAGGTTTCTTATGTGAACAAACAAAACTGCTCAAGGAGAATTAAACATTTCTCAGCTGCTTTTTTCCTTATCCTTGGGCGTAGGTTTGTATGTGACAAGTAATTGTAAACTGCGAAACGATGTTAAATTATTTAGCGATTTTGATAACATTATAATCACTAAAGGTCAGTTTGATACCAGAAGTCTCGTTCTGTAACATACAATCAATACTTCTGTTTTTTAAACAGTGAGTGCATTATCGAATGGCTGAATGCCTGGTGGTTTAATAAACAGGTTGAAAAGCATTGCTGGTGCTCTAAATTGTCCACTTTGGGAGTGGAGTTTGCGTTAGCGGGAAATAATAGCATAATAATGCAGACCCATGGGTAGATGCTGCTTATTCACCGTTGGCATGAGAAGCTCTACCAGCCCTCTCCAAAGGGCCCTTCATTCACTCTCACACTCGACTCATTTATTCCTGCCATTCTCACCTCAATCCGGAAGGATTCATGGAGCATGCTGATAGAGCATTCCCTCAGTCCTGGAGACCTCTTTCTTTGCTCTTAGGAAAGGAGAGATGTTGAAGAGAGACATTTGTAACTGGTCATTTTCATGCCAATTTATTCAATTTAATGCTGCAGATGTGTTGTTTTTAAAGGTTATTTTTAGATGTCTGATATACCATAGTATATCAACTCACTTTAAAGGACTGGTTAAAAAAAAAAGCTTGTTTCTTTGGTTAAACACAAAAGGAAGCATTTTAAATAGTGTTCTTGTTGCTATTTTTCATGTAGTTGTATAGAATAGGGGATGACGCTTTCAAGCTTCAAACATGACTCGAAAGTCCAATAAAGGTATCATAAAAGCAGTTCATTTGACTTGTGTGCTATATTCAAATAATGCTATAGTGCATGAGTCAAATGTACATATATTGATTCTTTAATCATTCCTTTTCCATCCATCCATTGACAGTCCAGTCACTCTTCACTTTGATTGCACTTTACTTCATCACTTTATTGACCAGAATATTCTTCTAAACTTTACCTTTTGTGTGCTCAGCCTCACAGGTTTGGAACAATGTAAGGGCGAGTATTGGCGAGTAAATTTGTGTGTGTGAACTATTCCTTTAAGCTTCAAAATCACAGCATTTGCTGTCCCTCCTGACTAATGGCCAGCCTACGTGCCCTTTACTTCCCCCTAGGGGTATGGAAAGTTTCCAGCCTTTGGCACTCTTTCCTTTTTGATAGATGTCTTCCTGGGTGCTCCTGATCGGGTAAACAGGCCCGGGCTCCATATTTATGAAGCCGCCACTTCAGGATTGTCATCAATAATGAGCGGCTACAACCAACCTTTCCGTCATTACATGAAAAAATAAAATCCTTGTCTGAACGCGGGCAGCACAGGAAGGACTGTAATGAGACAAAGCACTGGGATCCTCTGGGAACCTGAGACACATCGCCTGGGTTTGATTGACACGATGTTTGCTGGCATCTCGCTGTCCTTTATACAAATTCAACAGATGGTCTCAATGAGGTCAAACACAGCACTGATTTAGACTCTACGTGGCCATGTTTTCCCTTCCAATTAAATTCAACATCAAAACACAAGCTTAAGTGTTGTTTCTCAGTGCAGATTAGAGACCTACAGAGGGAGGAAAATAGAGAATACAAGAGAGAAAAATAGTCTCCTTGGAGACTGAAGGAGCTTTCCTGGGTGGAGAAGTTCTCCCAAACCAAAGAGGAGTGCCTTAAATTGGAGCACTTATTTGTTTGTGGATGAGAGGTACATCATGGAATGAATACGCCTAAAAAAAAAAAAAAAAAAAAAAAAAAGCTATACCACAAACAAACACACAACATTTAATTAGATCTAAAGGACTTAGAGGAATGTTACAGGAACATACAACTATGTCCTTTACCACAGACGACTGTTTCTCTTAATTGCAACCTTATTTTATCCAATTTTACGTTTATGATGTACAATATGACTTGATTTTTTTTTTTTGTTATAAAATGTATCTCACTATTACACGTTTTCCTCTTTTTTTCTGAGGTGTAAACTTCCAAACTGTACAGTGTAAGTATACAGAATCAATGCAATGAACATTAAAATACACACTATTTTTGGAAGTATAGACTGTGGGCCAGATTTACTAACAGTTTGCTCCAGCGCAAACCCTTATTTTGGCGTTAATAAAGAACTACTTTCAGGATTTATTAAAGACACGCAGTGAGAAAATAGCGCTGAAAGGGGGAGTACAGGGCTATTTTTGCGGCTGACCTTATTGCATATGCATTTGTAGGAGTTTTCATCTCACGCTAATTTGCCCTGTTTAGTAAATCTGGCCCTATATTAATACATTAACCAGGGTGCTTTGAAACACTGTGCATGACCCCATTTACTTTACTCTGAACCATTGAAACTGCTTTGAAACCATTGAAACCACAATTTAAATTTAAAAACAATATATTATTATTTATTTTTTTCTGTGGTAAACGTCATAAGACTATAAAAACTGTCGATAGACTTTAATTTGTATTGAACACAGAACATTTCTCTAAGGCAAGACACTACCATTAAAAACAGTTTTTTCATGCATCTGTCGATTTTGAGACTTTTTGAGGGCTTTTTGGCTTTTCATAAAGTGTTTTTTCAGACTAGTGGAAAGAAAACATTCAAAATACACTTTTATAGCACTTTATCTATTTGCGTCTGCAGGTTTAAATTACAGTACATATCTTTAAAGGCCGTTTTCTCAAAAAAAAAAAAAGAAAATCTAAGTGAGAATTTTCCACTTTAGTAGCACTCAAATACACCAAACTTTAGTTGTATTCCTTTCTATTGTTTTGTCCTTCCTTTCTAATGTTTTTACGTTGGGGTATATTATATATAATAAATTATATATAATTTGCCTGATTTTATTCCTAAAAATGTGTTTTTTTGTTTAATTATTTATTTATGATTTATGATTTATGGAGTGATGAAAAGAGATATCCAAAATCCACTCTCTAAAAACACTTGACTCTAATATGTAAAAAAAAAAAAAAAAAAAGTTTTAACCTGGACATTTTATTAGATAATGCTTAATTTACATATTTAAACATAAGCTTAAGCACATGTTATTTTTATTTTTATTTTATTTTTTTGAAATTTTTAATGTAATCAATCACCTGGGGAAGAATGATGACTTTCACCTTATTCACCTGTGGTGTCTAAAGTACTGTAGTCGTTCTCTCTTTGCTTACTCTATCTCTCTTCCGCCTCTTTCACACATAAAATATGAGTTTATCTTCCCCACCTCAGACGTTCCTCCACTATTTCTTCTACTTTCTCCCTCTCTAGTTAATAATCCTAGGATATACTGTAGATCATTGTTTTTGTAGTATGTCTCTGCAGAGAGGTGTAGAGAGCATCTTTAATGCCTAAAGGATGACAGGACTCATAAAACCAGATTCACCTAGGAATTTAACAAGTCAATAGTGTTCATTAAAATTAATGAATAGCAAAGCTTTGGCACCAGATGCCAGCTTCTCAAAGTCCTCCGTGGTCACAGAACGCGACTCAGCCATCCATGGTTTTCCCCTAAAGTAAGGACAAAGCAAACACAAGATGTAATTTGACTTTGAGGGGACTGGCACCAACTGCCTCCTGCTTTCTCATGGTAATTTATAATCTCAGTCGTCAACTAAATATTAGCATTTGGCATCTCTAGGTACGCATATATTAGGAGGAAGCCGGCAAGTATGCTGATGTTGGTAGTGATGAAGGTTTTGAGGGACCAATAAGGAATCAATAAACTCTAGCAGACCTATTTAGGGTCTCTCCCTGATAGATAAACCTTACTTTGTCAACGTCAACTCGCCTGGTGTTCACCAAGAGGACACAAACAGGTGAAAGGACTCTAACTAGAGTGTACAGCCATTAGCCTGAGCACAGTTTAATTAAAATCCCAAACAGATGATATTGTCAGAGATTGGACGTAATCCTATTCAATGAGAAAAAGTGCCAGAATTCAGCAGTGCTGGATTAGGAGTAAGCTAAAGCAGTGTGTGTAGAGAATTCATTCAATACTGTTTTATCTGATCTCCTGAGTTGGTGTATTTCCATTTGAAGTAGGGTAACTATTGGGCGGGGCTTACTGAAGGACTTTTTAAGCAGCCAATAGGCATTAGTTATGTCACAGCCATTAGTTTGCTAGTCAGTTGTAGATGGTATTTGGGGTGCAGGACATTCTCATTGTAGAGAGTTTCTATAATCTGTGTGGTGTAGGATAAGTCATCAATACTTTAGTTCGGTTTTGCCAGAAAGAGAAAGACAGTAAAGTTTAAAGGTGCATTTCTTCTAAAAGGTAGTCCGTGAAAAGGTAGTTCAGGTAATGTTTCACCCCAAAACGCATAATTAAATATATTTTAACATATGAATTATGTTTAAAATAAAATGTTTTAAGTATTGAGATTGATAAGTATTGGTAATGATAGCCTGCTTAATGAGAAAAATTGCAATGAAATCCAGGAGTTTCTGTGTGTGTGTGCATATAGGATATATATATATATCCTATATGCACACACACACACACACAGAGAGAAAGAGAGAGAGACTCTTGGATTGCACTGCAATGTTTCTCATTAAGCAGGCTATCATCAGCAATTATTTTCAAAGCAGATATTGTACGCTTATTTCCTCAAAATCTCATTGTTTAATTCATATGTGGGTGTCAGCGGCAATTCAGTCTTGGCTAATATTCTCTACTTACTGTATAATGCTCTCTTGTCTGTTAAAAAAAAAAATATATATATATATATATATATATATATTGTAAACTATAATGGATGCATTTTCATCACACACTTAAAGCAAGGACATGCCTTCTCTTCAGATGTGTAAGTATAAAGAAACCTGTGTGATTATAGTTCCACTTGCGTGATTTTATAAGTGATCATTTTCACGTTGTGAAAGCTTTCTTTTAATCTCAACTCTCAAGTGCTTATTGACTCGCCTAAATCAGTGAAAACGGATACCATGAGACTCAATTAGTTTAAAACTGTCTCACTCTTAAAGACATGCTCGACAGGTCTTGAGATTCCTTAAATTCCTTGAATCAACGACACTTGAACACCCAACACTGTGTATTAGGTGGCAATCAAGTTGTGAGCAACTGAGCTGAACTCAAAGCTACGAGTGATTGCAGAAGTTTGTGGTTAGTGGTTAAGAGGACAATTGTCGTGGTATTTGTGAGGGTTTAACGCACTCATCCAGGAGGTGGAGTGGCCCTATTGATCCCTGCAGCTCATCAAGATGATTTTTATTGAACAGCAAAAAAAAAAAAAAAAAACTCTTCTAAGTGTGAAAAGAGGTATGCTTCTTTCCTTCCTAACCCACTCTGTACGGGGGCATGCACTGGTCGAAAAATACATTTAAGACCTGTGGAATATGTAAAACTCAATAGCCTGTGGTTTTTGAAAGCGCTAAATAGAGCACATCATGGATTGGTTCATGCCGAGCTGTTTTCACTGTGGTCTTTTCACTCCTTTGAAATATCCTATTAATTTTTTAACACAGCCCTTTTGATTGAGCAGCCTTGAGGGGGATGAGTTGTTCGACACTCTTTTCTCCGTGCGTCTTGTCGGATCTAGTCGACCACCAATAGTGTTTTTTATTTTTTTTTATTTTCACCAGTCAATGTTAATTTCTTGAGCAGTGGTTCTCATACAGTTTTTTTTTTTTTTTTTTTACTTTTAAATCAAATTGAACAAAAACCTTTATTATTCACTTTCAGAGTTGATGTCGTTCTGGCTGATATATCACTAACCACCACAAATACATTGCTGTGAGGTCAGTATACTGATGCATGATTGCATGAGGCATAGCATGATGCCTGAGGCCCTGTTGAAATTCTCACTCCGTGGGAAAGTCTGGTGGATTGTTTCGAGGCAATAATGCTTTACCCAGATGACTCTTGTACCCACTTCCAAGGCTCAGGATGGGCAGAGAGAGAATGTAATAGATGAGTCTGATTTGCCAATCTGTTGAGAGACCTGTGCTATTCTGGGATAAAGCGTGATAGTCCATTACTCAGATTGGAGACAGATAAAAGCCTGTTCTCGGGGTCCAGCTGTTGGAGGCATTATGACAGCCTAATGCAGTTCACATTGTGAGCATCCAGCACAAACAGTAGTCGCAGCGGCCGAGAGTCCCTCATTTGGGTTGAATCAACAGTGTAGATGGGCTAGTAATTGCTACAAGCTGCCCACGACGTAGAACAGTTGTTGTTATAAAGACTTTATGGGGGTAATCACAATCTGTGTGTCGTTAGAGTGCTAGTTTGTGTCTTGCATGAACAATTCCAGGTGGACTTTACCAATGAAAAAAGAAGCTCGCATGGAAGCTAAATCGGGAATGTTGCCGAGGTATTTCGATTCTGGTCAAGCTGGTTTAACCGTGGCACTGTTGATGTCCGTGGCCGCCCGCATAACCCAAAGTCTCATTTACAGCAGCGAGCCACAAAGCGGATTTTCCATAGGTGGCTGCCCCGAACAACTCTTCACAAAACACAGTCGAGGTTGATTCAGAGGGTGAAGAAAGGCTTACAACCACCCGGCGAGCTCTTAAATCCAACCATATGGAGTAGATTGGTTCTGTCCCTCCTCCTGTGCCCAATCTTTCAGATGTGGCACTGCACCATGACCCTAAAGCTCATGCTAAACCCACCCAGGCTCATCACAGCCTCAGGTCTGAAAATAAAGAGGTGGAAATGCGCACAAACACACACTGATACGGGACAGAACTGCGGACCTAAATGAGCCCATTCATCATGACAGAGAATTTAAGGTAGAAGAACATCGTAAAGCAGCAAATTCCTCTTAACAAATGAGAAATCATACATCCTTTTGTAAACTTTTTGATTAAATTAGTTTTTTTCAGCACATTCTATTCACTCTGCCAGATGCACAGTATTCATAAACTGTCCCTGAAAAAGACATTGATCACTGGTTACTGGATATAGTCAAAAGAGAATCAAGCCTTTTTTTTTCTGTAATTTATATGGCCAAACTCGAATTTTCCTCATTGTTTGGATTCTAAACCACATTTTTTTCTGTAAGGAAGTGGGTTTTACAAGCTGTTTTAGGCCTCGCTTGGTTTTGAGGCTTCGGTCGGTGAGACATTTACAAGGGGACATGAGCTCAAGCTTGCAATTTTTTTTCTCCATATATAGTCAAGCTACTTGACCACAAACCAAGGGCAGACGAAGAGTCTGTGGAGGGACTGGGTGCGGCCGCCATCGGTTTGCATGTGTAAGGATACATAATGCCTCATGTGATTAAAAAGATGCCATAGCTTTGGGCTACTTTCTTCGTAGTATCACTTTAAAGTCGGTGTGAAAATTGACCCCTTTTACTCTTTGCACATTCCTAGCCTTGTGTGTGTGTGTGTGTATGTGTGTGTTTGATTTAGCTGTACATGGAATTCCAAAATAAATAAATGATATATAATCAAAACGTATTTGACAGTTTCAGTCACAATTCCCTCTTATCCTGGTCCGTAAAGTACATTTTCCATGCAATCAATTTCAGATTGAAAAACACAAGTCTCAATTCTCATTGAATATCCCATTTTGCTGAAATACTTCAGTGTACGAATGTAAATTGTGTTGCATTTCCTGACTTTAGGATCCTTAACCTTAAAGGAGAACTCCGGTCAATTTTAACATTGAGCTCATTTTTTTGTAAATTTGGAGTGCTGTCAATACAGAGAACAATGTTGCCTACACCGTGTTATCCTCTTTTTAAAATTTGCACCCTGTTGACTTCAATGGGGCAAGTTTTAAACCTGCTTTTAGCCTCTTAACATCCTTGATGTGTCATTACAAGTGCCCAGCCATGTGAGTGATTCCTTCAGAGTGATCACGGGTGAATCTGACTGCAGTAGATGTGAAAGATATTAATAAAAATGATGTTATTTCAGCCAGCGCACATACCTGTATTTTCTTCCTGTTTTCGGTCGAAGTCCACAGTAATCGATTGTCGAGTTCACGCGCGTGATCATAGGTAACTAAACCTATGCGTGTGAACTCGACAATCCCAAACTCAAAAAAAATTGAAGTGCCTTGGAACGCGCAGCTTTGTATGATGTGTTGTCGTAATTTCCACTGAAACAGGAAGCTAAGGCGGGACATATTCAATGGCCCCTCCCCCTTTTCAAATAGCCAATAGCATTTAGTTTACCTCGCAGACTTCAAGTCGTACTTGACAGCATCATGGAAGCGAAGCCTCTTATTTGACAAACGAACAAAATGAATGCCCTGCTAGTTAACTGGAGATGTTTTATTTATTTGTATTAGGTACAGCCATGCCGCGAGTTGTTTCAAAAAGTGGTGAGGACAATATCGACCCTGGCAAAAACCCATATTGCTTCATGATGTGACTCGCTTTGGCCATGTGGTATTTATAGCATAGGGGACGGGATGCTTTACATTCTAGAGAGCATTTGATTGGACAGAAGATGTGATGAGAAGCTGAAGTCCGCGGTGACGTCATACAAGTCTTTGATCCATTTTAGCGGAAGAGGACTGTAAGTTTTGAATGCTTATATCTTCTAAATGCGAATTTTGTCATTGGTTTGGAACACACCAGCTTAGGCTCTCTCATGATTATATATTATATTATTTATAAAAAATATAAAAAATAAATATATAGATACTGGTTTTAAGTGGCATGGAGTGTATCTAAGCACATTTCTTAAATGTAGATTGACTGTAATTTATCTACTTTTCATTTTGAATATCTTGTATCTTAACAAGTTACAGTTTTCAAAGTAGCTTCCCAGTGCTGTTCCCGGGTGGGGAGGATGAGGTGTGAAAAAAAAAAAAATTAGATGAAGAAAAGCAAGACTGTTGTAGATACAAAGTCAGAAACATGAGGGGAGGAGAGTATGTCTGCCACCAGACATCAGAGCGCAGACTGTGAAAGAAATCTAGAGCGCGGAAAAGAGAATGAGGGACGAGTGTTCGGGGGACGGATTAAAGTGCAAAACAGGATCAAATGTATATGAGAACATTCTAGAGCGCCTGTGACAGTTATTAATCACCGACGCCCACTTATCAACATGAGATGCATGCTGAATTCCAGCAAGCATTAACCCAAGTGCCAATCCAAGCTTCAAACAAGGAAAGACCCACTTTTCTAATGCCCTGTCGGTTTTGGTCTCAGCAGGGTTGCGCTAGCCCACTGATGCAGCTTTCTGAATCCAATCAGACCCACGTCGCATCACAGACGGGTAGAAAGGGGTGGACAACAACTTTTATCGTAGCTTTACTTTAGAGCAAAGTTTCTCTGTGTCTCCCTGGCCAGAAAATTACAAGTAAATGGCAAGGTTGTCTGTTTGGGTAAAGAGAATGGCAGGATTGCTTCAGAAAACTGGGTTGGAAATAGAAGACGGGCTGCCAGAGCTGACTGGGACTGGCTCCGTTTCCCATCTTTGCAGACATATTCTCAATTTATAGATTGAAGACTTTACAAATGGCATTATAAATTCACTGACTTCGCAAACGAACCTAAATGAACTTCATTCTGTGGAAATGGATGCAATGGCATTAGGTCAGCCATGCGAATGCTATTGATTTAGTTAAATAGTATCCGTTAACTTTTTCTATTTTTGCTCTGCCATCGAACATAGTTTTAAACAAAGCCAAAGCAGAATCTGATGCATGTCTTGAGCAGCGCACAGCAGTGGAGATTCTTTCCTAAATGGATCTGTGTTGTTGAACGAATTGGATGTTAAGTTAATGATTCAGTGACTTACTCACAGGGCCTGTTTACACCTGGTCACTTATGCGATTTCTCTAATCGATGAAACGCTTTCGAGACAGATTTGAAACGCGGTTGAAACCTTGCATGTAAATTTTACTCCCCCAAAATGTAAAACAAAACAAAAGTGAATGCGTGTTATAGGCTATATGCGGCATTGCTGCAGATGAGTAGCTGAGTATCTCTTCAGCAAGAAGACAAGCAAACTAACGCAAATTAAACAAATTAAGATGCAGATGCTCAACACAGAATCATTTGAGTCTAAATCTTAGCAGTGCTGATGATGCTCTCTCTCCTATTGTGGCCTTTGATCTTGAAATGAGTGGATGATAAATAAAAGGCATATATTTTGCTTTCGTTGACATGAACTTAAATTTACATATAGCGCGGGAATCGAAAAGCTGATTTCTATTCGTTTTGCAGAGGCACATTTATGTGGCCAAGTGTAAATGGAACCGTTTTAACAAATCAAATAGCTATCGATCAGTAAAAACACATGAAGTGACCTGGTGTAAAAAGGCACATAAAGACAGTCAAGGGTTTTGTTTCTGAATTGTTTTGTTACCTGCAGAACTATGTGACTTGTAGAGAAATCTTCACCATTAATGCACAAAGAGAGAGAGAGAATTAGAGAGATATTTAGATATAGTTAGATTGTTTCTGCTCTGTAAAACATTTTCAGTTGGTTAAACTTAAAAACAAAAGTTCACCTGTTGTCTTAAAAACATGAGTAAACTCAACTAAACATAATTCAACTTTAATTTTTGAAAACGTATAAACTTGAGGTCAAAATCCAAAACGTGTCACGACAATGGGAGAATAAATGAATAACTTAATGGAGCTACCATGTTTTACAGAAGTACTTCAAATTCTGCCAATTTGGACCCTGAACGTTTCTTTTTCTCCAAAGGTCACTGTCTATTCAAGGCTTCTACAGATACATAGTACAATGCTGCTATGGGATGCTACACAACATGTGAATAGACTGTTGAGGGCGCAGGTCAGGGCTCTCTGAATCTATGAGGATCACAACACAAATAAATAATCAAAATCTGCATTGTTGCTTTAGTTTTATTTGTTGTAATAATCCCAGTTCCTGGCAAAAACAATGCATTTGTGTCAAGGGGCCTTATTTGAGATTAATAATGGAATAAAAATGTTTGCCTTGTCATTGATACCATAAAACAGACTTTTCTATGGCTCCTCTAGGCTGAACTTCTTCTGTCAACAGCCGAGTCTCTAACGACAGCTGTGGCTGCACAAGTTCTCAGACCTTCACAAAACGCCAATCATCACCTCGCTCTCTCTGGGAACACGTTCTCGCAAAATATCCCGTCCAACTGGCTGAAGCTTCCTCCGCATCCTCCGCGTCTTCTGCTGGCAATCTGACCAGTCGCTCTCTCTGAAGTGAAAACATACGGCGTGACCTCTTTCCCTGTCCGTCCCAATGCCCGACTTACTTTCAAGCCCTCCCAATGGGAGGCCAGGAGTAACTTCATTTTTCAGCCTACTGTTCTGTCACCTGATACCCTTGAAGGAATGCTTCTCCCCGGAGTGTGTGTGTAAACTGTGCTCTGCTTCTGCTTCTCACTCTCGTTTTTTTTTGTGTCTGTGACTGAAACCAGATGGAAATCTGAAGGGCCGCTTTGGCCCGGCAATGTTCAGGGCCTCGCACTTTGACACAGATGTTTCCTCTCCTCTTATGTGTTTTCATTCTTTCAAATGGGATTGATTCCTCCAAGGCCCCAGTTACTTGAGAGGCCAATGTGAGATGGACACAGGTGGGGATGTAGGAGGATAATCTCTGTGTGTGAATGTCTGGGCAGTTTAAAATACAATTAAGTTTGTAATGTAGATGGTGAGGACAAATACAATATATTTTACTCCCTACTGAATGGGTTGGTAAAGTCTCAGCTTTGCGTATTTCAGAGTGAAACAGGATATTTAACTTTAAAAATGGCTTGATTTTGTCAATTGGGAATTTATTGAATCACGAAAAGTCTGCATTTTATTAAAAGTATTTCAGAGTTTCACCAGTGAATCCATTAGGAAAGCAAATAGAGTCAATTTTGATTTCATGTTGACTATAAATATTTAATGTGAAAATGCATGCACATATTCGAAACCATAAAGGATGCATGTTTACAGCTTCTTCAAAATACGATACAGAATCAGTCAATTGCTATTAATTAAACTAATATATCCTATTCATTTACATTCAATTGGTTTCCATTAGTAAGTTATTGTATTTAAAAGCCCTATTGACTAATATGCTAATTTGTTTGGTTTGTTTCAGCCGTACCGCAGCCAACTGGTTTCATAATCACAATCTCATTTAATATTTCTCTCAGGTTAAACACCATTTTCAAGTGGAGCACCGAAGCAAGACGATAAATCTATTAATGACTCAATATGAATTTTTTAACATGAGCAAACTACGTAGATTCATCATTTTGAAGGTTGTCTAATGAAACTGGTTTAATTAAAAGGTTTTATTAGACTACAATAAGACTGCCAAAATAATGTTTCATTTGGTGAATATCTCTCTCTCTCTCTCTCTCTCTCTCTCTAGATGTGTTCATCTGTGCTAGAAATATAGGACAAATAAAACATCAATCAGACGCTGTTGTTGCTACTTCTAAAAGCTTTCATGAGGCGTTCGAGGCTTCGTTAAGCACTTCAAAGAGACCATCATCTGCTCAGAAGAGACTGTGACACATTTCAGACATTTTTCGAATCCATTTCAAAATAAAACCGTGTGCATCGACTCTGAAAGCATTATTGCACTGGGAAAATGAAACGCGAACTAGCTGAACACAGGCCGTGCCTAATCATAACGTAATATGTTACAAATTGGTAGGACGCACGATGACAGACACTTAATTTATTTGCCATGGTGATGAAATCGGTGACATATGTCTGTTACCCGTGGATTTTATGTTGTTGTTTTTTTTTTTTTTACTTTCCCTTGTGTCTTAAAATAAGAGTTCACTCAAAAACGACTTCAATTTCTTCTTACACAAAGCTTCCATATGGTTTCAGAAGATTTAAAACACTACTTTTATGACACATTTGTGGTTCTTATTGAAGCTTGAAAGTGTTTTTGTGATTGCAAGGAAAAAATATGTCATCAGAACATTTCATGGATTGGAATCGAATTGGATTTCACACAGTTTGGAGTGACAAGGGTGAGTAAATGATTTTAACTTTTGGTTGAACTGTGCCTTTAAGGCATGCAGCGAGAGACTCTCCACAGCGGTTTTGCTGTTTCCAGGTAGACAAGGTCACATCCTTAAAGCATTTTCAAAGAGCTGCTGTTAATTGAAATTTCAGAAGTAGCCAACTTAGCAGAGGTCACTTTGTGACTTTGAAGGAAAGCTCAGCATCGCCTTGGCCCTGCTCCAATCAATTACAGACTCGACCCCAGTAGGCTCATAATGATACAATAGTATCATTGGAGGGGAAAAAAATACTACCCGACTATGACTTATATATAGTATAAGTAGTATGGTTTGATAAAATAACAAATTGATGTGTGAACATTATATTAAACTTTTTGAATTTCTAATTTCTGAATTAGAATGACGTTAATTACAGATATGAGTGCACAATTCTAGTCAAATGTTGTAACTCAGTTCAGTCAATTATCAGCATAAATCATCAGCTGTTACATTAGTCCTACCAGAGTGCTGCCACACACAGCAGTCAGGCACGGCTTGTTTGGCCCTGCCATTTTGACATGTGTAAAAAATGTGTTTCTACAATCTGTTCAGCACTAAAAATCACAGTTCTGTTTGCTTTTTTGTGCTGATGGTTTGCAAATAGCTGGCCTATTTAAATACACATAAATAAATATTTCAAGAAATAAATTAGTGATAATGGAGAAGCAGAAAAGAATGTTGTTGTTTTGATTATAATGAGTACTGACTTCTAGGAGAAGAATCAGTTTTGTTTTAATTAGTCACTAGTTTATTATTTTACTATTGTAATTTATTTTTGTAATTTAAATGATTTTTTAAAGTATTATTTAATTTATTTTTGACTGATTTTAAGACAGTCATTCTGCAAAAATAAAGCATGATATGAGAGACCACAGTATATTGTGAATATCATATTATTTTATATTATAATTAAATACTTTGATATACTTTGATATTTATATTCTTCACTCTTAAAGCATGCTGTAAGTCATATATATTGAGTGCCAAATAAATAGTTACATTTATTTATTTATTCTCCTTATTTTATACAGTTCTTAAAGGGATACTTCACCCAAAAATTTAAATGATGTAAATTACTCACCCTCATGTCTTTCAAAAAAGACAAAAAAGAAGATATTTTGAAGAATGTTGATAACCAGACAGTTGACGGCAGCCATTGACTTCCATAGTAGGAAAAAATAAAATACTATGGAAAAAGAGACAAAAAAATCTTCTTTTGTGTTCAACAGAACAAAGAAACGCATACAGTTTTGGAACAACTTGAGGGTGAGTGGAATACAGGAATGCTGTATATTGACCAATGAGCATCTAGGAGTGGAACTTTTTGTATCAGAAATGTTGCATATGAGCCGTGCGTGTGTGACCATGGAAATTTAAAAGGGATTATGGTTTCTCATAATTGGATGTGAGTAGGGGATATGTGTCGTGTGGTAAAAAATGTCAACATCTGCTTATTTTCTACTGTATGTATCATCCCTGACTGAAGCTCCTTAATTGGCAATATTCATTACATGTCTGGCCAGAGATGAGACGCCACTTGTGGAGAAAGCAGAGGAAGAGACAGGTTAGGTCTGATATCCAGAATGCATAGGGATGGCACAAACATAAAAATGACAGTAATGGAGGGATATTATGAACTGTAGGTTTTGGGGGAACAGAGACCATTGGGTATTATTAGATGAAGAGATGTGCTTTGCATTAGCTGTGGACTGGGGCCGAGGTTAGGGTGGTGTGACCCCTGCTTGTAATCCTATACCCATGCTCCGACAGGACCCTGTGAACCAGGATACCATTACTAATTCTGCACTGGCCATTTCTGACTGCTGGAAATAGAACAGGTTATAAGCTCTGCAATGCCTGGGATCTACCATCTAGTCAGTTAGAAAGCTTTGCATAAAGAAGGGTGAGCAATATACATTACACAGTTAGTACGATTTTTTTAAATGAAATGAATACCATTTTTCAGTAAGAATTTATTAAATTGATCCAGTGCAGTAAAGAGGTTTAAATTCTTACAAAATATGAAATATATGTAAAATAAAAAAAAAGATTTAAAATAAATGCTGCTCTTTCAAACTTCCTATTCATTGAATAATCCTGAAAACCACAGTTTCACTAAAACATTAAGCAGCAGAAACGTTTTTAACATTGATGATGATAAGAAATTCAGCTTTGCATCACAGGAATAAATTACATTTTAAAATATATAAAAATAGAAAACTGATGTTGAAGCTATAATATTTCACAATATTAATATTTTTACTGTATATTTAATCAAATAAATGCAGCCTTAAGACACATTTAGAACCTTTAAATTGTAATGTAACTAATGTATATATTGGATTGATGACGTGAAGTGAATTGTTTCAAACTTAGACACTGAACTGACTCACAGAAATTAATTACACAATTGTTGCTCTCTCTCTCTCTCTCTCTCTCTCTCTCTCTAGAGTAGCATTTTCTTCCCCCTTTTCTCTCGTTGCCTCTTCTGGGTTTTGTCTCTAATGACTCTGTTATCTCACTGAAGAAAAGTGTTTCAGCACATGGAATTCAGCGACCTTAAAAGAGCAGTTCACTCCAAACCTTTAAGATTTCCTTTCTTCCGTGGAACACAAAAGGTGAATTTTTTTAAGCTTAAGTTGACATGAGGATGACAGAATTTTTATTTTTGGGTGAACTATCCCTTTAAGACACAAACACTCTTCTTTTTTTTTCTCCCTTTCTCTCTTTGGTCTGAGCTGTCCATCCTTCTGAGAAGTGCTTTCTATTGTCCTACTCTGTTCTTTTATTCTCTGGGGTTTCCTCTATGTCTTTTACTGTCTCTGTCTCTCACACACACAGCTGCCTTTTCTGTCTTTTGTTCACACCTGTTTGCTCTTGTGCCCTCTCTACAGTTGTTATCATTCTCTCCCATTGCAGTCAGTCTTTTTGTTAAGCCCCTCGCTGCCTGTGTGTCTGGACCGCGACACATGCGCGCACACGCTCGCGCTTTCACTCAGACACTCTCTGCTGAACATGTGTTGCCTGTATTAGCATAAAGGACATTAATGAAGGGCAGAACTTCTCTCTAATTCAATCTATATGTAAAACACCATTGGACTGTGTTCACCACATCCATTCCTTTCATCACACCTGTGCAAATTAAAAATGTGCCTCTCTCACTCTTTCTTTTCTCCACACTGTATAGTGGAGTCCACAGCATTATGATTCATCTGACTGAATATGCTTAATATATTTGCTGAAAAGAATCATTCAAATTTGTTCATGATTCATTTAGCAAAACCTTTCTGTTTGTCATTATACTAGTAAGTAGCGACCAGCATGTCCACACTAATGACTAATGGCTGGGATTTTGATTCATCTGACTGAACTGAATCTTTTGAATCTGATTACTGAAAACAATTTGTTCGTATTCATTCAGCAAGACCTTTCTGTTGGTCATCACACTTGTAAATAGCGACCAGCATGTCCATAGAGACTAATGGTGGGGATTTTGATTCATCTTACTGAATTGAATCTTTTGCATCTGGTTGCTGAAAAGAATCGCTTAAGTTTGTTTATAGATTCATTCACCAAGAACTTTCTGTTTGCCATTACACTAGTAGCTAGCGACAAGCGAGTCCACATAAACTAACGGTGAGGATTTTGATTCATAATTAAATCTTTTTGAATCAATTTGCTGAAAAGAATCATTCAAATTCATTTATAGATTCATTCAGGAAGTTGTTTTTATCGGTCATTACACCAGCAGGTAGTGATCAGAAAGTCCACAGACGAATGATCGGTATTTAGATTAATCTTAGCGACTCAAATCTTCTGTTCAGTTTCATTTACTGATTTGTTCAAAAATTTTTCAAAATTTGTTTGTTTTTTTAGTTTTCAATTGAGTTGTTACTCAACAGACTCGCTCAAGTCATTCACAAAGAGTTATTTTAAGAGACTTAACTTTTTTTTTTTTTTTTTTTTTAGTCAGTTTAGTTGCTCAGCATAGCATCATTCAAGCTTTATTTGTTCGTTTTGCTCAGTAAGCTCAGGCATTCAATTAAATGCTGGTACTGTTGGGATATTTGCTCATGCTACAGTCTTTGAAGGCATGACAAGGCCATCAAAGCAGTTACATGCTTTACAAGTCAGAGAATGGTTTGTTTCCTAAAAGATTTGTTATGAAACTCCACTAGTCCACAGAGACTCAGTCATCACATTTAGCACAAGGGTCTCAATTTATCGCACCGTTTTTACCTCCTGGCAAAGAGTTTAGTCTCCAAGCACATGTGCAGGTGAACGCCAGCCCGAGTAATTACTCAGCTGTGTCGAGTAAATGTTAATGCGAGACTTTTGGAAATAGCCAGGCCGATGATGAAATAAAATTTACCGCCAGGCCTTTAACCTTAATCGTCTCAGGGCTGAACCAAGACTGTTTTCGTTTACAGCACTAATAGCGGATTTGAGTGTTGGTATAGGTGAAGTGATTTAAAGCAGAAGACGAGAGCAGGGAAACTGCAATCCT
The DNA here is from genome assembly GCF_951802725.1 of Rutilus rutilus. Taxonomy (NCBI): domain Eukaryota; kingdom Metazoa; phylum Chordata; class Actinopteri; order Cypriniformes; family Leuciscidae; genus Rutilus; species Rutilus rutilus. The sequence goes on along the minus strand of NC_140224.1, from coordinate 31,004,700 downwards.
TGCAGCGTTTCAGGGTCCCAGTTGGATGGCCCCGGGTGCTCGCCTGATCATGGTGCAATTGAACTACCAGTGGGAGAAGAAAAGAGACTTTAGTCGGGTAACAAATGTTTCAGCAATCCGTCTTTCGCTTGAAAACAGTCCCCCGGGAGAAACATTGAGCTTTGAAAAGTAGCAAGTGAGATAGAAAAGATATATATATAAAGTAAAAAATGATGAAAAGGCAACAATGGAAGGTAAAAGATTCAGGCAATGTGATACATCAAAGAGAAGAGTGATTCGAAGGACAAAACAGGAATGTATGAGGATCTCAACTTGACTTTAAACATACAAGTAGCAAAAACAGCGACTCAGAGGTTTGAATATTACTAACACAACGCATGATTATAATGTGGTGGCTGATTTAAGGGTGTACAGAAAGCAAAGCTTTATAATGTGTCTTTGTGTGTGTGTGTTTAAAATGGTTATTTACATATAATTATAAATATTACTTTTTGAAACGTGGCAATATAGATTGAAGAAAGATATCAATAACATGTTTCAAATAGTAGTATGCTACATTGTTGTCACATGACATCATCACATTCCATGATTAAATATGTGAGTGGTATCAACTAATGGTGCATTCAATTTTTCCTCAGAGGATTCCTAGTTCCCATTTAACCGGATCACCCCATCAGGTTGAAGTTGCAACTGGGAAACACGGGGGAACCGCAACATCCCCCGAATTCAGAATCCAATTTGACTGCTCAGCGCTATAACCAAAGTGAAACAGTACAAATACATTAGCACTTCTCCTTGTCTGTGTCTCAATTAACTCAGTGGTCCACACAGTACTATTCAACCTCTATTTGTGGACTTGATACTTTAGCATTATCTGTGCAAAATTCCACTTTTTAATGTGTTTGAATTCCGAAAGAGCAAACACAACAAATGTTTGCCTGGAAGAGTCCATCTTAGTTAACGGTGACCTGTTAACTGGAACACGGTCAACTCGGGTGTGATGTCATTTCCAGCTCCAACATCCCTCTACCGAGGTAAATAGAAAGCAGCATTATTTTCTTAGAATTAAAACCAATTATTTAGCATTTTTATTCCAAGTTTGCATTGTGGGATACACCATTCATCATAGTAAGTGCTTTTATATGCTGCTCATTTTGACAAATGTACTGTTGCTATGCATACAGAAACATTTTCTTAGGGTTCACAGTATACATCCTACATACTACTGGTATTGAACTTTTCTGAATATAGAATCAGTGACTGAATATGTTCAATGATCTGTGATTTAGATCCAGTTAATCGTAAAAAAATGTTACGCTTAGTGTTAAATGCTGTGTTTAACACTTAGTGGTTTAGTCTTTTGCAATGCTTGTAGAGTTGTGATGTATGCTTGGTTTAGTAGTAGGCTACTTTTAGAAGCTATTTTTGGTGGAAACATTGCAGATGCACTTTAAAAAAATAAAAATAAATAGAGAAATAGACCATAATTTGCATTTGTGGCATTTATACTTCCTCACATTTGAAAAGCAGCATCAGCTTACACAGATTGCAATGTATTGAGTAGTTTAGTACTACTGTGTGTGTGTGTGTGTGTGTGCGTGTGTGTGCCTCATACTGACTTCAGTCTCCCGAATTGTCAATCAAATTATTACTCTACATCAGCTAAGCAGCTCACAATCCATCAAACCTTCAGAGAGGCTCATAATGTGATCATGAAAATAACCCTCAAATGTAACCGTGACTGACGGCCAAGCGGATTTGTATCGACTCGGCCATTTAGATTTCCAGAACGGCCTCAGAGCTTCTCGTCGTCAAAACAATAGGATCAGCCAAAGCAGTGGCGAGAACATATTTGTTTTCATTTCTGATTGTTTCGACACTTTATTTATTTATTTATTTATTCGCATAACTTCTTGAATTATTCATGAAGGCATACATAATTTAACAGAGCGGCCTAAAGATTTACACAGGCCTGTTTGTCAGAGACTTTTATTTGGTGGCATATTCAATAATTGTTTAATATATCAAATTGACTGGAATAGAAGTCTCGTCTTCTCCTCAACAGCTCCATGTGTTCTGATGTGGCCGCGTCGCGCTCCGAGTGGTAGAGAGAGGGCGACTGCCAGTGAATTTCCGCACCATTACTCGTAAATCTCCATTTTCTTATTGGCAAAAACACTCGGTGGAAGGCTGAGCTGAACGCTAATGAAGAGCACTTGAACATAATGCGAAGGGGCTAGGACTGTTTCGCGTTATAATACTGCGTGTTTGTTTATGCACAGATATGTCTGTTTGTTTAAAACTTTCATAGTTGTGTGTGTGTTATGAAATGTGTCAACCGCACTCACTTGGCCAATATGACCTTAGCAATAGCAACATCTGTGACTGTTCATCGGCAAGCCGGTGTGTGGGAGCCCGGTTTTTGCTAGCTTTAGCAGTTAGCACCTGCTGGTAGATTGCTTTAACCACTTCGTTATGTGGGCAAAAAGCATCTTTCTCCATTAACAGGCATTTTTGAATACTTTCTCCAGGTATTTTAGACCTCACTGGTTGTGAACAGAGATCTACTAAATGTTTGTTCGCTGGTTTACACCTCTAAGTGGAATTGTGATAAAAATTTCCACCTCGGGCAGCTTTTAGCTACTACATGTTTTGTTATACCCGAGAGTGTGTGTTTATGACCAAAATAATCCCTTGTTGCCAAGTTCTATTTAATGAACTTCTCCAGTTGTTCTGCCCTGAGCCCCATAAAGCATTTCATTCAATTTCCGTCCGTCTGCTGCTCCTCTTTCATTCTGCAGAGTGCAGACCTGTGGAAGAATACGATAAAGACTGCAGGTTAACCCTCATGTTCTGTTTGGGGTCTGAGAGGCATCGCAGATCAAAAAAAAAAAAAAAAAAAAATTTGAGCATTGGGTTGATACCTTTTTGAATCTTATGAGAACAGATTATAAGATAAGTTTAACATTTGAACATATACTTTATTGTTCAACAAAGAGTAAAAGCTTCAGTATTATTTGTCAGATTAATTGTGATTAGGTCAGAGACCCTTTTTTTAACTATTCAACTGGAAATTAAGAGGTCGATACTGAATATGGCAGAGGATATTTACACCAAGTACAAATAGCTTTAAATGCTAATTACACTAAATGTATCTCTCCATGGACGAGAGACTGTCCATTAATTTTCTTGGCAATGTTTTTTTTTCAGGGGTAGTTTGCCAGGTCTTTCCCCGACCCATCCCATTACATGGCTTGGGACACTGACACAGGGAGAACATGCAATCTCCACACAAAAAGGACTGTGCCGCCAATTTATACTATTTATACTTAATGGAAATAGTGGCAGCTAATAATGGCAAACACTATTTGCAGTACATAATAAAACAGTATGCAATAATAACAACATATTTAGTGTATATGATTATGTGGCGATACAGAGAGCCAAACAGTACTGAGGAGGTTATAGTCTAAGTGGAACCTGCCCCAAAAACACCGACTACGCCACCCTGGGAATTTCACCCAGAGAATGATTCTTCTTTATTTCCTAATTGCAATACTATTGATTCACTTAAGGACACACAGGTAAGTAAACAATTCAGCCAGAGACGAGGTTCAATTTTAAAAGAGATAACAAATTTTATTCAATAATTTAAAACACAATTCGAAACACATTCATACTTGCTGCAAGGCCTACCGGTGGAGGAGAAAGGAGTCACAACGGCACGAAGAAATCCCAGGAAAGGTCACCACGTGAACACACAAACACTAAAAAAACACAACAGTGGACACAGCAAAGTAAAACAGAATAGACGACACAGCACGCAGGAAGGGGAAACCACCACCCGGACACCAATACCCCCACCTTCGGCTCTCAGCCACTGAAACAGACACACACGATCAAGGGGGATTCACTCAACAGAAAAAAAAAAAGTCAATATAATATTGAATAAAGTACAATGAAACCTTGGCCAAGGAAGACAAATTCAACAATAAAACAGAATAAGACAAAATATAAATAAACATTAACTGGATTAGTTTATCTAATGAGATAAACTAAAATCACTGATAAAGAAACAAAATAGAAAAAAAAAGCAAATTAACTAAATTGAAAACAAAGTAATAGAAAAGAAATATAAACACTTAACTCAAATTATAACTGTAAAGAGCCAACCCCTTCAACTGCATCCAAACAGTTAAAACACTGGCCCAACGTCAAACTAGAGGCTCGCACAGTCAAACGTACGGCCGTGGCCCGTGAGAGTCCAGTGGCCGTGATTGCCCAGTAGCCGTGAAGGCAGAACGGGCGGGCAGCGATCGAGTAGAGTTGATGATGCAATGTTCAAAATCTGCATTAAAAAGACAGCTGTACAGTGATCGAGTGACGTTAGAATTTCTGGTACGTAATGTTCAAAACACACAAGAACACAGCTGTCCAGGACGAGCAGGTAGCGCGATCGCGTACAAGTGCTGGTATGAATGTTCAAAGCGTACACATTAACAGCTGTCCAGGGCTGGCATGCAGCGATCAAGTAGAGTTGATGATACAATATTCAAAATATACTCGTTAACAAGCAACACTCCAGGACGGACGTGCAGAAATCAGATGACGTTAAAGTTGATTGTACAATATTCAAAATGTGCGTTAAACAAACAGCAATCCAGGCAAAACAGCAGCTAGTGAATAAATACTCTGCGGCTGACGTCAATCTCCAGTTGAACCAGCCCAGTTCCTGTTATTTATAAAATAAAAATGAATTAACCCCAAATCAAACAAATAAATCCTACATCATGTATCCTACATACCGATCAAGCAGCGTTTTGTATCACCCAGGAGGAGGCAGCTCAAAGGGTACAAACAGTACAGGCAGCTTTCAGTAACATCCGCTTTTAAATGCGTTGAACGACGGAACAAAGGGCTGGCCCGCCAACCGGAGATCTATAAGCATTCAATGCATAGTAAACATAACGGCAGCCGATACCAATGGAATAAGGGCAAAGACAACAAAGCCGCTACTTTACCTACAGCAGAGCAACACCCGGAGTGAGTGACTCGGAAGTATGACGCACTTCCGTCACCCGCGAGCAAGAGGGCAGTCAGAAGGACTACTACCTGTATTTATAGGGGGAGCCTGTGGCAGTAATTGGTAAAAAGAACGCCAGCTCGTTATGAGTTAACTCATACTGCTACAATCTACCCCACCTTTTGGATTGTCGCCCCGACGATGAATCAATAAAATTAAGAATACCATATACTAGCTCCAAGACACTCACCTCTATCTTGGGACGCTAGTAAAGCAAACACTGAGGGAGACCCTTGTTACAAGTCTTCTTACCATAATGGCTACACAAGAAACACTTGTTACAAATGCTCTGCCATGACGGCTACAACAAACACTAGAGATACTTGGTACAAGTCCTCTTGCCATGACGGCTACAACAAAACACTAGAGACACTTGGTACAAGTCCTCTTGCCATGACGGCTACAACAAACACTAGAGATACTTGGTGCAAGTCCTCTTGCCATGACGGCCACAACAAACACTAGAGATACTTGGTACAAGTCCTCTTGCCATGACGGCTACAACAAACATTAGAGATACTTGGTACAAGTCCTCTTGCCATGACGGCTACAACAAACACTAGAGATACTTGGTACAAGTCCTCTTGCCATGACGGCTACAACAAACACTAGAGACACTTGGTACAAGTCCTCTTGCCATGACGGCCACAACAAACACTAGAGATACTTGGTACAAGTCCTCTTGCCATGACGGCTACAACAAACACTAGAGATACTTGGTACAAGTCCTCTTGCCATGACGGCTACAACAAACACTAGAGATACTTGGTACAAGTCCTCTTCACATGATGGCTAAACAAGAAACAAGAGAGATACTTGGTACAAGTCCTCTTGCTATGACGGCTACCCATCAATCCATTCTGTTAACCCTATGCCTGATCTTCCCCTAAACATAAGACATTTTCGGTCACAGGGCACAAAAACCAATCTCAATTGTAGGGGCTCTAGTCATGGGTAGAGCAGTAGGTAACACATTAGGGGGTGTAGAACTAGGTCCAGGCACGGCTGCAGCCTGTTCCAGTCGCAGCCTCTCATTATCTGCTCTTAACTGCTCAACTAAGTCCCTCAACTCCTGTAACTCTCCCTCCATACTTATCCTGCCCAATAAAGGGGAAACTCTACCGTTAGGAGATAGGAAAGCGGAGAAAGAACACCAGCTGCTGTTTTGCCTGTAACACAGAACAAAGAAAATGTGAACACTCTTGGACAAATCAAAATGCACCCAGGACCACAAAGGAGCAGAAATAACCAAATGCAACAAAATTGAACACGTCTCGGCTTTAAATTGTAAACCCTGCCGACTACGCCAAAATGTGGCGATACAGAGAGCCAAACAGTACTGAGGAGGTTATAGTCTAAGTGGAACCTGCCCCAAAAACACCGACTACGCCACCCTGGGAATTTCACCCAGAGAATGATTCTTCTTTATTTCCTAATTGCAATACTATTGATTCACTTAAGGACACACAGGTAAGTAAACAATTCAGCCAGAGACGAGGTTCAATTTTAAAAGAGATAACAAATTTTATTCAATAATTTAAAACACAATTCGAAACACATTCATACTTGCTGCAAGGCCTACCGGTGGAGGAGAAAGGAGTCACAACGGCACGAAGAAATCCCAGGAAAGGTCACCACGTGAACACACAAACACTAAAAAAACACAACAGTGGACACAGCAAAGTAAAACAGAATAGACGACACAGCACGCAGGAAGGGGAAACCACCACCCGGACACCAATACCCCCACCTTCGGCTCTCAGCCACTGAAACAGACACACACGATCAAGGGGGATTCACTCAACAGAAAAAAAGAAAAGTCAATATAATATTGAATAAAGTACAATGAAACCTTGGCCAAGGAAGACAAATTCAACAATAAAACAGAATAAGACAAAATATAAATAAACATTAACTGGATTAGTTTATCTAATGAGATAAACTAAAATCACTGATAAAGAAACAAAATAGAAAAAAAAAGCAAATTAACTAAATTGAAAACAAAGTAATAGAAAAGAAATATAAACACTTAACTCAAATTATAACTGTAAAGAGCCAACCCCTTCAACTGCATCCAAACAGTTAAAACACTGGCCCAACGTCAAACTAGAGGCTCGCACAGTCAAACGTACGGCCGTGGCCCGTGAGAGTCCAGTGGCCGTGATTGCCCAGTAGCCGTGAAGGCAGAACGGGCGGGCAGCGATCGAGTAGAGTTGATGATGCAATGTTCAAAATCTGCATTAAAAAGACAGCTGTACAGTGATCGAGTGACGTTAGAATTTCTGGTACGTAATGTTCAAAACACACAAGAACACAGCTGTCCAGGACGAGCAGGTAGCGCGATCGCGTACAAGTGCTGGTATGAATGTTCAAAGCGTACACATTAACAGCTGTCCAGGGCTGGCATGCAGCGATCAAGTAGAGTTGATGATACAATATTCAAAATATACTCGTTAACAAGCAACACTCCAGGACGGACGTGCAGAAATCAGATGACGTTAAAGTTGATTGTACAATATTCAAAATGTGCGTTAAACAAACAGCAATCCAGGCAAAACAGCAGCTAGTGAATAAATACTCTGCGGCTGACGTCAATCTCCAGTTGAACCAGCCCAGTTCCTGTTATTTATAAAATAAAAATGAATTAACCCCAAATCAAACAAATAAATCCTACATCATGTATCCTACATACCGATCAAGCAGCGTTTTGTATCACCCAGGAGGAGGCAGCTCAAAGGGTACAAACAGTACAGGCAGCTTTCAGTAACATCCGCTTTTAAATGCGTTGAACGACGGAACAAAGGGCTGGCCCGCCAACCGGAGATCTATAAGCATTCAATGCATAGTAAACATAACGGCAGCCGATACCAATGGAATAAGGGCAAAGACAACAAAGCCGCTACTTTACCTACAGCAGAGCAACACCCGGAGTGAGTGACTCGGAAGTATGACGCACTTCCGTCACCCGCGAGCAAGAGGGCAGTCAGAAGGACTACTACCTGTATTTATAGGGGGAGCCTGTGGCAGTAATTGGTAAAAAGAACGCCAGCTCGTTATGAGTTAACTCATACTGCTACAATCATATTTATTCAAATCATAAATGGATGCCGCCTCATTGGGACATTACTTGGGACTTTCCCTAAAGCCCACCCCTACACCTACTACCCGAAAAACACTCTATTACCACTAGTTTGGCACTTTATTTCCACTGTTCGAATATTTTCTACATTTTTATTTGAAATAAACGCTTATCCGTGCTGATATGTGATGGGAAAATGGAAAAGAATGAGTTCAGAAAAAGGCGGAATCAAACTTCAATCTCATCAAAAGCTAATACCACCCGTCTTACTCTCAACGCCACTGATCCTGTTATTAGCAGGATTTCTTTTGTAATTTTGTCAGGCTCAATCAGACAGTGGTGGGCGGAGTTAGTGCAAATGGCATCTACCAACCAGATGGGCCATTTGCACTTAGTGTATTATTTTCACACATGCCTATTCAGGGAACCTCAAAATATAAAGAGTATAGTTAATGTCAACAGAACATAAGGGTTGTAATTTCAGTGATTCATATTTGTCTATGTTTGGGGGGGCCCTCCCCTATTTCACCCAAAGTGGACCCAAATCCCCAACACGCCCAACGCTATCTCATGACCAATTCGTACGAATTCGTACGAGTGATTAAAAGGTGGCTAATTCGTACGAATTCGTACGACCTCATGAATTCATACGAATTGGGCAATTTGTAAAATATTTACAATTGAGCAAAAATCGTACTAATTCGGACGAGTGAGGTCGTATGAATTCGTACGAATTAGCCACCTCGTAGAATTCGTACGAATTGCCGTGAGATCAGGCTGACACACCACCCACCCAAAATTTCACCCCAGAATTTAATGAAATCTCTAATATATTGAGTATGAATAGTATGCATAGGACAGACTTTCTAGCTCCTGCTTTAGAGGGATTCACTTCAGTTCATTTACATGGTTGTGTTGTTTCTTTATCCCTGTATTCCTGTGTGTTTTCCACTCTGGCCTGTTCTATGCGAGCTGTAATTTAACTCGGGGGTATTAGATCTACACCGGTTGAGACGACAGCTTTACCAGATTCCCTCATGGCTGTTAGCTGATCCCTCGACTCGCTCGTTCCGCCCCAGGTCTGATTGAAAAGTGGCAAGGTTGGCTGCTAATGTCCCGTATATATGCAAAGTTTAATATTTCATTTACAGTTAGCACGGATGAGATTGGAAGTCGTGGTGTCTTTTATCATGGGAGACACGGCTGATTTTATCTCCCTCGCTATGTAGGAAGATGGCCTGACTTACAAATTCAGAACGGTGGTGTGATTCCTATGAGATTTATTTTCTATGAATGGGACAAGTTACATTTCACCTTCACTCACATACTCTGTTTTAATTTTAAGTGATGTTGAGTCTAAACCGAGTTAGTCAGCTCTCTTGAAAGAGAGCCCGACAAATATATACCTACCAGGGTAAAGATCAATATTTAATACATTTGTGATGTCTCACGAGAAAAGAGAAAATGCAGACACAGCGTTTGGTAGAGCAGGGCGTTTCTCACACTTCGTTGCATTCCACATGACGCTTCACTTTTAGAGCAATTAGAACCCCAACACTGAAACACACAACCTTAGTTAAACCGTAGTCTTAATTGAACCTGTGAAAAGATCTAAACAAGTTATAAGATCAAATCATATGTTGCATGAATACATATGATTTGCAACCTGTTTGTATTGCAGTTTCACACAGTGGGGTCCAAAAGAACACTTTTACAGTATGTTGCATTATTCTAATTTAATAGATAATATTAATATTATTTTATGCAAAACCTTATGATATTGTCCAGCATGACCACTTTTTCATTTGCACTATTATGTTTTGGAACCTGGACTACTGGAAACTTTGTATTCATTTGTATTAATTATTACAGTACCGGTCAAAAGCTTGGATATGACTAATTTTTATGTTTTTGAAAGTAGTCTCTTATGCTCATCAAGCCTGCATTTATTTGATCCCAAAAAAAAAAAAAAAATTGTATTTGTATTTTTATTTATATTGGGAACCTCTGATACTTTTTTTCAGGATTCACTGAAGAATAAAAAGTTGAAAAGAACAGCATTTATTCAAATTAGAAATGTTTTCTAACAAAACAAATCCATTATCCATTATAATTTTAATATCAAATTTTAATATTTCACAATATTATGGTTCTTTTTTCTGTATTTTTGATCAAATAAATGCAGGCTTGATTAGCATAATATAATTATTTCAAAAACATTAAAAATAGTAACGTTTCCAAACTTTTGACTGGTACTATATAATACATAGCGTATTATATAGTACCAGTCAAAAGTTTGGAAACATTATTTTTTTCTATTATTAAATTGACATTTTATAAAAAAAAAAATAAAAAAAACGAATATAGTATTTTATTATTATCAATTTTAAAATGTATATTTATATTAATAATACTTATAAGTAATGTCATTTATTATTTTTACAGCATGAGTTGAAGGAATCATGCACATGTACCCAATAGTGCCATTTGCTACTTTTTATTTGTCATTATGGAATTGATAACGTGCACGAATGAGGTAAATCACGTCTTAAGTATGGCTGTGTAACTGAGAATGTGAATCTCACCAACTTGAAATTGTTTCCTCAGTGTCCTTCTACTTGCTTTCATCTCTGATATGATTTCCATTGCAAGTTTTTTTTGTTTTGTTTTTCTTCTCCTTGATACATTTATTCTCTTATCGGTCAGCCAAGAAGGTTTCGGGGCATCTGGATATGAGAATAAACTAACTCCCTTCCTCCCGCTCCTGTCCTTTCTAGCTAAGCTGAAACGTCTAAATGAAAATGCATTTGTGATGAACTGAAAAAAGCCTGTCCATTTCTTCACTCAACCCGAGAAAATGCAAGTGAGATGTTTCGCTGTCACAGTAAATGTTCATTTTCTGACGCCCACAGTGATAAATCAGGCATTGCACTTGGCTTAAAATGAAGATATGACACTAATATGATATGCAGTGACTATGCCGTAAAACATTTCTTCTTATTGCACTGACACCTTTTATTCCTGTCAGTATTTCATGGAGAGAACGGAAAAGCCAGACACTAGTCCAAAACCGATGAATAAATAGAATTCCTTGCGGTGCGTAGATCCAGTATTCCATACAAGGGTGACTGGGAACCCACCGTGAAAAATCCCCAGGGATCCCCTTGAAGTTAGAAAGTTAGCAAGGTACATTTGATAGCTATTACCATTAGCATTGGAATATCAACTTCTGTAAAGAGAGCCTTGCTTAGAAATCCAGCAGAATATGTGATTTGATCTTTGCCCACAACAGATATAGTCATTCTCAGATGGCTTCAGAATAGAAAATTACAACGTAGTGTCTTGTCTGTAGATGAAATGGTCTCTCGCACAGACTGTGCATTTGACATGCGGTCAGATCTAATTTCACACAGGCAATTAAACCCAGTGTGATTGTAGAGCCGCCATGCACACACACACACACACACACACACACACACACACACACACAGCGCTATGTTTCCCGCCCGTGGCTCAGTGTTTGGCCCGGTGTCAGGAAAGCAGCGTAGCCCTAGGAGGTGAATGAACATTTAACCATGGCAAACAGTGGCATATTTAAAGACATCCACTGCTGAGAGAGATGAAATGAGATGGAGGTGTGAAGATGTGAAGATGTGTGTACAGTCATTATCTCAGATTCAAAGCAATCAGTTGGCAATTATATTGCATTTTGTTTGTTACTAACCATTTTAGGATGAGACTAGCCTATATTAGAAACCCAAACCCATTGACCTGGACCAAGAAGTAACCAAGTGATAATTTTAAATAATAATAATATATGAACCAATCATGTGTCCATCAGGTCGATCCAAACTTCTATGGAACACAAAATACATATTTGAGCTATTTTCGAAGCTTCAGGCCTCATTCATTGTAACTCTCCCTTTTGTATTCCAAGGAGTGCAATCATAACATAACATGAGGATGAGTGAATGATAATAGAATTTTCATGTTTGTGTGAGCTGTCTCTTTAAAGATGTTGCTGCTCAAAGGAAACAGGTCATAAGGAGTGCAGAACGAATAGATGAGAAAAGATGACCAATGGATGACACCAGAGACAGAACTTTTTTGGAGCGTGCAAAAAGACAAATGGAGTTAAGATGCGAGAGAGAGAGAGCAGAAAACACCATCAATGAAATGAGAGATAAAGAGAAATGGACGCGAGCTGAACATTTTGTCAAAGAATGACTGATAGGCTGAAGTTCTAGAGAGTCCCTGCTATCCATTACTCTTCTATTTCTTCAATTTCATCTCATACTGTCTGTCATCAAACTTTTTTTTTTCTAACATGCAGTCTCTCTCTTGCTCCCTCGCTCTCCCTTTCTCTTCATTCCATCCGAATGTCAACTGAATGAATGCAGTTGTCTAATTTTTCCATTTCTCCATCTCTTGTTCCCTTTTTTTATTTTACATACCTGTCAGCATGAGAAATTCTGCTCGTGTTAAGTTTCCGCCCTCGGGTAATAATATTCAAAAGCAGAATAGGAGTGAATGACGCAGTGTGTGTTTTCATGCATTACACGACCCCCTGCTTTTCACGATGTCCCCTGCTGCTTTTCGTCTCTGATGGGCATTTGTCCCCGGTCCCTAACGGCAACGTCTGGTGGCTTCTATCGGATTATCGATTGCAATCACGGGGCAGTAATTTGCTAGGGAGTGTGGGAATGTGATTAAAAGCCCTTTGGGCCTGTAATGTGGATGCTGTTTGAGGTGGGTGACAGCATGCAGGGCGTTTGAGGATGGCAGTGCTGTTGTGACTGTGAACACGTGTGCCCAGGGCCGCATCTAGGGTATCCGGGGCCCCAGTGCGGGTTGTTGAAATCACAGGGGCCCCAAGAATCATCACCACCTTTCCCTCCTCCAGCGATGGCCCTGCGTGTGCCAGCCGAGACTCTAGCAGAGCAATATATCCCATTTGTGATTAATTATTCAAAGGTTTCATTATAAGTTGTATTATATTAAATATTATGATGATTTATTACATTATTATTATTATTATTATTATTATTGATTATAATAATAATATATATTTTTATTAATCAATATTATGTAATTTAAAACGTATTTTACAGTCATTTAAAATATAATTATAAATTACAATATCATTTATTATTATTAAATACCTTTTTTTCAAAGGTAATGCACTAATAGTAGTGCCAGTGTTATTTTTGTTTTATTCATATTTTTAATTCGCTTTTAAATATAGATTTTTAGTTTTCATCTACATTTTTTTTGTTATTTTGATATTTGCTTTTGTCGTTTTATTAATTAATGATTTTTTTAAATATTACTATTTTTTTTTATTTTTTTTTATGTATTTATTTTAAAAAAAAAATCTGTTTCAGTTAGTTTTAGTTTTTATTCATTCCCAGTTAATAATTTTAACATTGTTTTAACATTTCTAATTTGTGGTTAGTTTTTCAACTAATATTTTGATTTGATTTCAGCTTTATTTGAAATAATATAAAAGTTTTAAATAGTTTTAGTTTTAGTTAATGATAACCCTGAGTAGCAAAACAATATAAGCTGCTTTGCTGGACTTTTTTGCTGTTTTTTTTTTTTTATTTTTTAGCCTAACCATCTGAAAAGTGCCCAAAATCCCTTTAAAGCCAGCTAAGACCAGTTTAATCTGGTGTAAACTGTTGTCAGTCCAAGTGTAAGCAGTCCACTTGGCAACCTCCAGTGATAAAATCTCTTTATAATGCGTTAGGCATTGTCTAACCTGTCACTTCACTGTGTTTATGTTGTGTATAAAGTGATTCGGTAATAAACAAATCGCTTTCGTTTTGTCTCATCAAGAATTCAGTTGAGCGCCAGTCTTTCTCTTGTAAGAGTTTGTCCACCTAATTATATTCATCAGACAGCATCAAATGGAGTGGAGAGACACTTGTGCGAGAGAACGAGAGAGAGAGAGAGAGAAAAAAAACTCTCCATAATTACAGTTTGGTTCTTCAATACCTCATGTATGAGGGTAAAAGGTGCTGACAATAAAAGTTACTCTGTAATTTTCCTAATGAGACCTTTGACCAGCCACTTTATGGCTCAGATTGAAAAATGGTGGCAGGTCTGATTGGTGATTCTGTATGGCTTGATTATAATTAGTCAAATAGATGTGCAGTGTGGCACAGGAGGACGCCACTTTCCCTTCTACAATTATTTTCTTCTGGTTCTGGCTGACTATGTTTGAAACCCATCTGAAACGGTTTGCTTTCTGGGTCTTTTGAAACTGAATATCAGAAGTGCCACTTCAAAAAGCGCCAAGTAAACATTAGCCGCTTTCCGACCAAGTAGTTACAGGAACTTAGTTATAGGAACTGTCCACTTCTAAACAGTTCTATGAACTACTCTCCCCCAAACTCGGTTTTGCTGTTTGCGTTCGCACTGGCCAAGTGGCCATAGGAACTGGTAGGAGGAGTAAGGGAGTGACGCAAGCACGGCGACTTTTATTTTGACGGAGCGACGGACCTTTATTTTGACGGCGCTGAGAACGCCAGAGCAAACAATGCTCGCATTCTCTGTGTTCATTAATTAGCGATCTGTCTAACAGTACTGTTTAACATGTTATTAGATAGAATTGTTATAGAAAGTACACAGTATATGAAAAAAAAGTTATTAGCCTATGCCCTGTGGTTGATGTCCAGTGTTGCTAGCTGAGCAGAAATACATAATCATGTTTGACTTGGTCCCCTTAAAGTTGCGTTGGATTTTCTCTTCAGCATAAAGGTTTAGAGGCCCATCTATCACTGTTTTCCATGTTTGTATCTAGTTTCTGGAGTAAATATATAGGCTATAGTGTGTTTACATATAGCTGTTTTAAAAATGGCAGGTGCTGGTGTTTTGCGTGCGTTCGGTCATCAGCGTACACTAACGTCACGGGTAGTTCCTACAGTGCTGGTTTAGACCCTACTCTGAAGTGGGAGCTAAATTAGTTCCTCTAAATGGAGTTCCTAGAACTAAAGTCGTTCCTAGTCGGCGTGTTCGCACCGCAGGAACATACGGGTACTTTAGCCAATAGTTCTAGGAACTGTGAAAAGGTTCCTCCGGTCGGAAAGCGGCTATTGAAAAAACTTTCTGAATTGGAAATTGTGGTTGATTAGATAATCTAATTTTCCAGTACATGATTCGGAACTTTTGGAGTTTAAATTCACAGTTTAAAGACTGACTTAGAAAATCTCAGTATGACACAAATCAGATGGTCTACTTTAGTTTCGCCAGTGACTCAAGTTTGCTGCTAGCCGGCGCTAGTGAGGATCCAAAAAGCATTTCCCATTAACCGTCTATGACACATTCCAAATCCATGATTGTACGGTGAACTCTATAGCGGGTTGACTCATAAATTCCAGCCAGAAAAGAAAGGCCCTTATTGCCTGTAATGACAAAAACAGAGTCCTGGCGCTTTTTCCCGTCCTCTTATTTCCAGCCATCTGCCTCCTAACTGGCTCAGATTTCCCCACACCTCATAGAACCTCTCTTTAACCTAAAATAAACATTTGAAACCAGTCACCAGGGGATCCATAACGTCTTTTAAGCCCTGTCTGTCATTTATTACTGAATTTAAAGCAGTATGTGGAAGAGAGTCTTCAGTCCTCCATTAGGAGACACCTGCTGCTATGGGCGGCACTCGTGCAGCTGCAGGACCAATCAGATCGCTTTCATAGCTCGTTTAGTTGATCATTAAAATCCTTTTTATTCAATTAATACTCTTCAGAAAATCATGAAAAATGGCTTCAGATGAAGCTCCACTCTGGTGCTTCCAGTGAGAATTTAGCTGGATTATTTGATTTTCATTCTAATAGATTTGTTTTGTTTTGTTTATGTTTTGGTTCGGAGGTTTGTTTTGTTTATGTTAGGGGTTTTGTTTTTGTTTTTTGTTTATGTTTATTTCGTATGTTTATGCTTGGGGTTTTTGTTTTGTTTTGTTTTTACCCTTGATGCCTTGGTTACATTAAAAGTAAACAAACATCAGAATCATCATTACAATTACAGTTGATTGTAATAATAATAATAATAATAATAATAATAATATAATATATATATATATATATATATATATATATATATATATATATATATATATTCATAAAATTATATTATTATTATTATTATTATTATATTAAATAAATAGTAGCCTACTAGTTTTATTAATAATAATAGTAATAATAATATCTATAATTTTGAATTCCTGTTGTCTTTAACTTTTTTGTATTTAACCTTTTTGCTGAGCATGACTTACTGCCTAAATCTGCCTAAATCATTTGGTTTTGTGGTGTGTGCTTTCCTTTCTTCTTTCTTTTTCTTCTTCTTTCTTTCACTGGAGTGTGTTCATCATAGCCTTTGAAAGTGTTTAATATACAGCCTGCATCCATGCTTTGCTCCTTCAGTGTTGCAAGGTCACGGATGTCCACCCTTCCCAGCAGCTTTCACAGACCTAATACAGGGAAATGTGTGAGAGCAGCGGGCAGGCGGGCCGCAGGATGTTTACTCACCACTGCTAAAGAGGAAATAATGCACAGGCCAAAGGAAACGCTTTTTCAGCAGTCTGTGGTCTGTGAAGCTTAATCACCCACTTTTAATGCTTCAAACTGAACTTGAGTTTGTTTAACCAGGAGCAAAGTGAAGGAGAGTTCAATTAGATGGGAAAGGGGGGCTAAATTGTGTTCATTAAATAAAGTAGTTCTTGGGACAAAACTCATCACCATTATGCTAGCGTGTTGTGGGTGGTTGCTAATGTCTGGTTGCTTAGCTGAAGTTTTCTTCCATATAAGTATGTTTCCATATAACTGCTGTATATAACGTTCTGACTGGTTGCTAGGGTGTTGCTATGGTGTTTTAGAAGGTCCCTAAGCAGTTATGGCTGGCTGATTAAAATGTTGATTGCTAAGATGTTCTACGTGGTTGATAGGATTTTCTGGGGAGTTGCTAGGGAGTTGCTAAGGGCTCCATAGTGGTTGATAGGATGTTCTAGCAGGTTGTTAGGGTGTTGCTAGAATGTCCTGCATGGTTGCTAGGGTGTTCTGTTCAGCGTTGGTAGCATGCTCTGGGTGGTTGCTAGGGTGTTGCTAAGGGCTTAAGGTGTAGGGTGTTCTGTAATGCAAATAGTAATACTTGGCATCAGGGGTTTTGACAACTCTCTAACTTCTAAGTATGAGAAGTAGTAAAAGTGATAGTTGCTTTTGTAATCCCACAAATAACAACACAGAATTTTTATTGTCTACTTTTTTTTTTTTAAATAAAGACCATGTTTTCTCATTTGACCCTTAGACCTTTATCACAAACTTTCATGTGCATCAGTCAGGGTTCCCACAATTATTTTTCATGATTTTATAGTCAGTTGTGATAAGGATTTTGAAAATTAATTTTATGGAGATTTTAAAAGGTTTGTTCATTTGCATGACTTCACAATTCCCTGATATTTCCAGATTTTCCATGACCGTGGGAAACCTCATCAATGCATATTCTCACCGCTTCTCACACAGCAACCAGTAACACTTCAGTCTGTGTTCACGGCACAGGAAACAGAGCGAGAAAGAGATAGTTTGAAGCTAAACTTGCTTTATTGGTTATTACACTACATGACTCACCAGATTTGATTTTTTTTGTGACTTTGTGAACTACTCATTAATGATGCACAACATCTACCTGGGTAATTACCGTGCTTTAATGAGATAATTGCAAACCAGCATCCATCTTGCAGAGATAGGCACACTGTTCCATTTACTGATTTTCTATCTCTATTCAGTTTTTTTTCACACCCCCTCTCAGTCTTTACTTTGAGATGCAGAGCTTTGTATCCACAGAAACCAGAATTAAATTTAAAATGTATACAATATTAGAGAAAAGTATTACAAGATTGTGATTTCTTTCAAGGTCAAACGGTTTGTGAGCTTGACTAACCTTCTCTTTCTCTCTTTCCTCTTTTTTTTTCCCATTTTTTTTTTTTCATGCTGCTCTTGTGAAAATGCTGCAACAACAGGTAAGACCATTTTCGGCTTATTTTATTACCATGTTTTTGATTTGCTCCCGTTGCCCTTTGCCAAGAACTCAAATGTCAAATGATAAAAAATAATAATAAGCGCACATTTTTTCTGTAATTAATCGCGATTAATCACACCTAACATTAAAGTGTTTAATATATTTTTATATTTAATTCAAACTCACATTTAAACTCCAAATGAATGTAGCAACAACATAAAGACAGTAGCCTATATTTTAAATATGCGTTTAATATAATCTTTTTATGAAAGAAGGTCAGTAACACCGATACTAACACTGCTACTGATTTTTTTTTTTGTGCCATTTTTTTATAGCCATTCAGCATTACAGTATATTTGAAAGCTATTGATTTGAACATTTATTAGGCTTTACAAATTTAACATCTTTTAATTTAAGTGAACTTAAAACAATCTTCACATTAACCCATTATAATAAAAGTCACATTTATCTGCCCTTCAATATACAGTGAGGAAAATAAGTATTTGAACACCCTGCTATTTTTTATCAGAAGTCTTTTTTTTTCCTATTGGCCCCGTCAGACCAGTTTAGATTTTTACTTGCCCTGTCAAAATGCACAAAAAGTTATTGTTTAATTGTTTTTGACCCATGTAACCTCGTAAACAGTCTTTAAAGATTTGTTATGTAAGTCTAACAAGTTGGATATTTACATAAATTGAAAAACTCTGCATAAATTATAAATGAAATATAGATTAATCCTTATTATAGCTTCAAAAGTTATTCAGTCAGAGTTTTTTTCTTTGATTATCCTTAATGACAGGTTTATTAGGCTGCTGTCACTTTAAGTCATTTAATCTTTTATGTATTATCGAGCTTGAATAGTTTAAAAGAATTTGCATGAATAAGAGCGTTGTCATATAATGTAGCCAAAGGATGATGGGGACAAATGGATGCTGTGTTAATTGGGTTAAATATTTTAATGCGTTAAACTGAAAAAATAAATAATTGCATGCGCTAACACCTTAATTTTGAATCAGAATGGGGAAGAAAGGTTTGAAGTGACTTTTAAAGTGGCATGGTTGTTGGTGCCAGAAGGGCTGGTCTGAGTATTTCAGAAACTGCTGATCTACTGGGATTTTCATGCTCAACCATCAGAGAATTGTCCCAAAAAAAAAAAAGAGAAAATATCCAGAGAGCGGCAGTCCTGTGGGTGAAAATGCCTTGTTGATGCCAGAGGTCAGAGGAGAATTGCCAGACTGGTTATATAGAAAGGCTACAGTATCTCAAAAAAAACATTCAACACATCGAACCTTGAAGCAGATGGGCACCAGCAGCAGAAGATCACACTCCTGAGAGATAAGAACTGGAAACTGAGGATACAATTCACACGGGCTCACCAAAATTGGACCATAGAAGATTGGAAACATGTTTGTCTGCACTGATGAGTCTCGATTTCTATATCGTGGCATTCAGATGGTAGGGTCAGACATTGGTGTAAACATGATAGCATGGATCCATCCTGTCTTGTATCAACGGTTTAGGCTGGTGGTGCTGGTGTAATATGTGGGGATATTTTCTTAGCACACTTTGGGCCCCATAGTACCAATTGAGCATCGTTTAAACACCACAGCCCACCTGAGTATTGTTGCTGAATATGTCATGAAAATGTAATATTTGAGTTCTTGGCAAATATATTTGAGTTCTTGGCAAATATAAGAGTTCTTGGCAAATAAAAGAGTTCTTTGCAAATGTATTTGAGTTCTTGGCAAAGGGCAAACACAGGTTTAATTTTTCATTTTAAGTCAACATGAAATACGAAATTGACTTTTTTTTGCTTTAAAATGTTTTACATTCATTGGTGCACATGATGCTATCAAGTATTTCACTTAGAAAAATGTCAAATTATGGATGTAAATGCGTTGTGAGCTGTGTTTCATGTTGACTTTAAGGCTTGTGTCCAGTACATATGTGTGTGTGTGTGGTCCTGGTAAACCCTATGTTGAAGGGACAAAATGTCCTCACAAGGAATGGTAATACCATTCAATGTTAGCTCATAAATCATACTAAATGATGACTTTTGAAAATGTAAAATACAGAAATGTGTGTGTGTGTGTGTGTGTGTGTGTAAGCACACGCACACAATTTATAGTCTATTTGTACTCTATACCCTTGATTTTATCAGGAAACGGCCTGTCTTTGCAGAGACACATCAACAAAAAGACACACTTTGGTTATGATGGGCTTATACTCAAAGTCACAGACGAAAATGGAAAGTTTAACCAAATTAAAAATGTACCAGTCTATTCAAAAATTATAATTTTCCTCTACACACTTCTATTTGAATTCCAAAAATGAAAACCTGATCCGTATGTCATATAAACTAGATATTTATTTCTCTAGCTTGAATACCACAGATATGACAATAAAAGAGGTCCTCTCTGCCTAGCGTGAGTCACCGCCATCCATTCAATCTTAATTGAACATTTCAGCGCACAAAGAAAGCCACTATTTCCTGCTCTCCAGTAATCCAAACAAACTCAACTGTGAAGCATCCGTTCTTGCCCAGAGCGGAGCGCATGTATCGATCCTTTTCCCAACTACTTGCACTCTTGTCATCATAGTCACTCAAGTTATGCAACGTTTTGTTTGCTTTGTTTAAAAGGAACTTTTTTTTTTATTGTATGTTTGTTTCAGGAGCATATAGCTTAAGCTTATATCACCCTCTTAGGGAGGATGGAGCCGAATTTCCTGATATGGATACATAAAAATAGCAAACTTTCCAAAACAGATTTTATTATGAGCATAGCTGAGGCGAGATTCTTTCCTGAGGATAGATATCTTCTGTAGGGACAGACTCGAGCGATCTGATTCAGAACCACAGACATGCTCTGTATACCAAAATAGGGAAAGCTTCCCTCACTCTTTCAAGGTTCTAATTGGCCTGTCTGAAGGACTTTCTGAAGTTCTTCCTGTCTATTCATGCAAATGAGGACAGGTCTCTTGGAGTATTCACAAGTGCATGGGAGTTTGTGATAATATTTGTTTAAGTATCTTGTAATGCAGCTCATAAATACTTTTATTGGCTTGAGTCAACAGCAGAACACAGCTATTTTACATTAACAGCTCTGTAAATTACTGAAATTTGTCTCTAAACATCAGATAAAATGTGCAAAATGATCTGAGCTTTGACTGAGCCAGACGCATTGAGCTGAGCTGCTCATATGGGAACTGTGTGTTTGAGTGTGATGCCATTCCAATTATTTCCTGGCATCCTTGATCAGAAACGGCACGGTGGAAACCATGATATGATGAATGGAAAATTCAAAAGAGTCTTTACTGTGACTTTTGATCAATTCAATGTGTCCTTGGTGAATAAAAGTATTAAAATCTTACTGTCCCCAAACTTTTGAACAGTAGTGCATATGTTGGAACAACTGAGAAGAGTTGTGATGTTGATGTCTGGAACGCTAAATGAGAAAAATCACTGGGATTTGACCAAATTCATCTATTTACTCTCCATTTAAAGTCATTGCTTTTTAGAAAGCACACTTGAGATATTAAACAGATTCTATTCATTTTTTGTTATCTTGGCAAATCTCAGTGCAGTTGACCTTGTTAAGATGTCTTTTAAAGCATGGTTCAGAAGTGTGAGATGGTCAACACAATGGCAAAATCCCCCCAAATAATATAAAATCCATGCTATTCAAGTGAGGTTACAAAAGTTCATCCACTGCACATGGTTTGCACAGTCATAAGAGGAAAATGAATATAGTTTGTAATCTTTATAAGAAACTCTTAAGACCCAGTGCCCAGAAAGGTTTGCTTGAGTATCCCCAGGCGTTTGGAGCAAAAGAGGAAGGTCGTTTAAAGGATGGAACACACGCAGAAGATTCCTGTGTGCCGTGACTGAACAAACCCTGGGCTCAGGAGGAGCCATCCGTCTTCCTCTCTCCATCCAATTATTCAACCCGCTCTCACCCACTGAGAAAAATGGAGCAAACGAGGGAGAGCTTAATTAGTGATAATTAAAGACCAAAAAAGGAATTGAGGAGAGGCACAGAAAAAAAATACCCTGCCAAGTTAGACCGTGGGATGGGGGTTGTGTGATGAAAAGAGAGAGAGAGGATTATGGGAAGAAGAAAGGAACAGAAAGTGGAAAGTAGCATTACGTAGCAGTTTCAATGTTTAGTGGTTGTAAATTATCAGTTTCAAAATCTCTAGGGTTTTCCCTGCATGTTTGGCAGCCACGCAGGCAACAGCCATCAAAACAACTTTTTTTTTTTCATATTAAACAATCTATTAGCAAATGTATTTGGCAACTATGGCAGTTAGTTAATTAATGATTTATTTTAAAGTAAAATGGTGTATTTATGATTCAAATAATAGCCTACTTCTACTAAAATCTGAACAGGTGATGAAGAAGAAGAATACTAAATTATGAAACGGTTACTTCAAACAGTAGTTATAGTAGTGTTTGAATATTTTGATCAATTAAATGATCGATTTAATGTTTCTTCAAAAAAAACAAAAAAAAAAAAAGTATTTCTATAGGCTATATGGAGTGTAAGCTCACATTATGGCCTATATTGTATATTACCTACTTCAAAAAAAAAAAAAAAAAAAAAAATGTATTTCTATATATGGAGTGTAAGCTCACATTATGGCCTATATTGTATATTACCTACCACTGAAGACTCTTTTTTTTTTTTTTTTTTTTTAAGAAAAGCCCTGTGTAAATTGCTGTTATCATCCCTGCACATCCCTTGTCTGTTCACATTCCCTCCTCCAGTTCCTCTTCTCTCCTCTTATCTGCGGGTCCCTGTGTCTTTGGCCTGTATCTCTTAGGTACTGAGCCTTATGCGTCCATAACATTGCCCTCTGCTCCCTTCTCCTTGCATTCCAGCAGTGTAGTGAGTCCCAGCTGGCGGGCGGCGGGCACGTCCTCCTCCACGAGTCTCGCTTCCCCTTAGTCCTCAAAGCACTTTTTCTCTTTTTTCCCTTCTTCTTCTTTCTAGACAGCCAAGCATGGAAAGGTCTTCACTTCTCAAACAACCAATAGGCTGATTCTTTTTTCTTTTTCTTTTTCTTCTTTATAATTTTTTTTGGAGGAAGCTATATCATTTTGCCCATTTTTAAACCAAATTGGAACTTTAGAAATATGTATAAATGCACTCTACTTCAGCAGCTGAAAAATATAGACTGAAAAAGTATTACTATTTGCACACTTCATTAAGTAGCACGGCGCTTTTTAAATGTGCCAAGATAATTTAGGTTTTTCTAGTACCAAATTATCACATTAGAATGATTTCCTATATGGGTGAGCTAACACAGTGTTTTCTTAGTAGACTGGAGGAATGTCTGCTGGGGTTTTCCTTCACAGGCGAAGATTTAATAATGAAATGTTTTTTCATACATTATTTTTTGACTATTTCAATTAATTCTCATCCATCCATCCATCCATCATCTATTACAGTGTTGGTATTTATTTATATATTTGTCTATCAATAATCAAAAGTCCAGATCATCTAAATAAGCAGAAACTGTGATGTGTTTACAGTGCAGTCAGAGCCACTTCTTAGGTTCACTGTTTCAATTATGACCCAGTTATGATATTGTGATGCATCATATTGTATTGATTAATGACATTCACACCACAGTGCATCGTATTGCGAGGTAGTTGGTCTAAATCTGTGTCCCTCTGACTTGTGATATTTGACCGACAGTAGTATTAACATCACATTATCACTTCATCTGTTTGTTGTGGTTTGCACCGGTGAATAGTCGCTGTACATTTGAACATGGCGCTCGCATGTTTATGTGTCATGCGTTTAGAAGAATAAAATTGACCTCTGTAATTTCTGATCCTTTTAGTAGGGTTGCAGGTGTGCACGAGTGACTCAGAACCATTATCATTGACAAAGAAACAAAGGCACACAGCTGCGACATAGAGCCTAGAGACACACAATCACACACTTGCTCATTTACCTCTAACTCACTGATGCAGTAGACAGTAATTTTATCACTGTAATTAAGTCTCTAATAAAAATCTCCTCACACGTACAGCTCTAGATAAGTGTTTGTGTGATAGTGTGACAGTGTGACAGACAGATGGTCACACTCCGCTCTGGTGAGCACTAGAAACTTGCGAGTTCTCCTCAACTCTGATCATCTCCTTCACAATTGGTCTTTGCTCCAAAAAAAAAAAAAAAAATGATGGAAATAAAATTTAAAGAAATATTTTTTACAAATGTTGTTTCATTGAATTATTGCATTTATATACATTTTAAAAAAAAAATTATTCTTTTGTTTTGTTTATTCATCACCTATTCAGACCCAACTAATCAATCATGCCATTCGTGGTTGAATATTTTAGTTTATAAATGTTTAGCAATTTAATCGATTCGTTGCAGCACTACTAAAGGATCTTTACAAGCCAGATGTGCAACGAGTCAAAATTGCTGTGATGCAATTAGGCGTAACTGTGGTATTTCAGTGCTGTGGCCTCATGTATTTTATAAGAGCTTTGCGGATGCTAAAGCCTTGCTGCTCACTACACAAGGGAAACTTTTGCATGTAAACCTGTATGTAAACAAACACATAGCACAAGGTAATAATAACTTTCCTGTCTTCCCGTATTCATCTTTACTAGGTGTCTGTATTCCACCCTTCCAGTCTCCTGCTTTTCTCCTTCCTGTGTCTTTGGTGCATGTAATATTTATTGAGCTTGGTGGAGGGTTCAGAACAGCAGGCTCAGACGACCTTGATCAGGCAGGCGTGAGAACAATTACAGGAAAACAAACCAGCACAAAATGAGGTTTTACATGTTCTTCCCCGAGGTGAATTAGCGTCCCAATTAGTTTATTAGGTGCTTTTTTTTATTCTTCTTTTTCTTTCTTTTTTTCCTCATTCAATTACCTTGCACTTGAACGATTTTACAATGGCACAGGTCACATTACTTCATCTTAAAAGTTACCCTTTGAGATACATGTGTCCTCTGTAGCTGTCTTAGGGGAATAGTTACTCAAAAAATGCAAATTATTTTCTGCATAGCTATTCTTTATATACTGCATGTATATATATATACACTCACCTAAAGGATTATTAGGAACACCATACTAATACTGTGTTTGACCCTCTTTCGCCTTCAGAACTGCCTTAATTCTATGTGGTATTGATTCAACAAGGTGCTGAAAGCATTCTTTAGAAATGTTGGCCCATATTGATAGGATAGCATCTTGCAGTTGATGGAGATTTGTGGGATGCACATCCAGGGCACGAAGCTCCCGTTCCACCACATCCCAAAGATGCTCTATTGGGTTGAGATCTGGTGACTGTGGGGGCCATTTTAGTACAGTGAACTCATTTTCATGTTCAAGAAACCAATTTGAAATGATTCAAGCTTTGTGACATGGTGCATTATCCTGCTGGAAGTAGCCATCAGAGGATGGGTACATGGTGGTCATAAAGGGATGGACATGGTCAGAAACAATGCTCAGGTAGGCCGTGGCATTTAAACGATGCCCAATTGGCACTAAGGGGCCTAAAGTGTGCCAAGAAAACATCCCCCACACCATTACACCACCACCACCAGCCTGCACAGTGGTAACAAGGCATGATGGATCCATGTTCTCATTCTGTTTACGCCAAATTCTGACTCTACCATCTGAATGTCTCAACAGAAATCGAGACTCATCAGACCAGGCAACATTTTTCCAGTCTTCAACTGTCCAATTTTGGTGAGCTCGTGCAAATTGTAGCCTCTTTTTCCTATTTGTAGTGGAGATGAGTGATACCCGGTGGGGTCTTCTGCTGTTGTAGCCCATCCGCCTATATATAACGAGTGGTTATTTCAGTCAAAGTTGCTCTTCTATCAGCTTGAATCAGTCGGCCCATTCTCCTCTGACCTCTAGCATCAACAAGGCATTTTCGCCCACAGGACTGCCGCATACTGGACTTTTTTCCCTTTTCACACCATTCTTTGTAAACCCTAGAAATGGTTGTGCGTGAAAATCCCAGTAACTGGGCAGATTGTGAAATACTCAGACCGGCCCGTCTGGCACCAACAACCATGCCACGCTCAAAATAGCTTAAATCACCTTTCTTTCCCATTCTGACATTCAGTTTGGAGTTCAGGAGATTGTCTTGACCAGGACCACACCCCTAAATGCATTGAAGCAACTGCCATGTGATTGGTTGATTAGATAATTGCATTAATGAGAAATTGAACAGGTGTTCCTAATAATCCTTTAGGTGAGAATACATATATATATTATTTTGTATATTCATTATAGGCCTATAAATAACGATCAAAACTGTGGTGCCAGTGATTTTTTTTAAATGTTTTTGAAAGAAGTATGCTCACCAAGGCTGCATTTATTTGATCAGAAATACAGTAAAAACAGTAATATTCTTATATAGTATTGCAATTTAAAATTATGTGATGCAAAGCTGAATTTTCAGCATCATTACCCCAGTCTTCAGTGTCACATGATCCTTCAGAAATCATTCTATGCTGATTTGATGCTTAAGAAACATTTCTGCTTAATAACAATGAAACATAATATTTTTGTGGAAACCATGATACATATTTTCAGGACTCTTTGATGAATAGCAAAGTTCAAAAGAATACCATTCATTTCAAATAGAAGTCTTTCTAAAATGTATAAATGGCTTAACTGTCACTGTTGATCAATTTAATGAATCCTTTGATCAAAAATGATGAATCCATGATTAATTTCTTAAAAACAACAACAAAACAAAAACACACTGACCCCAACTTTTGAAATTCATTATATTTATTAATATTTATTTTATATGACTAAAATAGCTTTTTCAATTTTTGTAGAGTGTTCATATTTTTTTGAGCGATTTATTTTATTCAAAAACAAAAGGTCTACTTCAGATGCCCAGTTTTTGCCTGGTATCTCTGAGAGCTAAATGGGTACAATTAAATCATGAGCGGGTGGTGAAGAAGACCTTGACTCACGTGACGTATCAAAACTGTTTTCCTGCAACGCCCGAGAGAGCTCGTTCTTGCTCTGATTCCAACTACCTTCACTAATTAGCCAGGATTCCTACTCACACTTGCAGATTTGCATCCTTAAAAAGGATATGAGAATGTCAAAACAGCCGCTGCCATTCTTGTGTTAACGAAGATTAGTAAACCTTTTTTTAGGCTCATCTTTGTCACGAAGCTTAATGTCAGACATTGTTCACGTTGAAGGAAGATGGAAAGGGTATCAAAATATAACGATCGGGTGTCATTTTGAAAGACAAGGAAGGGGGAGAGGAGGTTGTTATTGGGAACAATGGAAAAGGAATCAGAAAGGGACAGAGAAAGTCATAAATGCTTTGAGGGCAAGTGCATCTCTGGCTCTGACTGATGGACTCCCCAGGGCTTCAGCCATATGGCATTGTTCATGATGCCATTCATTCAACTTTTACACCTGAATGTGTCATGAAACCTTCATAAATCATGCTGAAAGCATTGATATGCCATAGGTTTCAAGCAACAAATGTGAATTAATATATGCCATGTTTTGAAAAGCCACTTTAATGATTTTGCCGACATTGACTCCCAGGACTCGTTTCCTAGATACAAATTTAGTTAAATCCTTGATTAAATCGCACCGCCAGCGATTAGTTCCTATCGACAATCGTTAATAGCTCAGGCCTGTACTTCATCAGTAGAAGGAGAACTAGTCCAAAATTAAGTTCTCAGGGGTCAGTAGAAAATGGTAATCAATATTACGTCATAGATTTTGCTAATCAGTTAGTCGGTTTTGCTGACACACATGAATTTGCAAACCAGAACTTTTGTTGGTAAGACACAATTATGGGGTTTGGGTATAACAAATTGTATTCATTTAAATAAATAGTAAAACGTGTAATTAGTATTGTTTATACTTACTGACAATCACTCAATATATAACACATTTGCTTTCATAATATACAGTACTTGAATTGTATTGTATTACATTAATATTGTTTATATTATTTTATTATTATTTAATTACTATTTTTATGTCTAAAATACTTTTTTATGTCTAAAAAACAAATACATTTTCATCTCATTCTATATATAATCTATGTATATTCCGAATGAGCAAATTTTGTCAAGTGAAGTTAACTTCTACACACATTCTCTGTTCAGTGTGTGTAGGGACCCTATGTATCGAAACGTAGTTTGAGTAATAAGATGACCCTTAAACATGAATCTTAGACCCTATTTACACCTGGTTCTACGATGCGTTTTGGTTGATCGGGTCACAAGTGGATGACGCTAAATACAGGTGTAAACGGGGTCTAAAACATTTAAAGCTTGTCCACTTTTGACCACTTCCAGAGGTAGTCGAAAACGCATTTGAACGGATTTCTTTTGTAGTGTAAACGCTCATGTGGTCGAATGCGTTCGAACAGCTAAACAACTGAACAACTAAAGGCGATACTCTCCGTATGTATTTTTCTGTTTTCTCCGGTCGTGTTCATATGCAAATTGCGTGAGCTTATTTCGTCCATTAGATCGAAAGAAAAAACACACATTTACCCGCCCATAGACCCTCCCCCGAAGAAATCAGGACAGAAGTGGTTGAAAGTAGACAAAAGAGATGAATTAAAATACCAGGTGTAAACAGGTATGTGTCTCCCTCATCTATTTGTGATGTGATCGACCAAAACGCATCTCAATACCAGGTGTACACAGGGCCTTAGAAACATAGTCAGGATTAGGTCATTGGTTTGAGGAGTTCAGCTAAAGTTTGCTGTTTGTTGGCAGGTCTCTGCGCTTCAGCCACTGACGCACGAGATGCCGTGTTTCCCGCAGCGCTGATGGCTCACATGACGAGTGACTTTGCTGCCTGCTCATAATTTGATTGTTAGCATATGGTGCTATGCTTACGGAACAACCTCGACTCATCAAATATTCACCATTACAAACAGAACAAAAAGCTCCCCCCACCCGCTGTGACATTCATATTTCATTCAGCTCACTCTGTCTTTGCTCTGTCTTTCTCCTGGCCCTGAAGGTTTCCG
Source organism: Rutilus rutilus (assembly GCF_951802725.1). Taxonomy (NCBI): domain Eukaryota; kingdom Metazoa; phylum Chordata; class Actinopteri; order Cypriniformes; family Leuciscidae; genus Rutilus; species Rutilus rutilus. The sequence continues at coordinate 30,975,517 of NC_140224.1, read as the reverse complement.
TGGCTTCTCTATTGTGTTTCTCTCTCTCTCAGGACAAGCACTCTCTCAAAACACTACCATTTTTTGGTGCAGTGGGTGATCAAATGACCAAACTATTACTATAAGATAGCAGGACAGTTACATTGAGTAGACAACACATGTAACAATTTTTTTTTTTAAAGAAAGTAAGAAAAATAAATAAAAGTAAAATAGGAAGCTCTTGAGATGGGACAGTGATCATGATTCATTTGTAGATGGCGATAAAGATTCTGAGAGGTTGTTGGCTTATCAGGCTGTCCATCAGCAAAGACAAAGGTCAACACAACGCCAATGACCGGACACTATCAGATCTAACCCAAAGTCAAACCTGTGTCGAGAGTGACTCTGTGCTTGTTGGTACACTTGGACAGGATAGCAAAAAATAACTGTTTTGAATCATTCAGAATAATTTGCATGTGCTGAAACGTTTATCGAGGGTGGGGTTCTAGAGACTGCGAATAGAGGGCGAAAGTCCTTTAAGTTTTTAAGAGACCTTCAAAAAAGCTAAAACATCTATTGTACTATTGTGAAACATTAGTGATATATATGTTGTTCGAAAAAATATGTAAAAATTCAGAATACATAGCTGATTTTGAATAGCCATGGAGAAATATGTTTTGTAGAACCAGATGGTGTAGTTACCACAACAAACACTATGGTTGTGTATGGTTCCATTAAGAACGCTGGTAACACTTTACAATACGGGTGCACTAATATGCATTAATTCATGCTTAACTAATGCACAAATAATCATGTGTTAATGTATGACTCATGAAGAACTAAACCATTAATTAATGATTACTGCATCAGCAACTAATAAAGATTCTATATGGTTAATATATTAAGTAATACATGAATTGTTATTAATTAAATGTGTCATAATGTATTAATTTCTTAATAACATATTTTATTAACTAAAAGTGTAAATTAATGCGTTAATTACCACAATTGGTCAAAGCAATGTACTTCAACTTCCAGTTGTCAGCTTTAAATAATCATTAACTAATGATTTGCAAATGTATCATTATGTTATGACTTTACTTGTTGAGGCACATGACTATCAACTAATTGTTAAGTAATATGCCATTTATGGGTTTTGACAGTTTGCACATGCAGTGAATGTAATGTCAAAGAATGTGTTGACATGACAGACCATTGCAAGTCCATTTGTTCTTCGTAACAGAACTAGCATAAGAGCTCGGAGTACGTCAGGAATAGAATGTGGCATCGGTTTACTGTCGGGGTTTTGTCGTGCAGCGTTGCGCCGCATCCAGTGTAGTATCACTGATTATAATGGATGTTCTATTGTCTTTGTCCAGTCTAGACACAGTGTTATGAAATAGCAGTGCTCGGCCGCATGTTCTCAGTGTACCAGAACCTCAAGCTTAACCAGACATATCATTTAATAAAATATGGAATTATGGAATTAATACATTGTGACACATTTAATTAGTAACAATTCATATATTACTTAATCTATTAATCATTTAGAATCTTTATTAGTTACTGATGCAGTAATCATTAATTCATGGTTTAGTTCTTCATTAACGCATGATTATCTGTGCATTAGTTATCTGTGCATGAATTAATGCATATTAGTGCACCCGTATTGTAAAGTGTTACCAGAACGTTTAACATCCATGGCATCTTTCCATTGCACAAAATGTTCTTTATAGTGGAAAAAATTCTTTGGATTATTAAATTTTGACTTTTAAGAATTGTTTACTAAAAGTTTTTTTGGGGAACACAGAATGGTTCTTCTATTACATTGCTGCAAAAAAACAACAACTTTTGGAACCTTCAATAGCACTTTCAGCTTACGGCACCTTTAAAAACGAACTGCTTCATCTTTTCAACCGAAACTTAGCACATTAACCAATGATCTTTCCTCTTCCACTAATCTTTCTTTGTTTGTATTGGTGACCTTCTATGGCGTCTTTTCTTGCTCTGAATCCTTCAGGCTGCTAATTATGGCCAAGCAATTCACTTATCAGGGAAGCACTTTGCCATATATTAATAGCAGCCCTGAAAACAAATCTCATCTGACTCTCTAGGCGACTGAAGCATTTGTTTGAGTGTCCTGTATCTGATTCCTCACTGCCTGTAACATTTAATTAAATATGCCTCGTCACATTTCACATTGTTCTCTTAGTGTCCTCTTTCTATCTCCCTGTCTCTGTCTCTTTCTCTCTGAGGCATCTCTCTCTGTCTTTCATAGATCCCTTGGGTGTGTAAGACCATCACACAAAGGCTCTGTTCACACCTGATATTAAAGGGATAGTTCACCTACAAAATTATTATTGTCATCATTTGCTCACCTTCATGTTGTTCCAAACCTGTATGACTTCCTTTCTTCTGTGGAACACAAAAGATGGGTTTTCAAAAAATAGAAGATCCATTTTGGGATCCCCTTTTCTTTCTGTGAACAGTTCTTAAAATTAAAATGTCTAAATAAAAATGTTCCACTATAAAGGACCTTTTATCCAATGAAAATATTCCATGGATACTGAAGGTTCATGGAACCTTTAATGCCAATAAAGAACCTATATTTTTAAGAGTGTATGGACAAAAACAGTTTGTCAAATATCTTCTTCTGTGTTTTGCAGTAGAAAGAAAGTCATACAGGATTTGGAATGGCACTCAAATGATAACCGAACTGCCATGTAACCTAGCCCTTTAATATTAGGAAAACAGAGCTATATCAAAAAATAAAACCGAAAGAAAGGCCTAAGCTAGCATCATTTGAACTGTTAGCAATGGCAAGTGCGAGCTGTCATTAGTGAACTCTTCAACGTCATTCTGTAAGATTCTAATTCTAAAGGCTGAAGCTGAGCTCTTTGCAACACTCTCCATGTCATATCAGTCTGAGGTGAGGTTTGCACAGAACAACTGCCTTGGGCTCCTAAGTATCAGGATTGTGTGGGCGTATTTTTTTTCTCTCTCTTTCACATCTAATTTACACCCTTTCACATTTTGTTCAACATCTACTAAAAATGAGCTTTGAGAAGGGAGGGTGGAGGGGTAAATAAACTTTTTTCATTAGATAAAGAACGTTAATTGCCAAGAATACTCTTCAGGGACGTAACATTTGGATTTCCTCAGGTGTTCAATTCCTGATTTATACCTTTCTTTACTTTTTAACAGGCAAATGTCTCATGTCACCCTGCAGGTGGCTGTTAAAATGTTTAGAGTGTGATCTGCTTTGACATGTCTGGCTAATTAATCACTAGGCTCTGATAACCACGGGTTCACCATTATAGCGTGGAGCGTGTAGTTTAGACGTGATATTTAGAATTCATACGGGATTCTTTTTTCAAGCTGACTGGTTAAAATGAGTTTCTCCTCTTCTCTCACAGGGAGAGTGAATATGAATGGGCCAGTGAGAGCGAAATGCGTTAAATGCAAATTGATTGCAAAGGCGTCTTTATGGAGCTTTATCCAGTCTGACTACCCCGAGCAGATACTTTGAAGAGCTTAAACTGACCCTAACCTGAACCCTCTACCCTCAGTAACTCCTTTCAGCTGCCTTTCTGTCCTCCTCTCTGTCTCTCTCTCTCTCTGTGTGTGTGCTTTTCCACCTCCTACCCTGCTGGCTTAATTTGTGTTTGTGTGAAGTTGGCATCCCCCAAGGTTCTGTCTTGGGCCACTTTTTCTTGTGCATGTGTCTTTCAGTATTTGGCACATAATGCTTGTGATGTGTCCCAGCATCTGCTCAGCTGCTCAGTTGTAAACACAGACAGAGCATCCCAATGAGCGGGAAAGCAGAGATGATACTCAGGTGTACTATGTGTTTGCTGAGGGGCCACTAACGGTTTGGCTTTGCCTACATATGCAGACATACATACGTTTATAGCGCGGGCATATTTTTCAGTACAGTCTGAGAGGGCTGCAATCCACTCCATCACTCTCCATGTTGGCGAAAACAGCTGGAAAGCACAGGCGCACACACATCTGTTGGACTTGGACTGATGTGACCGAGATGGCTCGCTCTGATTGATTATCAGAGGGAACCATCAGTCCTCTGATTCACCCTGTGCACAGAAGTGTGTGTGAGATAAAAGCAAGAGGATGTTTTGTGTAAGAAAGAAGGGGATGAGGTACAGTATGTGTACCTGTGTGAGAGCGCATGTAAAGGTTGTTGCATTTAAAACCTGATACAGTAGATGTGTGCTAGACTTAACCAGACATTTGACTGAATGGCCTGGTTTGGTCCATATTGCAGCTAACTCTGGTCAAGAACAGCCCACTTCAGCTAACTGCTAGCAGCTAACCAGACTTTTCTGTTTAGTATGTGCTGTTTATTTTTCTGTGGATTAAAATATTTCATAAATCCTCATGGTATAGTTATTCTAAAGGTTTTAGTATGTAATGGAAAATGCTTTCTGTGTAAAAGGCCCCTATAAAGACAGAGCTTGTGTATGAATTTTGCGAAGGAGACAGAAAAAAAAAGAGAAGAGATGTATAAAGCTTATGAGATGTATATTTTCTAGAATTAGAGAGCAAGTGTGCGATAAAGAGAGATTGAATAATCCTGTCTCATGAGAGAGGAGGCCGGTAATGAAAGAGAGAAAGAAAGAGAAGAGGGGGAGGGGAGGGTTATTCTGCAGAGAATTCACATTATTACATAGTCATAAGAAATAATTTGCAATGCTATGGATGTGTATTGATCATGGCAGTGAGAAAAAGCGCCCAGATCAGACCAAACAAGAGAGAAACTAAAATATCCTCAGCTTACACAACCCCCGAGCCACTCGACTCTCAAACTTACACCATCCTTCAGTGGATTTAAATAAGTTTTGCATCTTTAATGGCAAATTAGACACAGTTACCCAGAACTCCCTTGCCAGTTTCCGTTTTGTGCACAGGATTGGACACCCGATATAACACGTAGCATTTAATTTCCACCACATTAACTAAAGAAAAAGAAAATGTGTTTCAACATTGAGCGTCAAGTCATGCCGCAGCTGCAAGCAGAGCAGAGACGAGTCAAATTAAATAAAGGCCGACTGCTGTCTTTGGCATCTTTCTCTACTCTCGTCATCACGTTGAAATACTGGCGCTCTGGCACGCTGTTGCTTCATGGTTCACGGACCAGTGCGCCTCTAGCCCGCAGATATAATTGTTTTAATTTGTAAACTGTGTGCTCATTCCATTAGGGAGAGCAAGGAGAACCAGACTGCCGTGATCTCTCCAGCGCACAGAAAAAGATACGGTGGGACCATGGTAATGGAGTAGAAAACAATTTGGAAAGAGTTAGACTGCATGACATTATCAGACAGTTTGGCTTTCTAGAAAAATTATCCACCTGTCCATATTATTCCCTTTACTGTCTAGCAGGTTAGTTTGTGAATGACTCTTTTTAATCCACTGACTCATTTTTCATTGTCGTTTACAACAAGGACAGAATGATCGAATCATAACTGTAAATGTGACTGAAATAAATTACAATCGTAAACGACTCTATGCTTTTGAACGAATCAATTCGATGAATCGTTCAAGCCGCGAAAGACAAACATTTGTCATCAGCTTTTGCCGTAAATAATGTCACTAAACAATTTTAATCTTTGAAAATGAATCTTTTTGCCGATTGTTATGAGATTCATTTCAAATATTTAATTACACAGTTTGGAGGTCATTATTCAAAACTATTTGACTCCATAATGCCTCCATTGACCAATCAGAACAGCCACATAATAAGTGCAGATGTACTGGATTTATACTGGAAATAGACTAGAGAAAATGTGAGTGGTGCCTATAGACATGCAAGAATAATAAGACTTGGCAATGCTGCCGTTGACCAATCAGATTTAGATATTCCAGAAATGTAATGAATACACATGCATGCAAAAAAATTAACGATATGGTGGATTTTTGCTCAAGAAATAGACTAAAGAAAATTGACTTGGCTTTTGAAATGCCAATGGAAAACTTGCTTCCACAATACTAAGGTGTTGCTGGGTGGTTGTCAGGGTGTTCTGCTTGGTTGCCAGTTTGTCGTAAGATGTTTCTAGAGTGTTCTGCATGGTTTATGGGTGGTTGCATGGGTAGAAGTCATTCCTTTGCCATCAATATGAAATGCAAATAAGGAGAGAAACATCTCTCCTTTGTTTCTCTCAGCCCCAATTACAAGATGTCTCTTTTCCCATCCACACCTCCCCTTTTTTGCTTAATCTATCATGTAGAGAGCCAAATTGCCCTTAAATAAGATGATAATTGGGAGAAGTTGGATCCCAGTGACAGCATGAAAGGTGAAAATAGTATATGGTGATCCTGCTGAGAAAATAAGCTCTGACACGGTTCTGACAGTCTTCACATGCACACGTACACTTGACAATGAAACGGAACCAGGCTGTCACCAAAATTACAGCATATCCACAGGCACAGTACACATCCAAATGTTGCATTTAGAATCCTAAAGATGTCCCTTTTAATATTCAACACATAGCCGAACACACACAGACACACTCTTCATAAAACAGACGTCTGACTAAACAGTTTCCCAGCCACCAGTCGCTAAATGGATCCATGCCGATTCCCAAACGTACCGGCAGAAGGGCGATAAAGCGAACGGACCGCTTGGAAGCAGTTGTTTACATGTGCCTGCCAACTGTTAACTTTTACCTTTTGTTTCCTCTTAAAACACAGCAGCAACTTATTCATCCCTTATTCATCCCTTTAAAGGGACAGAGAAAGATATAGAAATAGAACTGCAGAGTGTGGGCACAGCTGCGGGCATTCTGCCCAGTCATTTTGAAGCTATTGCTCTTAATCACAGATGCCACGCTCTCCAAAGGATAAATGAATACCTGCAAAAGTGCTCCTCGGCTCTATCAGTTCTTTCTTAGTGCCGTTGTGCATGGACCATTATATCAGCCAAGGTCACGGACCTAGACCGCCCAAATGTTTTGCTTGCAGTGTTGAGATCGTGTCCCTTCAGAATGGAGATTTACAGTTGACTCATCTTCTTCCCAGAAGCTTCATGCCTGTTCAAGCCGAAGGTTCATGTGCCCCCTCAGATTCTTGAGTTAAGTGGATTTTAAAATGCAACTTCCAAAAGAACTGTGTCTCTTTGAAAAATAAAGCTACATGATTGTTATAGATTAAAAAGTTTGCTGCGGAAGAGATCTTCAGGTCCAAGTTTGGTGAAAATCCAGAAAATGTTTATCAAATTACTTTGTATAGTTTTTCCTACCTCTTAGAAAAATGTTTGATGTGTTAATCTATAATAAGATTTAAATAAAATAGTTAAGAGCTGTCAATAAAATAATTGTGTGCAACCATGATTTCTGATGCGGTGAAACCTTGTATGTCAAAACCTGGTTTCAGGAAATAGAAAAACTGTATGTTAAATAATTAAACAATTCATTGTCAAATTTGATATTGTGGCTTTTAGTATTAACATGACCAAAATCACAAGATTTCAGACATACTGTAAGTGTTTTGTCTGTCATTAGAACGGTGCAAAGTGCATCACATACGTTTATCAACTTACAGGTTATAGAGTTTACTGTAGTTATGTGGGCGCTCAGTTTATTCTGCCATTTGACCAAAATCTCATGTTATAAAAGTTGAAGTGCTACCCACAGGCTGTTTAAGAAAGCCTTAGCTATGCGTTAGGTTGAAGCAGAGGAGGAAGCAGGATCCACATGCAGCAGTCTTTTATTACATAAACTCAAAACTTCACAAACTCAGACTCAGGAACAAGACTCGGGAACAGAACAACCAACATAGTGCAACGTTAAGAACTGACAAAGACTGAGACACAGGGCTTAAATACACAAACAAACCGGAGAGCTAACAAGATAAGACGAGACACACCTGAACAGAACTAACTAATCATTATGTAACAGTAGAAACAAACAGGCAGGGGCGGAGGAAGACTAAACTGAACTAATAAACAGATAACCAGACACCGACAAGAACGGAAATCAAAACAGACTGTCAATGTTACACCATGACTCGAGGACAAATGCTACTAAGACACAGTTCTCCGCTTCTCAAATACATAAAACATTAGCCTTTATGCATACAGTGTTTCTTGAGATAAGAATATGCTGTACTTATTAGAACAAGCAGTTCTTTATTTACTCTTGAAGTGCAAACAAGCAGAGACAGTCATTCACAATACAGAACATTCACAACCGTTTGAGGATCCAATAGAGTTACAAGGTTAAGTCGCAAGCTCTTTTTAAAACTTTTCACTGGTTAAATATTTGCAAAACTGACAGACATATAAAGGGTGTCCAATAGTAATTACTTTAAAAATAAATTAAGAAAAGGTATGGAGATATGAGGTTTCCACCCAACAGCGACAATATATTTTACTGATAAATATATGTATGTTAGTGAGCCTGGACGTTAAGTGAGTGCCCTCAAAACATAAAATAGGAGCATGATGCCCCTTCATCTGCCTGCATGCTTTTACATGCTGTGCATAATCGTAATAAATGAAACAGAACAGGCGTTTAGCATGAGCAATGTAGTTGGAGGGGAAGAGCTTTGGAGCAGCAGATATTAGAGTATTTCATGAATGAAGGAATGACAGAACTGACAAAGAAAGATTGTCAGCCAGAGGGAGTTTGTGAAAGGAAAGCCAGAGTTTGATAGGGAGATTTTGCCTTTGTATAAAGCTTTATCATCGCATTTACAGCACCAGCTGCCAAGCCTCCGTGACATATGAGACCGGCCACAATGACTTTCAAAGCAAATACTCAGATTCATTATTTATTTTAGAAGGAATATTGAAATCCCATTCATTTATTCTCCATTGGCGTAATGGATGGGGACTCTGTGAAGGTAAAGCCGGCAGATTGGATGGGAAATTCTTGTACCTCGTCCCAGCATGGCACACTGGGTCATCTATTTTAGCGCAGCGCTGCAATTTTTCTCTCAAATGAGCTTGAGGTTGACATCCTAGTCACGAATGCGATGGCATGGAGAATTTTTTTGTGAAATATAACAGATCAAATAATGAACTTCATGGACTGGATCAGAAATGCTTAGGGAAGAAAAACTGCATGTTTTTCAATTCTGCGAAGTTTTTATGATTCTTTTGTGAATTCAAGAAAACACTCCCACCTCGGTTTCCTCTCATATCCATATTACAACTGGGTTAAGATGAAACAGGCAAGGAATAACTGAATATGTATGACGTTCTTTATGTATGGGAATGCAAATAAACCGTATTTGTTTTCCTTTAGGTGTGTAATATCTGCATGACGGGTCCGATGTGAAATAATCAATTTCTGAGGGAGAGACAGCGGGAGAAAGGCAGAGAAATGCGGTGTATGAATTATGCATAAAAACAAAAGGAAAGGAGTTCATTCCTCTCTTGTTAGAGGCGCTCTTCTCATTGGTCGAGACTTGCTGCCATATCAGATAGATTAATCCGTTACTGCGGGAAAGAGAGCCATGCTGCAGATTGAAGATTATGATTTGACAGCGCTATGGAAAGAGAAAAGAACTGAAAGTTTTTCATTGGGTGGGCCTCACCTGACACAAAAAAAAAAAAATTGGTATTTTCATTTTTGGAGGAGCTCTTTGAGCTGGCATCCATTAGAGGTGGACCTGTCTCTATTCTGGGGCTCTTCTGTTTATACATGTTTGGTGTGCAAGTGTGTGTATGATTGTGTTTGATGTTTGTGGGTCTGTGTATATATATGTGGGAGCGGATGCTTGGTTTAGGGCTTAAGTAGTTAGAAAAAGAGAGATATTGAGAGCTCTGCTTATGATGTAGGTGGTACTCAAAGTAAGCACAAGATGAAAGAAACTCCCCTTCCATCAAGAACTCTGTCTTTTTCCCCACACACATGCTCTATTTCTTGTCTCCGCCACTCGCTGCATTTCAATTCAATGTGAAAACAAAATTGACCCTATTTACTTTCTTAATGCACGTTCCTGTTTTTATTGTGCACGTTTCATCGGTTTAGGTTTGTAATCTTTCATCCAAATTTTGTAACTCTGTCTCTAGACGTCACTAAGGACTCTTGTGGAGTTTTTCATTCCTTTCTCCTCTATGAAATCAAATTCTACATTCCCCCCATTAAATATTCTGCTGCACTCGGAAATGCATCACGTCATGAGGTAAAGTGGGTTGCGAGCGTTAATGTTGACTAGTGATATAGGCTGATATGTCTTTAAACCAGTTACCAGTTTGTTGGCTCCAATCCAGATTTAAGGATACATTGTGTAAAAAAACTAATTTTCTGTGCAGTAAATCAACATTTATCCACTTGGAAGATGCATTTAGTGAATTAAAACATTTGTTTGTCAAATTTATGTAAAATAACTTGAGCAGTTTCATTAGCTTTAATTAAATGTATATTTAAAAGTAAGACTTTATAATAATATTTCATTTGTTAATAGTTAACTACATTAGATCACATGAAATAACAATGAAAAATACTTCTAAAACATTTATCAATCTTAGTTAATGTTAATTTCAGCATTTACAAATACATCATTAAAACCAAAAGTCATATTTTAATATTATTTAATGGACCTACCCAAAAACAGTTGTATTTTTTTATTAACTATCGGTCACAAATAGTATATACTGTAATATATATATATAAATATTGTTCATTGTGATTTTTTTTATTTTTGTTTGGTGATTTCTGATTTGATTTTGTGTGAAAATAACTTAAGCGATCTCATTTGCTGTCATTAAATTTACATTTATTCACTTGGCAGATGCTATTACAGTGAATTTCAGGTATTTTGACAGTGTGTGTGCTCAGTGGGACTTGAACCCATGACCTTAGCCTTGGTAACGCTCAACCAGCTAAATACCTATATCTGCCATATTGGCAATGGTCATTAAAATAATCAAATTTGTGGTTTACTTTTCTCTTGTGTGAAAGCTTAGTCTAACCTGTATGTTGTCCTGATTCGATAATCCTGATCCCTCCCACACCAATTCCTGTTTTGCTATTGTTACCTATTCAATAGAGTTTTTTTTTTACCTATTCAAAAAAGCCCATTACAAAAACCAAACAAACAAAACTCTAAACCATTGCAGGAAAGATGTTGTGATGGATTGGATTAGCTGAATGTTGAGTTATTATCTGATAGCTGGATCATTGATGTTCTGTCCATCTTCTTCAACACTGGACACCATTGAGGGTTTACGCCTCACCAGTAGTTATATGCTCTCTCCTAATAAGCATGTTGTGGTTTGGGTAAACAACAAACCGGGGGATTATTTGTCTGAGATGCGGCTTTATTTATTTTTAATAAGCAGCATGTGTTTAGGCCAGTAAAATGTGTGGAGCAGATCTATAATTGGGAGAAAATGTATTGTGCTGAGTCATTTGTGTGGCCACAGGGAGGACCGGGTCCATCTCGTTTTAATGACTATGGCGATGTGAGAGTAACGACAGCACTGAATGAGGCATTTGTTTACCTATTTAAACATTCTTTCTTTCTCATTATCTACTTTTTTTCTTTGTTTGATGTCTCACTTTTGACAGAGAACAGGTAAGGCAATTATTTTATATCGCACACTGGGGTTTTGATTTGGCATTAAAGGTGATTTTGTTATTTATGTATGCCTGAAGCAGTTAGATATTACCATAGAATTATAAAATGATTTTAAATCATAAGCAAACAAATCTACTTTACACCCACACACAGTGGCTTATTATTTTTTTATATATTTATTTATTTATTTTGATTGCTTTTTTATGCCTTTAATGAATAAGTGAAGAGTGAAGAAAGACAAGAAAGTTGTGGGAAAAGAAGGGGAATGGAATCTGGAACTGACACACTATGCATCCGAAGTAGGTAGCGGTTGGAAACTGTTCTATGTAGTATGAATGTGTGTAGTTTGAATGAAATTTGAACACACTACATCGGCCATGTTGTCATTGTCATGTGACCTACGTGTCACATGCGTCGCTTCACTTCCATTCACAAATCCTCTCCTGTGGCTTTATGGGATAGTAAAGTATCTATCGATTGCACCCTTCAGAATCTCGGAGGAAGTAGTAGGTCATCTGGGTACTTTTCGCCTACTAGTTTATGCATACTATGAATTTGGACATACCAATCGGCTCACGTTCTGTTTTTCACATATTGTATATATGGAAGTAGACGTATTTTAGAAAGTCCAAAATCCATTGTAGAGGCAGTCTCTACAGCGCAGGCAGCCTGGTGGGACCCTGTGGTGCTGGAGGACGCCTCAACAGGCCTTTTGGTTGACAGTTTCCCCCATTAATGAATTAAGCTGTATTGATTTAGGAGAAAATGTAAAAATGTCATTTGCAGAAAATTAAAATTAATGAGGGCTGATGGTAGGACTGAGGAAAGAACAGGAGAAAGCGAGAGAACGCCTTAAAGATGAATTGTTTTCTTCTCTGGTGTGGCATATTTACATAATTGGGATGTTCAAATGTTAATCACAATGACAATCACCCAAACCAGAGCCCAGCGAAAGGGCTTATTTCTAAAAAAGTTTAAAATGTTGCTCTCTTTGATGATAAAACATTTGCTCTTTGCCAATTTTTTGGTGATTACTTTTAGAAAAAACGAACGGAGAGGGTAATCTGTCAGTGCGGCTGAACTGCAATTGTGTTATTTTTAAGATGTTTCCTTCTCTTCTTCATTCTGGAGATTTTTCACCAGCTCTGGCAACGTAAACTCATTTTGACTGGCAGCTACAAACAGCTCAGAGTCAGGAATTAACCTTTTTATTAAGCATTGATATTTGCCCCCAGGAATTGGATTTCATTAGTTGGACATTTTTTTTTTTTTGCCCTTCATGAAGTCCTTTTTATAATTTGATCATTTTTCTATCAACGTAAATATGCATAGCTGTCAAGATTGTAAATAATTAAAGAATGGTCTACTCTGCCAACAACAAAGTTTGATGACAGTGTGACACTTTTTGTTTGACTAACAGTATTTTCCGTAATATATGTATATTTATAGTCAATATAGTTTTAAATAGAATTTTTTCTTTCATTTTTTTCCAGTTCTGAATCATATAGAGTGAATTCAGGTAAATTGGAGCTCTTTTTTCCATTGTGATGCAACATCTCCAAGAAACCTTCTTGCAATGCTACATGAAAACCTATACGCAAGTGTATCTAGGACAAAAGCTGTTTTAAACGCAAAGGGTGGTCACACCAACTAATGATTTGATTTAGTTAAACTATTTACTGATAAATAAAATCTATTTATTATGACATTATTTTTGAAAGCATCCTCACTTTACAGCATTTTTACACAAGTTTCTTCAAGCGTCTTGGAGACGTTGCCACAGTTCTTCTGGATTTAGTCTGTCTCAGTTTTTTCATGTAGGCTAATCCCAGATGGACTCGATGATGGTGAGATCAGATCTCCGTGTGGAGCATACCGGCTGTTGTCAGACTCCTTGTGCATACAAAAATCTCACTGGATTATTACAATTAATAGCAAAAGGAATGTTTGGAAATGTAGAACTGATATTTCCTTCAGACACACTACAGCAAAATATATAAATAACCTTTTTTTTTGTGTGAAAATACTAAGGTGCCTTAGACTTTTGCACAGTACTGTATATAAAACATCCACCTTTTTACTTTTTATTTCTAAGATTAGTGCTGTGCATTTAGTGATTGGCCTTAATGTAAAGGAGATATGCAATGATGATTTTAATGCTTGGACAAATTGAGAAATATCTTTGCCAGAGTGGGTTCATGCTGGTGCCTGGAAGATTGAAGGAGAGCTCAACACCATGTCTAGGTGATGATATCTCTGAGAATGATGCAACATAGTGACATGCCCCCGCTTTATATTTTGAGGTGTGCTCATCTTTTTGGGCAGTGAAACAGAATAGTGTCAATAAATTACAGTATGTCTCTCTTGACCCTACATGAAAAGGCAGTCTCAATTTTGAGGCACACTGTTGAAGTCTTAGATACCCCATCTTTTATACTGGAAGGTCTGCCCACACCTTTGGTGTTCCTTATTTGTCTCGCAAGTCTCTCACTGAATCTATTTGGAATGGTTTCCTGCTTTGATACGCTTCCATGAGCCATCCTGGTTTTTTCGGCCTGGCTTGATGATCTGTCTGGCTAATCTGAGGCTCTACTCTCTTGTCTCGAGGTGTTATGTGGTGGATCCAGAGCACCAGGCTCACATTTATCCGCCAGAATGCTAGCACTGACTCTGGATCAGCTAAGGCTTTCGGGAAGCTGCACATATGAGCAGCGCCATGCTGTAGGGTTTGGAGGATCAGCGCGAAATGGGATGGAGGAGCTGTCGTTCTTGTCAAAGACAATAAGTCACTCTGCCAAGAGGCGAGAGAGAGAAAGGGAAATGGAGGGAAAATGAGAGCTGTGCTCGCTCGACTAGCGCTGGGGAAATAAATAGTATTGCTAATGACACCCATATCCACATTATGACTGTGATTATGAGCCATTTGTTTGCTTTATCATGAAGTCCTAAAGTCTCGCAGGCCGTAATGACTTAGAAATGCTAGAGCAGAATAAGAAGACCTTCTTTTCCCAGAGCTGTGCAATAGCGGGTGAGAGGACCAAAATTACAGACTATAAAACAGGCAAGGGAAATTCTACGAGCTGATTGGTGGAGGCCAGCAGGCTTGTGGACTGCATTGGTGATTATAACCTGGAAAATCCATTTGCATCCAAGTGAAGACTTTAAAACACATCTGAGAAGGACAGTGGGCTTACAGTATGTTACAATAAAGATGCAGGGATTTTTATCTTTTTTCTTTCCTAAGGAGCACATTCAAAAAAAAAAAAAATATATATATATATATATGTATATGTATATGTATATGTATATGTATATGTATATGTATATGTATATGTATGTGTGGTAACTGATTGAGAACTGCTATTAAAGTGTGAGTCGTTGGTTTTTACTTTGAAATGAGCAGTGCTTATGTATATTTAATAAAATTATAGTTTGATATGATATTTAGACGTTTGTGATAACATTTATTGCTTTAGCCCTTTTATTTAGGACTTTTTATGACCTTACATTTCTGAATTTGTTAGACTTTTAAAGGATCTGCGGAGACTTGTTTAAATTCATTTTACAGTTTGCACACATTGATTTTAGTCGCAAATGCGAGTAAAATGCCATCACTGTCGATCCCTGTAATGTCGTTGGCAACTTATAAATATCATACAGGTAGTGAAGGTTATTTTTTACAGTTTATTTAAATTTTTTAATGTTTGAGGACAATGATAAGCATGCTGATGAAAACAATGGTAATGATGGCATGATTGATGATAATTACAATAATTATAAACGGTAAAGGACCATCATTATGTCAATTACAAAATCATGTCCAGATTATTGGAGTGGCGGTCACATAAATAAAAATATGAATGCGCAGAGGAGATGCCCCGGCTAATATCCTTTCAGCATTTCCTGTGCTTTGCTTCAGCTCAATTCTCAAGAGACGCCATTATCAATCATTAAAAAATGGCAGACTGGTTGGCACCTGATGCTTGCTGTGCAGATAAACAAATACGAGGGGGGTAGGGGGGTAGGGTTGGTGGCTGCCCACGTTTTCTGTTTTCTTTCACCCCCACATTTGTAAGACATCTGTTGATATGCGGCACATAATTGATAGGAGGCTGGTGAAGGATCTTGGGAAGTCTAATTATTGTTTGCTTTGTTACTTTTAAACTCAATGTTCTCACATAATCCTCAGTTTCTCACGGCCACCTGGAGACCCCACTGTTCCTCTGACATTCAAAACGCACCCGACTGTTTAAAACACGACAGGATACTCTTCTCTCCTGTCATGTTGCTTTGGCTCAGTATAGCTCCACATTGAAATATACATAACATATCATTTGCAGTACCAGCACAAAGCAGCAAAACTGCTTGTATATAATTTACTTCAAGTCGATACAGCCTCAATTGATTTTGCCATTGAGGAAAATTATCAAGAAGAGACACCGATGCATGCAGAACATCTACTCTTATGAACATTTAATGCTTGAGTAAATGAATAGTAAAACATATTTGACAAATAAATTCCAGATTTATGGAGGCCACATTGGACCTTTCAGAATTGAACCCTGCAATACTCCTGACATTAATGCTGCCCAGAGGCACTCCTTACGCAGAATAGTACCTGTACGATCTTTTTGATGGCATGAATTCATATCGTCAAACATGACCTTTTATGTTGTCAGGTACATGGCAAGGAGAGGACGCTGGAGGTTTGTGTAAGATCTTGTATGGTATTAAAAACAAGAGGTAATGCTGAACATAGACTACCTCGGTGAAAAGTGCTGTCAGAAATAAACGTGTTTAGCTGAGGCTGCACAACATGGGCATATGCTTCAGCTCAACATCTGAACTGACATTGTGAATATGACAAACCCTCACTGTGTTATACATAACACATTCATTGGTTTTGGATGCCGTTAACATGGTATAATTCGGTGTTATATCACCCTTCGTAAAATATAGTAAGACAGTACTGCGTTCAGCCAGCAGTTGTTGCTCATTTTTTTTGCTGCAGGTGATCAGTCGATATTGACTATGATTACATGACCCAGGTGTCACATAAGGGCTCTAGGTGACAGTTTATGACAGTAAGGTCCTGAGAGTTTGCGGGTGGCTGTAGAGTGAGCCCCTCCCATGTATGAGGAATCGGCTGTCATTCACGCTCAGCGTATTGATTTGGAGGCCCTCGGATCAAGATTTATGAGATCTATCCATCTCCCGCTTGATGTGGAAGTTGTCATCACTCGGTCAAAGTTCTGCCCACTCCATTGCTGTGATTTGCGACCCCTGAGTTGTCGCATCATCAACTTGGAGGCAGAGCAGTGAAATCAAGCATATTCGACTGCTTGCAGATATACTGTTGTCATGGTTAAAGTGTAGAGATCAGAAGAGCCGACCTGAGACATTTTTGTTTTTTGCTGCCTATTAAGCGACCCTTAAATGGGTAATTCAGGTCTCATGTCTTCTAAGGACTTTCTTTTTTCTGTAGAGCCAAAAATGATTATATATGTATATATATAACAACTTAAATTTCTTACACACACACACACACACACACACACGCACGCACGCACACACACACACACACACACACACACACACACACACACACACACACACACACACACATTTTTGTACATCTATCTTTATGAGGACATTCATTGACACAATGCAATCTCTAGCTGCTTTCCCTAACCTTACCCATCACAACTAAGTGCCTAACCCGAACCCTTACACTGTAAAAAATTTCTAACCTCCCTAACTCAAAATTTTCTAGTGACTGATAACATCTAAATTTTTCAATTGGCCCAAGTGAAATGCTGTAAATTATTAAATTAAATTTACAGATTTTCACTTGGGCCAATTGAAATTTACAGATTTTCACTTGGGCCAATTGAAAAATTTAGATGTTATCAGTCACTAGAAAATTTTGAGTTAGGGAGGTTAGAATTTTTTTACAGTGTACCCTAAACCTACCCATAACCTAATTATTACCTTATCCCTAAAACCAAGTCTTGACCCTCAAACAGGCCTTTAAAGGGGTCTCAGAAAGTGAAGACCGGCAAAAATGTCCTCACTTTACTCTCTTTGTCCTCACTCCAATGGTCTAAAACTCAAACTGGTCCTCACAAAGATAGTTGTACAAGTACACACACACACACACACACACACACACACACACACACACAGTGTAATTAATGTCTCCAGTGTCTTCAGTGTCACATGATCATTCAGAAATATATATATATATACATAACTCATCTAACCTAATATTGACTCAATAAAATGAATCTGCATTTTTGAATAACTCAATTTGGTTGAGTGAATGATTAAATGACTCATTAAGGCTATCTTGATTTGTTCCTGAATGAATCAGTGTTTTTTTTTTTTTTTTTTACTAATCAATCCAGCTGAGTAAACAATTCATTGATTCTCTCATAAAGACACTTGCCAGCCACCAATTACAGGTGCAACAATGTGACCTACAGAAAAGATTACCTATCTTTATGCGGCTTTCATTCTTATTTCAGTTTTAAAGTTTCTGGTCTTCATTCAATTTAAAGGCAGGGTAGGTAGGATTTATTAAAAATTAAAGATCCAAATTTGTTAAAACTTTCTATATATATCAATACATAATTAAAATGTAAGAACTCTGAAAAAAAGAGTATAAAAATCAAGTGACTCTAGACCGTTTAATCTGTATTAAACACAGCTCATTATTTCGATTCGGGACGAATCAAAGGATTGGCTTAGGCGACTGTCACTCTCTCGCAACCATGGCAACCACCCTTTTGCCACACAGCACCTGCCCACTTGCGCGCGACCGTTTGATTTGAGGAGTGCGAGAGGCACGGAACCTGATCACACCTCCGTCCAGTAGATGGCGGTAATGCACTATGTTTGCAAGCTGCCAATAAAATCTATCGAAGAAGAAGAAGAAGGCACTGAACCTAGGAATACCAAAACAATGGCAGAGAAAGAGCAATCTAAATTTACAGTACCGGCATATGCAGTTAGTGAAGGCAAACCAGGCAAAAAAATGCCCCTTCCCCTCCGCTTGTCTCAGGTAAATAATGCGTCCTCTAGCTCAGCGGTCGGAGTCGCGCGTTCATGTGTTTTGGGGGCGTGGCTTTGGAAGAAGCACAGAAATGAGGGGGTGGAGTGAATGGAAATAATGAGATGTCTTTAAAACAGTCGTGAGAGGTCTACAGACACTCGATTTTGATACTTTCTTTTTCAGAGTACTTACATTTTAATTATGTATTGATATGTACATAAAGTTTAAACAAATTTGAAAAATAAAATTTTTAGACCATTTCTACCTACCCTGCCTTTAACTGTATGAAAACCATCCAACAAGCATCTTATTTTGTGTCATATATATTTGGATTGACATGAGGCTAAGCAAATGATTATATAAATGATATTTTGGAGGTGAACTACTTACTATTATCAAACAATAGTGACCAATAGGTAGATTTGAGGATGAAGGTATGGATGTTAAAAACTATGGCCTGTTACATGATCAATGAAGTTTGGATAGATGTTCCATGGAATTCATGAAGTGAAACCGAACTCTATACAGCCGACAACTAAGTCTGCATTGATTTATGATTAATTGATTGCATGCTTTCCAGCAATACAGTGCCAGGCCTCCATCTGCAAGTTTGGCGCCAGAGACTAATAGCTTTCCTCAACTCCGATGAAGGGAAAAGTTTTTCACTGTGTTGCTATCGCCTTGATTAAATCTCCCATTTGAAAAAAAAAGCTGCGATATGGAAGCGGAGAACAAAATGAAAGGTTCCCATTTCTCACAGATGATTACATTATTGAACCTGGCAAGGCTTGACCATCACCAGCCTTGCCTTCTTGAACTCTTATCTCTGTCGGTCTCACTCTCTCTCTCTCTCATAAAAGATGAGTAATAAAACCCATCTCGGTTGCCATTCATCGCTTAACACACATAAATAAATCAGCACAATGAAAACCAATAAATGTTTGGGGTAATCAGCGGCCTTTCCGGTAAACATCGCAAATTGATGCCGGCTCATTTTTATTCCTCTGTGGACCTGAGCGATACATCCACTGCCGGAAGGGAGAGGCAGCGCTGATGAGACCAAGATGCATTTGGCACTCGACTGCCGGCAGTGTACTCGGCGATACAAAGGACTGATAAGTGGATTACTTTCCTGGACCTGAGACTCTGTGTGTCAATAGAACTTTACAGTAAAACGTGGATGGATGGGAGGCCCTTGAGTGCGTTCTGCCGTTATGTATGAATGTAAGGAGGTTTTTTATGTTATGTATGTAGCGCTCAGGTTTTGCTCAGACTTTTTTGCAGAATTGATTTCATGCAGTTTCACACACACCTGTAAAACAAGCAGGTATTACCTGCATGTGGCAACTTTATATAGTTTAGATAAGTTAGACTGATATTTTAACCTTCATGTTCTGTTTGGATTCTGAGACCCCATGGCCCTTTTCATAAAAAAGTATCTCAATTTGAAATATCAATTTAAAAAGATATAAATTTCAATTCATATATATTTCATTGAAAATGAAATTTAATTTTCAATGTTGATACTTCAAGATTTTTCTTAATCTGATGACATCTGAACTACATTACATATGACCTCAGATAATTATGCATACATTTTGAATTACAATTTATATATGTGTCAATTTATTATTATCATTATACTGTGATTCTGTTTCTAACAATATTGAATTGATCATTTTACATCTATCATTATTGCTATTTTAAAAATAAACATTTGAATAAATAAAACAAAGGCGTTTGTTATGCAATAAATTTATATTTGTATTTTTAAATTAAATTTTAATATTTATTTATTTAATGATGCATATATAAAACAAATAATGTGTTTATTGTGCATTATTTATTTGTTTGGATTTTTAAATTAAACAAGTACTTTATTTATTTATTTTACTTCCATATCAATATACATTAATTTAAAAATAAATAATGCATTCATTTATGCATTACATATTTGTTTGTTTGTGTCTGTTTTTTTAATTAATCAATAAATATGGCATTCAATGGGCATAATTTTACATTTAGTTATTCATTCATTTCATTACTTACAGTTCAATTAATAAAGAAGCAAGTGGAAACTCCGAATCTGGCATTTTTCAGTGTGGTAAACCTGCCAAACCAGTCAACTGCGAAGTTAACACTGCATGAGAGATTGCAAATCATCAGAATTTGTTTTGCGTATGAAAACGCTGCACATTTTATTGTGTTGAACTGTAATGTGCATTGTATTGTGAGGTAGTGTAATTGTAAGCGTATTAAACCTTTGCAAAAGTGATAACGTTTTTTAATCAAATCCGCATTGTCTGTTTCTTTTTATTGCACCTTTTCAAAAAACATTTCTCATGCCAGCATCCTGTCAGCTCAGGTCAGCGCTAAATGAAGTCCGGGTCGTAACTGGTGAATCTAAAACCGCTCTCTGCGGACACCAGAGGAATATGTAATAATTCGTCCACTGCAGTGCAGTACCGCTGGGTGCATTAACCTTCCAATAGATGAGCAGAGAGTCCTGGGAGACCCAGCCGAGCTTCTGGCCCGTCTCTAGTCCTCACCCTCCGTGCCCACCTGCATCTGCATAAACAAGCCCATAAGCTTCCTCTCTTTGAGTTTATTAGAGTTCTGAAATCTCAAATGTCTCGCCCTCCTGCAGAAGTATGTCTGGTGTCTGGCCTCCGTTCCCCTGAGACTGCACTTTGAAGACTCCTCACCTTTATTAGCCGATGGCTCAAGTGCCAGCTTTTAATGAGAGAGGGGGAAAGACAAAGAGGGAAGAGCGCACATACGAAATAAAGCATGACAACAGATGAAGACAGGGCACAAACTAGGTTGCATCCTTCTCCCCCTCACCCTCTTTTTGACAAATGTAATTTATGCATCCAGTTATTATAAATAGCATATTGATACCACCGCGCTATTCCTGGCCTGTTTGTGAAGCCGCGTGGCTGTCACAGTAAGTAGGCCGGCCACTGTACATGAGCGGCGGAGAGATTCAGCTCAGGGACAGAGACATACCAACATTTCCCTGCCTTCATCTAAAGAGACCTCCACTGTCCCATTTTTTCCAGGTCTTCCAGGGATTAAGGAAGAGATAGTTTTGACATGTGGCCTACTGGTTTGGTTTGCTTCTAGTAGGGGATTGGGAATTTAAACCATGGAAATGTTTTCTGGTTTATCTTTTCTTCTTTTTTCTTTCTTTTTTTTTTTTGATCTGGATCAATTTAATGTCAACGTTTGGTCTGTTTAGCTCGTTTGAAAGCAGTTGGAAAAGGTGTTTTGGGATGCAGCTCATGGTCATTTTACGAATTATTTGAATGTGTGAATTGACCGAAAAATCCCTTGCCCCTTTCATCCCATATACCGCTTTTGTCATTCATTCATTGTATATGTATTATTAATTTATAATATAATTAATACGATGATATTTGTCCCTTGGTTTCTTAAATTTGAAGGTCCAGGTCCAGCTTCCAAGGTCCAGGTCCAGGCTCACACACACACACACACACACACACACACACACACACACACACACACACACACACACACACACACACACACACACACACACACACACACACACACACACACACACACACACACACACACACACACACACACACACACACATACACACACGCACACACACACACACACACTTATCTAAATGGGGACATTCCATAGACGTAATGGTTTTTATACTGTACAAACTGTATATTCTGTATATTCTCTCCCCTTACACTAAACCTACACCTAAACCTACACATTACAGAAAACATACAGCAATAAACCTTAAATAACTTTATTTTTTATACAAGATTTACAAATGAGGACATTCCTAAAGGGAGGTTTTTGGAGATTTTGTCAGGTTTCCATCAAATTTGTCCCCAAAATATAGTTAAGTAGGTACACACACACACACACACACATGCTTACATTTTTGGCATCATCAAGTCATTAACAATGATTTTATGTTTATATATAAAAAACATTTTTTGAGTTTTTTCTTTTTTTTCCTTTTTTTTTGAGAATGACGTTCTTGACCCATCTCTTGCAAGTGACGTTCTCTACATGTGTGAAAATACTTCAGAAACTAGCATCTTCTCCTTCTTAGTCATTACCTGGCTATGGTGGTAAACAGCAGTACTAGGGTATTCAGTGGTACTCACTTTGATGATGCAAACTGCAGTTCTGACTCAAAAGCTAGTGAAAATAGACCTGTGGTTACAGGGGATGAGGGTGGAATTGAGCTCCAGTTTGGACCAAGTAATCGAAAACAGCCTAATAGTCACCAAAATGTGTACCGGACTGCACCGGCTGGTTCTCAACAGATCAATAGAAATGAAATGCATTGACTCGGTGGAGGCAGTGAAAGCTTATTCCTGAAAGTGCAGTGCAGTGAAAGGTGTGAGAGAGAGAAATGAAGAGAGATGGAATGTCTTGCAAGGAAAAGAAAGAGTGAGAGAGATGTAGATGTTTTTTTAATGAATGTCTTGGATAGGGGCAATAGAAAATGCTGTGATTGCCGCTGCATGATGGAGAGAATAAGCAGAAAACAGAGACAAAGGCCAGAGACATGGGTTCCTTCTCTGCCATTTCTAATTAAGGATCCCTTAAAGGAGAGAGCAGAGTAGTGCTCGTGCTGGAGGTGAGTAATTAAGCTGACTTGACGTGAGGGTCTGAATTCATATGTTACAAAAACTCTGTGAGGGGGTACAGCTTGAAACCACTTTAAAAATAGCAGCGTGTAGTTGCTTTTCTTCTGCTTTTGTTTTCAGAGTCTGAAGAAAAGCAACTACACACTGTTACATATATATATATGATCTGCTAATGGTCTTTAAAAATGCGATCAGATGTAGCACATGTATGGAAATATGATAATATATTGTAATTATTATTTAAATCGGACTACTTTTCAAATTGTATTTAATAAACCAACATCTCAGGAAAACGTTATGGGGTTTCAAATAAAAAAATGACTCTGTTACAGAATAGGGTATTGATTTCATACATGTCCACTGTAGAGGACATCAGGGCTTAAATCATGTTTATCAGGCATTTTGTGCTTAGTGAATATGGAAATAAATATATTAACAATATTCCTATGAAATATTAGATATTATTATTAAAATGTTGCTAATTATTACTCCAATTATTACACTTCTTTTTTCATTAAATGTTGCTCCAAGAACACATTAATGTGCAAATTAGATACAGTGTCTATAGATACATTGCATTGAATGGGAATATTAATTTCTGGCCATTTTTTTTTTTCACATTTTCTGGTGTATCAATTCATTCCGTTATATCTTTCATAACATAGTTGAGAATTATCTTTATACAAATTTTGGTTAAAAAAAAATCCTGAAACCCCAACATTTATTGGTGATTGAAAAAAAAAAATCCCTTTGTTTTTGCCTATACATATAATTTCATGTCATTTTATTTTTTAAACAACTGAGTCCTGGTATCCACTACAGAGGACATAGCATAACATATGAATAAAATATCATTTTTGCAAAAAAATTTTTTTACTATTTGTTTCTTATGCTCTAAAGTCTAAACAATGTGATGACATGAAAAAAAAAATAATAATTCTAAAACCTTTTTTTTTTCTGGGTCTCAGGAGGATAGGATCTGGAAATTACACACGCAGATTCAAGCTTGCATAAATACGTTAAGACATTTGCAATAACCGCAAGACCACATAGCTTCAACTCAAAATGCACAACAAATAACAGAGCATACCAGAGCCAGAGGATGTAGAATATTGTGACTGATGGATGTTAGAATTATTTGCCAATTGAAATGTTTCAGAGCTCTGTCATTGATCTTGCTATTTTACCAATAAACAAACATGGATATAGATCAAATATAGTATTTGTTATTGAACGTTTACATGAGACTTCTCATCCCAGAGAATGTTTTTTTGCTCAACAGAGGAGTTTTGGGAAAAAAAAAATGTCCCCATCATGAGCTCTTTCAGTTCTGCTGTGAATAGATCAGTCTCCACATTCTGGGTCACTTCAAAACTCAGTGTATCTGGTTTCTACAGTGGGAAGTCTTAAAGGTTTTCTCTATCTGGTTTTGAGCTGGAATTTGTCTTGTCAGAGGGATATCAGTGGCAGCATGTGCTACCATGCCAAACCACTGTGGGACAAACAGCAACTCCAGCTGTTTTGTAAAAAGACACAGTAAAACTGTATTTAAAATGACACCAAAAATCCATTCCACAGGATACACACTCATACATGCACATTTAACACACTCAAATGCGTCGTTCTTTTCTGTTTTTGTGTGTTAATCCTAAGATTTACTCCTCTTCCGAGCATTCCCAGCCTTTAGGAAATCTTTGTTCTTGTGCTTTTTATGTGTTTGCACAGATTCAGTCAGTCTGTGACCATTTGGGGGAGTTTTAGGGTGTTTATTCAAAGGCTTCTGTGGCTAGGATTTGAGGAAAAAGATGTTCTCTTTTTTTCTGTCATAAAAATCAGCTAGACTACATTCACATTCTTGTTTAGAGTGCTAAATAAGTGCTTAATATGTAAGACATGAGACTTGTGCTTTGTGGGTCATTCTCTGATATCAATAACTAATGTAGCAGGTCACCTCTCTCAGGTATTGGCACTTGATCTTTTGCTCTCACAGGTCTCTAAAGAATATGGACAAAAAAAATAGAGGTCAGCTATGACTTGATTTCTTATGATTGTGACTTCAGGTCTCACGATTGATATTTTATTTCTCATAATTTTGATTTTATATCTTACAGTGTGACTTTCTATCAGTGTATGGCTTTTTCAGATTATATACTTCATCTCACATTTATCTGCTTTAATTTTCACTCTGAGATGGTAACGAGCTTAGGTGAAACTGCATAGAGGAAAATAAACAAGAACAATGTATTTGTGTACAGAGGATTTGCACAAGGGACCTGTTTAGTGTACGGTGTAATTAACATTAGCAGCAGCTGCAGAAAATATAGCTTCAGGCAATAGTAAAGCCCTGCATATTACTGCCCACAGCCTGAACATGTCACCTGCATGTTTAACACATGTAGAGTGTTGCATAAAGGAACTGCACCAAAGGCACTATAGCTTTCTAAGACAATAACTCCTGTCTAAAACAACCTTCTAAGGCAGCATCCTTAATTAAATGAAACCTCATAAATGACTGCATTAGAGTGCTCTACATAGGCAGCACGTGCAACACAAATAGTGAAGAGTCTTGACTTACAGTTTGAGTTTGACGTCAAGATGTTAGCAAGCCAATTATGCGATACTCTTATACATAAGTGTGTGTGTGTATGTGCATAGTACTCCTTACATTATGGGGACAAATGTCCCCACAAAGATGGCAATATCCAAAATCCTTGTCCTTTTGGGGACCATGAGGAAAACAGCTTATAAATCATACTAAGTTATGTTTTTGTTTTTTTTGGTTTTTTATGTTAAAATGTTTTAACAGATTTTTTCCCCCAGGTCATCTCAATGGCAAATGTTTCCATATGTACCTGAATTCACACTAACAAATGTGTAATTATGATATATACAGTAATTATTTGTAATACTAAATAACATTGAACATTCCTAAAAGACATTAATTTTCATCTACTTGTATTATTCATGAATTATACATCTTTTTTTTATGAATAAAAGTATAATAATTTGAATATTTATAGATAGACTATATAAAGAAATATTGTAAGAATAGCAATGAAAAAGCTCAGCTGTCAAATCAGTGAAGATCAATGGCTCTCCGTTCACGTCCTAACCTGAACACACACACACACACACACAATGGCACAGACATGTTGAGTTTACGCTCTGAGTCAGACCTCTGGCCCTTCGTGAAGCATCTTACTTCTGTCATTGTTCCCCAGTGGCGGCTGTTGTTGTAACGTCTGTGGCCTTGACCATGCAAAAGAGTGGCGCTATTCATAGCCTGTCTGAGCCCCGGGTTGATGCATGAGATTCTGTCAGAGATTGACATGGGAGAAAAGACGAAAAGCTGGTTCCATGTGTGTCATTCTGAAGTCACTGTTTGTGTTAGAGACTTTGGGGTTTTATGATGTAGATCCAAACAGCTGCCGGCGACAGAATGGAGAGAAAGGGTCAAACAATGACAAATAAGTGCTTTGTCTGATTCTGTGTGAGTTTATTGTGTGTGTGAGAGAGAGATTGAGAAAGTTTGCTGTGCAATTAGTTGCTGTGAAAATGTTTCAAAACTGTTTTTTTTTTTTTTCCTCTTCTGTGGAAAACAACGGGCGAATATTTCAAGAATATTCCTGTCCACTCTTCAAAATGACATAAACATTTGTGCTATATACTCCAAGTCTTGTTTTCACCGAAGAAAGAAGTAAATTTTTTGAATGACATGAGAGTGAACAAATGATGACATAATATTTATTTTTGGATGAACTATCCCTTTAACCTCTACTTTCCAGACAAAGATTAATTTGCATACATTCAGATATTTCTTCATTATCTCAGAGGGCTCCTCATGTTTGTCCTAACTGACTGTGACACCAGGCCGTGTGATCAGTGCAGGGCCTGAATGTTTTTAAGTGTTTTCAGACACTCTACATCACTTCCCGTTGCCTTTGGCTGAAACATCAGCCACTGTTTCCACCCACACACCCTCATCCGTCTGAGGCCATGAATTATTAACCATATATTGTCCATGACATTATCTGCAGTCAGTGTGCAATTATTTCTCCCCCCTGCACACAGCTGGGTGTGAGCCCAGACCCATGGTGATGCCGCTGCTTTACTATCGTATGTGTGTTTAAAGAGAGAGAGAGTTGTTAAAGTGATAGTTCCACCCAAATGTCATCATTAATTCACCTTCTATCTATCTATCTATCTATCTATCTATCTATCTATCTATCTATCTATCTATCTATCTATCTATCTATCTATCTATCTATCTATCTATCTATCTATCTATCTATCTATCTATCTATCTATCTATCTATCTATCTATCTATCTAGGGCCCCTGGTTTTCTGTGAGTTGGACACTGTATGTGACGTCAGGTTTTCACCTTTCATCTATCTATCTATCTATCTATCTATCTATCTATCTATCTATCTATCTATCTATCTATCTATCTATCTATCTGTCTATCTGTCTATCCATCCATCCATCCATCCATCCATCCATCCATCCATCCATCCGTTTCCAAATGGACAAAAAAACGATCAATATTTCCTAAGCGTAGTCCAATATGTGCAAATGCAGTGGAGGACATGATTAATAAATAATTATTTTTATATAAAAAAAGTTACACAGAAAAAGAAAAAGAAAACACCATAAAAGTGTCTTAAACCGAATCCATGCATATTTGAATATATACAACTGCAAATGCAGAGAAGGAAAGCATTATAAGCGAGTAATGACTTTGGTCATTTGTTTTGTTCCTCAAATATATAGTCTTGAAATACACTGCATGAGTCAAATAGACTGCTTTAATGGTGTTTTTTTTTTTTAGCAACTCAAATGTTCTTCAGAGTATCTCCTTTTATATTCAACAAAAGAAATACAATCATTTTCATTTCTGTTCAATGTAACGCGCAGTTTTTAATTTCAGTCTGGGCTATGTCCTCTGTGTACGTCACTACTCAACTCAAGCAGCCAGGGAAGCCTTTTAATGTGACACCAGCAGGCATTATACAATACGCGTGTAATAACACCACACAGTGATTTGATAGCGTGCTGGGGCTCCGTTTAAAGTAAAAAAGTCTTCCCATTTACATTTAAATACTTGAGGTCTCTTAGTAGGTACATGAAAGACATTGTGATGGCTGTTTGAGATCATCTTGAGGCCTGTAGCTTCATTGAAGCTGTCATGTTGGTCATGTGACTGATTTATTTACTCACTAGTGTCTGAATGGACACCAGCACGATACATGAGCTTATTAGAGAGTTACAAAACAGCTGAATGAAGTTTACATTTGAGGAGTACAGACTAAAAATATGACAAAGAGATCAGAAAGAAAATAATAAGGCATGTCATTCCTTGTGGGCGGGGCTCAGTTTCATGATTCATCCTGCAGATTTGTGTTACGCTATTGGATAGATGTAGAAAATGTATAGTAAGTATTGTTTACTATTGACATTTTTAATGTAAATCTTTGTTCAATTTCTGTACGAAACTAAAGACTATTGCTATCGAATTGTTTATTTATTATTTATTAGTTAAGGCAAGTCATTCCCTCACTGTCAGTGTAACCCCCAGTAACATATTTTGTTTTCTCATGGAGTCATTTATAATTCATTCCTATCTTTAAATTAGAGGAGTGCTGTCTATTGTCAGAACCCAGCTGGCCTCACCATGACAGACCTATTCAGGGAGCGGTTCGATAAGAGAGGGCTCTGAAGGGTCGTCTCGTTCTGGAACGTGGCCGAGGTTTTACACATGCTTACCCAGAATGCCGTGCAGCGGGTATCAGCAAGCCCTGTGTTATGTGATGGGCAGAAATCTATTTCAGTTCCTTTTATATCTCCTGTCTGTTTATGGACCGGGTCAGATTAGATATGATGGAATCAAAAAGAGGAGACTCAACCATTGGATCTTTTGCCCGCCTTTTGTTAAGGTATGTGCGTGCGCATGGGAGCCCACATGTGTCACTGTCAGAAAATAAAACTGATACAGTATGACTTAATATAAAAGTGGAGTCTTCTGGACACTCTTTTCATTGTCAAGCCACAAAAATGATTCAAAAGTACCATGAAAGTATCACAAAAGAGCTCTATACGAATCGTTCACTGTAGTCAACGCTTTCTGAAATCATATGATAGCTTTGTGTGAGAAAAAGACAGAAATTTAAGTTATTATGGTTATCATCTCCTCTAATGAGTTGAACGCATGAATCACTTCAGCTTGATTCATGAAGAGATCATTCACACTGGTTTTGAATGGTGACCAACTGATTCATTCAAAATGTTTGACTTAAAAGAGCCATGCATGTTTCTCCGATAAAGCTATCTCTAAATGATTTTAAATATAGTGTACAGGTCAATTTATTTTGACCACGTTTATGATAGTGAGGACATTGACTAGGATATTGTGTGTCATGCAAGAAAGTCAGTCATACAGGTTTGGAAAGACGTTAGGATGAGTAATATGTAGGCATATGTGTTTTTTTTTTAGAGAAATAAAACCGATATGGAGCCAGGCAAGTGGATACTTAGTTTGTTAGACAGCATTAAAAACAAGAACAAAAATGTTCTCTCATACCCAAATAATTAAGGCTCGTGTTCCTCTGGTTAGTGCTCTTTATCTGCAATTTGTAGCATGATTTTAACGCAATTCTTGCGATAATAGCCAGAAGGGTGTTGTTTGTGGAAGATAAGATGGTAGACGTTTAGACAAGCTGTGCATGTGTGTGTGGGTTGGTAGTTGTAGTGGTGAATGTGCATGGAGTGTCAGTATGTCCTTAGAACAGCGGGAAAGATGTGGAGAGCTGTGCCGCCCACCAGCCCTATTACAGGCAACCAACCACTGTCATCATGTCACGCTGATGGTATGGTTGTGCTGTTAGTCTCTCACTCTCTCTTACACACACACTCACACACATTGTTCATGGTCTCAACACTTTAACAAGCAAGAACTTTCTCTTTGACACAATACAAAATAGTAGCAGCTTTTGTAGCGCCATTATTTAGGAGAAGCTTTTAGATTGTTGATTAGAACCGGCAATGTATTGTACTATGCTGGTATCAGTAGCAGATCCGATATTGTGCCCATGGACTTGTTCTCGTTAAAGTGCCAAAATCAATAAAATGTCTTCAATTGAAGAGATTTCAAGATGAACAATGCAATGCCTTTGAATCTGATTCATTGCAGCGCTTTCACAGACAAAGCAAAATGTGAGCAGACAAACGTGCGAGTGCAGAAGGGTCAAGGGTCAAGGTTTGGCTGTTTAAGCTTGTTAGATACCAGATATTGAATCTAAAAGCATACTTCTCCATTAATAGAGCCCTATAAAATTATTATATATTTTTTAATTCCATATTTTCCATTTACATTTGTCTAGATTGCATTGTGCTTTATGTATATTATGCTTTAATTCAAAACAATAACATATTATTGTTGTTGATTAGAAGTGCATTCTGCTGTACAATACTAATACATTTATTTCAGAATTTCTTCAACTTTTATTTTGGTGGGTTGCAGTAGTCCATTAGTAGTCCACTTTTGATGTAGTCATCTAAAATCTGCCATATTCCATGGCTCTGCCCAAAACCCTTAAAGGGGTCATCGGATGCCCATTTTCCACAAGTTGGTATGATTCTTTAGGGTCTTCATGTAAAGTTTGTAACATGCTTTGCTTAAAATTCCTCAATGGTTGTGTAAAACAACACCCTTTTTTACCTCCTCAAAAACAGTTCTGTTCACAGCGACCCGTTTCGTTGCATGTCTCTTTAAATGATAATGAGCAACTGCTCACCCCACCCCTCTCTTCCATGGGGGGTGTCGACACAACAAGACACTTAAAGTGCTGCCTTGGTGGACAGTATACAAATGGCTGAGGACGGAAATATGCTAATACGGGACAGTCCGTCAGTGGTCGTGGGCGGAGCATGAGCAATATGACAAAAATTAGAAAATCCAAACGGCTTGATTATTGAGACTGTTTAGGCTTTTTGAGGGTAAAAAAAAAGGAGTGAATGGATTTTTTTTTCATTGTATGTTGTGTTCACACACTGCAAAGACACATATGCCTCAGGCTCACTCAGTGTCCGCTCATTTTCATTCACTCCCTCAAGTGAACTATATTAGTGGACTGATGTAGGGAATAGTGAATGAGGGTGTAGGTAGCGATTTCAGATACAGCCCATGACATTCTGTGTTATACAACTTTCCTGTAGCTCAAACAGTAGAGCGTTGGCACTTGCAACGCCAAGGTCATGGGCTCGATTCCCAGGGAAAGCAAGAACTGATAAGAATTTAAAATGTGTACCTTGAAATGCAATGTAAGTCGCTTTAGATAAAAGCGTCTGCCATAATTGTAAATGTAAATACAGTCCTAATACCTTATACAGGGCCCCATCTTAGGATTGGTATATGGCCCCCAACATCTGCTTTACAGCATTGGTTTCCTCTTTATAAAGATTGGCTTTTATTGTGTGTGTGTGTGTGTGTGTGTGTGTGTGTGTGTGTGTGTGTGTGTGTGTGTGTGTGTGTGTGTGTGTGTGTGTGTGTGTGTGTGTGTGTGTCTGTTTTGGCCTCAGGTTGCTTGGCTCTCAGAGGCCCTGGTCAGATTCTCAAATCTTTTACCTTTGTTCTTCTGACCCGTCAGTTCAGGTTCTTCCTGTTCAAGAACAATCTTTCACAAGGGAGAAAATCATAGCTTTATCCATTATTTATTTGACTTCACCCTCTTTTATTCTGTCTTTATCTATCTGTCTAGTCTACAAGAGTTAGACTTTGTGGACCTTTGCAGCAATGAAGGACGCTGAATTATAAAGTTGTTGCATACATGCAGTTTTAGTTTTCTGTGCATTTTGCTAACCGTTTAAACCAAGCCACAGCTCTGCAGAATTTAGTTCCAACACACATACATATAGGTGAATGAAAAGGATTGAGCGAATTCGGACAGCCGTTGAGCGTACATCTATTGTGCAGTCGTTATTGCAGTGCAATGTGGGATTGAAAAAGTGCACTCAATAACATCCATTATGGTTTCGGACACCAGTACAGGCTGGTGTTGCCTCAAATAACGCCCTATTTGAGGGTATAGGGGGCAATTTTGGAATCAGCCATAGTTTTCAAATAAGCCTGAAGGACTTGATTAGCTGGATCAGGTGCGCTTATTAAGGTTAGGGTTAGGGTTAGATGATGAAACAAAAAAAAATTAAGAGCGTTTTGGCAGCAAACACTTAATATGGGTTTGGTTCATACAGGGATAAAAAAAGTACCCCATGTGTAAAATGAAATACTCTGCTGTATCTTTAATGCTGTGGGCCTAATTTTCTGCCAGAGGTCATGGACATCTTGTTCAGATACATGGCATCATGGATTCAATCAAATACCAACAGATAAAAAATCAAAACCTGACAGCCTGTGCTAGAAATCTTATGAAGGGCCATGTTTGGATCTTCCACCAGGACAGTGATCCAAAAAAAACCCCATCAAAATCAAAACAAAAATGGGTCACTGAGCACAAAACCAAGCATCTGCAATGGCCATCCCAGTCCCGGACCTGAACCCTATAGAAAATGAGTGGGCTGAACTGAAGAGAAGAAGCGCCAACATGGATCTGGGAATCTGAAGGATCTGGAGAGATTCTGTATGGAGGAATGGTCTCTGATCTCTTGTCAGGTGTTCTCCAAACTCATCAGGCATTATAGGAGAAGACTCAGAGCTGTTATCTTGGAAAAAGGACGTTGCAAAAAGTATTTAATAAAAGGGGGCAAATATTTTTGGAGAAAAACATTCATTTCATAATGTGATTTTCCCCCCACTTTCAATGCTTTTACTTCAATAAAAGGTTAGATTTTTGCATAAAAAAAAAAAATATATATATATATATATCAAAAGGATAACCAATGCAGATTTATATTTTATATGGAAACGCAGAGTTATGAAGAAGGCTTTATTACACACACTTGAACACGTTATCCTTTTCTGGGCCACTGTGATTCTGGACTCACAAATAGCACTTACATCACTCCTGAGTTAGGAGCTCCAGTATGCTGGAGGCCCATTGTTGGATTTGGACATCAGTGTGGATTCCACAGCGGAGAGCATAACGGGTCTATTTTGGTCTCATCTCACCTTAGAAGGGCCTGATTCTGCTCGTGTCAGCAGCCGAGCCGAGCGTCTCTCGCGGTGTGTAATTTATCTGCCATCAGCTCTTGAGTAAACTGACCGAAGCATTTATTTCCGTTTTTTGGACAATGTTTTATGTCTGCCAGTGTTGTTTAAGAAAACAAACCACCTGCTAACTGCCAATTTGGGTGTATATATCCTTTCTCAGATAAAACGGCACAAGCACTCAGCTTCTTATAGTGCCAATCATGCACTCAACATGCCTATGTATAAGGCAAGGCAAACAGACACAAACGGCTTTAGCTGTTCATCTCCACTAAGCGAGAATGAGATGAGGGGGAGGAAGTCATTTATCCCTCTGATGAATTTGGACATGAGTTTCACCCTTTGCTGCTCCGATCTTATGCAAAACGATTCTCTCTCTCTTATCACGTCTTTTTATCAGGCTATAATCATGCGAGAACTCCAGAGCACGTCTATCCCGCTGTCTCGCTCTCTTAATGCGGTTCTCCTCCAGCAATTGCGCGTCAGGATCTGGTTGGTGTGTGTTTGTGTGGGAGGAAGTGCATGCTGTGTGGGTGATATGGGATGACTTTTCGTTTCCAGGTTGATGCTGAGGCCACCTGATTGGTGCCGAATCGACAGGATTGCAGGAAGGTAACGGTTAGAGGAGTTTGTGGAGATGTAGTCAAAAGAGAAGAAGTGAGGGATCTTGGGGGGTGAGAGCGACTCCAGGGCTTTGGCTGATCAGGAAATAGCAGCTGGAACTCACAGTAAGAGATCCCATAAGTCTGTGCAGCTGTCACTGTGGAAACAAAGGTGGTTTCGGCTGGTGCTTCTGTCTGCTGTGTTTAGTTGGAAGACTATTAGCCAAATTTTGAATTCCCACATCAGATGTTGTTTTGATGTTATGATGACATAAAAAAAAAGCAACATGATATAAAGAAAACAACCTTCGTGTGTCGATGATATGATGATTGTCAGATTGATTACCCGACCATGATTTATGTACAAAAACAGGTCCTAAAAATGCATGGTATATCTATCTATCTATCTATCTATCTATCTATCTATCTATCTATCTATCTATCTATCTATCTATCTATCTATCTATCTATCTATCTATCTATCTATCTATCTATCTATCTATCTATCTATCTATCTATCTATCTATCTATCTACTGTGTAAATATATATCGTTTTTTTACTTAGAATTTGTACTTATATGAACTAAACATCTGTGAGGCACACTTACTGATCTTATTAAAATTTACATTGGTTTAGGTGTTTATGTTTGAAATATTTCATTGCCGTTGCATTGGCTATTATGGAAAATTACAGTGCTTTTTGACTGGAAAATTATAGTTATGCTAGAGCAACCCAAAGGTAACATGTATAAAATACCATAGTAGTACCGGCAGTACCCTCATATCACTGAGAAGGGTGATTTTGAAAGGCAGGTTTTAAGTGGCAAGGTAAATAATGGCATGGTAAATTGTAAAATACTGTCATGTTTTTTTCAGTCTGCTACTAAATTGGATTTATCAAAGCAACATGTTATTACCCTCTGAAACTATTACTTTACGATGATATATCACAATACTGTTACACCTCTAGAGTGAGAGTTGACAGTGCTAAAGAATGCTTCCCCCTCTAAGCTGTGATTTTTTTCCAGGAAAAGTCATTTGAAGAGGACCTTAAAGTTTGTGAACCTGCTGAGTGGCGCTGCGCTAATTAGCAAGCGTCGCTAGCACGTCTTTAGAGCGGCAGGTTTAAACTAGCCTGAGCGTGACAGAGAGAGGGAGTGGGGGGGTGGGGGGTGAACACATAAAAAGTGAAATGAAAGCTTTGCTTTAAACAACTGATAATGAAGTGGCACTCGTGCCGGACGCACACAGATCCGCTCAGTGTGAAGCAAAGGGGAGAAAAATCTATTATTGCACCGAGCACCTAAAAGCAATCCACACTTATTAATATTTAATAAGCTTTCCTTTATCTTTTAATCAAGTGCGGGAAAAATTGGAAGGAATGAATTAGGCAGAGAAGAAAGGAGAAATCACTTTAATGAAATGAATTGCTGCGTTGTGTCATTAGTGGGCTCTGGAGCGTGATGTTCGGAGGACGGTGGGGGCGCAGGAGGATGAATGAATCTAGCCAAGCATATTTCAGCGCGGACCTGTTGAGAGCCTGGAGAATTTCAGGTTAAAGGAGATAGTTCACCCAAAAATGAAAATTAGGTCATCAAATACTCACCTTCATGTCGTTCCAAACCGTTATGACTTTCTTTTTTCCTTGTAACACAAGGAAAGTTATTCCATTTGGAATGGCATGTGGGTGAGTAATTGATGACCAATTTTTTTTTTTTTTGGGGGGGTGAACAATTCTTGTAGAATAGTGGTGGAAAGATGATATGTGGAGATTTAGAGCTGAATCTCTCTCTTCTCTTGTTTCCTTTACTTGTAGTCTTGTGGTTCTTACCTCTTTCCCTAATACATATCCAACATTTCATCTATGTTTCTGCCTTAAACTCAGGCACTTAAGTAAACCTCTAGGATTATTTGCTCACAAATGACTGCATTTGAATATCACCATTCAGGTGAAAAATATAAAAATGTTCAGCTGAATGGTGATATTCAACATATTATTGACAACAAAATTCAACACACTAAAATACATGGATGGATGGATGGATGGATGGATGGATGGATGGATGGATAGCTAGATAGATAGATAGCTAGATAGATAGATAGATAGATAGATAGATAGATAGATAGATAGATAGATAGATAGATAGATAGATAGATAGATAGATAGATAGATAGATAGATAGATAGATAGATAGATAGATAGATAGATAGTGAATTAATGATGACAAAGTTTGTGTGTGTTTGTGTGTTGATGAGTCAAAAGGGACCATGGTAACTGACTCAGCATGGTGTCAGTCTCTGCTCTGATTGGTCAGCAGTTAGTGTTGAATGTGAAGGTGAGGGGTCATTGCCCCTGACAGTGAGTTGGCACCTGGCTGTTTACACTGTCCAATCTGATTCAACCTCCTGTTGTTCATTCTGTCACCTTTTATAATCTTCAGTTTTGTCTTGCATACTTATCCTTTATATAAAGTGTACCATTAAATCCCTGTGGAATACACAAATCACAGAAAGCCCTTTTTTTCCCTTTTGTAATAAGACCCTTTGAACCAAAGGCATTTTAAGAATTTAAGGCGATTTCTGCTTTGTCATGCCATCCATTAACAGTTTGATCTCATTTTGAAATCAGTTGTAAGACTTAGTCATCTGGGAAGATTTGAACAGGATTTAGGTCACATCACTTGGGCACTGAGATTCTATCATGAGGGATTTTGCCCTGATGCCTGAGTAAATGTCATGTTGTTTCTATGCGAGTGTATACATTGTGTGCATGTGTGTTTATCAGTATCAAACTGATTCTGAACATCCTCGTGTTATATCAACTCCATCATCCTTTCCCAGAATGCAACTGGTGTCCTCTTGTTAACTCATGAAACCATCATTCATATGCCCTCTCCCTTCATATGAATCTCTCAAATCACCTCGGATTGGATGGCTAGTATGGATTATGGATCGTGTATGAAGATTGTGATATAAACCAGATTGTGTATGAAGCCTGACTGAAGGCAGAAGGCATTTAAAATATAATTTCAACTACAATGTTCGAGAAAAAAGAGCAGGGACCTTGGTGCAGTCTGGGCATTGAAAAGAGTCATGTGATCATTCGCCACCGTCATTTTTTCAATGACGTACGACTCGCATTGACGGGAATATCCGATCTGCCCTCTTACGTAGCAGACGCAAACACACATATCCGATTCATAACAGATTTATTTCCACATTTTACTGAGGCCTGAAACCGATCGGAGAATATCAGAATCCATGTGTTTTTTTTTTCCTGCTTACACATTCGCGGGTCTTATCCGAGCTGTCCCACACGGGAGGAAAAAATGGAATTGGGTCACTTGAACCATGTAATTTAAATGTGGCCTTTATATTTTGCAGTGTGGCTTTATTTCTCACAATTTTACAATTACCCTTCAAACTTCTGGGGTTGGTAAGATTTTTATTGTTTTTGAAAGAAGTCTCTTATGCTCAACAAGGCTGTATTTATTCGATTACAAAAACAGTTCTACTGTGAAATATTATTACAATTTAAATTGTATATTTTATTATATACATAATATATGAATATGAATATATATATATATATATATATATATATATATGCATCCTTGCTAAATAAGGTGAAAATGGCTTCCATAGGACAACACAATAGAAAGAAGCGTTGTATGTTTATAGTACATTCTTGTCATTTCATCTCATTCAAGACTGCAAATTCACAACTTTTGCTGGTATAGATTCAGTAGTGGTGCGGAAAACACCGCGGGAGGGACGTGTTAACTAACTGTTAGCTAACTCGATTCCTGTCAAAGTGTGTGTGTTACAGTGTTTTGTTTTATTCACAAGATC
This sequence comes from Rutilus rutilus, assembly GCF_951802725.1. NCBI lineage: Eukaryota > Metazoa > Chordata > Actinopteri > Cypriniformes > Leuciscidae > Rutilus > Rutilus rutilus. The sequence goes on along the minus strand of NC_140224.1, from coordinate 30,937,700 downwards.
ACAGACAGAAACATGATTAAAAAAAACAGCAACAAAAATCCATAATGAGTACGCTTAGGTCTTAATATGTCTTAGAAACCTTTCAGGTCGTCTAAGGGTCAGTGTGGATACACAGTAATTGTGTAGGCATATTTTTATTTATTAGAACACATATTTTGTCCAGCTTTTTTCTATTTTTTATTTACAAGGGTCTATAGAAAATAAACTCTCCCGCTCCCTCTCCAATATCCTGTAATGGCAGTTGTTTCAGTGGCTGTGATCTTGGAACTGTCATTTGTGATGCTATAAAGGGATTTGATTTTGTTAAATATAGACTACTGAAATATTCACAGAGCCATATTTAAAAGCAGAGAGAGGAGGAGACACAGAGAGAACACTCAAAAGATTATCAAAAGATCCCAGTTTTCCATCTTGCGTTAAGGAATGTCGATCTATTTCAGCGGTATCGTGTGCCCATCTATAAAGCAGATCATTGTGAACAGCTGTTGTGCACAGAGGGGATAATGATGATAGCATTTGCATACTTTTATTAATAATCAAAAAATGTGAATGAGTTACACATGCAAATGTGCCATTTGCAAAAGTAAAGGCAGGGGAAGAGACACAAAGGAGGAGAGGCAAAGGCGGACTAGAATCAAAGACTATTGTGGACCGCTGTGCTGTTGGATCCATCTATCTATCTATCTATCTATCTATCTATCTATCTATCTATCTATCTATCTATCTATCTATCTATCTATCTATCTATCTATCTATCTATCTATCTATCTATCTATCTATCTATCTATCTGTCTGTCTGTCTGTCTGTCTGTCTGTCCTTATCTATCTATCTATCTATCTATCTATCTATCTATCTATCTATCTATCTATCTATCTATCTATCTATCTATCTATCTATCTATCTATCTATCTATCTATCTATCTATCTATCTATCCTTCTATATGTCTTTGTGTCTGTCTGTCTATATATCCTTCTATCTGTCTGTCTGTCTGTTTGTCTGTCTATCTCTCTGTCTGTCTGTCTATCTATCCTCGTACAGTATCTGTATTTGTGTATATCCTTCTATCTATCTATCTATCTATCTATCTATCTATCTATCTATCTATCTATCTATCTATCTATCTATCTATCTATCTATCTATCTATCTATCTATCTATCTATCTTTCTGTCTGTGTGTCTGTCTGTCTGTCTGTCTGTCTGTCCTTATATCTATCTATCTATCTATCTATCTATCTATCTATCTATCTATCTATCTATCTATCTATCTATCTATCTATCTATCTATCTATCTATCTGTCTGTCTATCTGTCTGTCTGTCTGTCTGTCTGTCTGTCTGTCTATCTATCTATCTATCTATCTATCTGTCTATCTATCCTTCTATATGTCTGTCTGTCTATCTATCCTTCTATATGTCTGTGTGTCTGTCTGTCTATATATCCTTCTGTCTGTCTGTCTGTCTGTCTGTCTGTCTGTCTGTCTATCTATCTATCTATCTATCTGTCTGTCTGTCTGTCTGTCTGTCTGTCTGTCTATCTATCTATCTATCGATCTATCTATCTGTCTATCTATCCTTCTATATGTCTGTCTGTCTGTCTATCTATCCTTCTATATGTCTGTGTGTCTGTCTGTCTATATATCCTTCTATCTGTCTGTCTGTCTGTCTGTCTCTCTGTCTATCTATCCTCGTACAGTATCTGTATTTGTGTATCCCTCTATCTATCTATCTATCTATCTATCTGTCTGTCTGTCTGTCTGTCTGTCTGTCTGTCTGTCTGTCTGTCTGTCTGTCTGTCTGTCTGTCTGTCTGTCTGTCTATCTATCTATCTATCTGTCTGTCTGTCTGTCTGTCTGTCTGTCCTTCTATATCTATCTATCTATCTATCTATCTATCTATCTATCTATCTATCTATCTATCTATCTATCTATCTATCTATCTATCTATCTGTCTGTCTGTCTGTCTGTCTGTCTGTCTGTCTGTCTGTCTGTCCGTCTGTCGGCATGCATGTTTCCCATGTTGAGATGGATTGAAACTCAAACGGTCCCGCCAGGCGGATCAGATAGTTTAGCATATGCTGAAGTGCTCGGTTTGAAAACCTGCCATGCTGGTTTTGGAATCGCATTATTTTCCTCTTCTCCTCCTATTTTGCTACTGTCTCATGCGTAGCCTCTCCAAACACTTTGGGGTCATGCCCATCACATCACTCGCCGTCTGTGGAAGATAGTGTAGTGCGCTGAGAAGAGGTGTGCCAATGCATGTCACATCAGATTGTGCGTGTATCATATTCAGAACAGCACGGCTAAACTTACTGAATCTGACAGCGCAGACATTCACGGATGTGTCAAACAAAGCATTTTGTACTTTGCTGGTGTCGCTTTGACGATTTCTTACTCCTTGACATTTCGCTAACCCCCTACCATAGGCAGAAGAAGTCCTGATGCGAAACACATGAAAACATGATGTCAATCTAATATGGGGAAGTGTGAAAAAGAGAATGCGAGCGTATCTTATTTTTATTTGTGTCTATATTCACATGTGCGGTAGAACAACTTTGTTTCGTTGGTTTTTGATCAGTCATTCCTCATAGTTTGCTGCAGTATTATTCATTCTGAGTGAAACATATCGCACTGCCAGAGGCTCAGACACCTTCAGGCTGCTGTTGACCGACCTTCTGCCAAAAACAGCACCCTGTCCCACAAGGCCTGGCGTGACAAATAGAGAGCCCCCCAGGACAACTAAACTACTTTCTCAGAAGTGACACTTTAGGTGACTGGACTCAAAAAGAACCTAAGCACAGAATTATTTTACGGAAAAAAAAAATACTCTCGAAGGGTTCAGTATTGCAGCCACGTTTAGGTGAATGTTGTTCTTTGTCATATTCATGTGTAAAGCAGGACTAGATCTTATGACGTGTTGGAGGTCATAAATTAGTTTTTGTCATACAGGGCACATGGTAGTATGATTGGTAGTACATTTGGTCTGGCTTCAGATAAAATCAAGTCACACTCAGTTGTCGTTAACAAAAAAATAAAACTATATATATATTTTTTTTTTATATTAGATAAAAATGTAGAAAACAAAAATTAGAAAATGGTGTCTTGCAACTAACTGAACTTGAGCACTTCTATGATAGCATCAAAAATCGCTATTTTTAAAACACTAAGAAGGCTCGATACAACATGAAACTTTGCTGGAAGTATCACCAGGGGCTCTACACATGAACTCGAGCATTGAGAACATTGTTTTTGTGTACACAGAGTTTACTAAAAAGAAAGATTTTGAACAACTCACTGTAGCATTTTGTCAGTCAAAAATAGTCGATCTCCGAATGCGAATGAACTGCTGAATTTTAGTATTGTTTCTTATATGAGGATCCTTTTTCAAATGCAACTTCCAGCAAAGTTTCATGTTGTGTCGAGCCTTCTTAGTGTTTTAAAAATAGCGATTTTTGATGCTATCACAGAAGTGCCCCAAGCACTCCCATTCAAAAGGCAATTTGAGGCGTTCATTCAAAGGCGTTTCCATTCTAATTATGCTTTTAAACAAAAGTTTGCCTCGGGTAGATTAACAAAAAGACCCTAGATTGCATTTTGGCGAGAGTCATCCTTTAATATCAAGCAATTCTGACTTTTTTCTCGCGCAATTGCTAGTTTATATCTCACAATTCTGAGAAAAAGTCAGAATTCCAAGTCATAAAGTCAGAATTGTGAGATATAACAACGCATTCTCATCCTAGGGCGTCATATACTGACACTTTTGACATTTCGTCTACATCCAACGCACATGGCACCCTTTAGCGTCAATATGAGACGCACAGAGCTTTGTTCGGTTATGGGTAGGTTTAGGTCTGGGGTAGGGTTAGGGTTAGACCTCTAGGAGGCGCCTTCTGGCCCATATCTATCTGCGTCTCATATTGACGCTAAAGGGTGCCATGTGCGTTGGATGTATACGAAATGTCAAAAGCGTCAGTATATGATGCCTTGGGATGAGATCGGGCTGGATATAAACTAGCAATTGCGAGATAAAAAAGTCAGAATTGTGAATTTGTGCAATTTTCTTTTAAATTGTTTTATTCTGGGACGGAAACAAGCTTCCATACTTTTAAATATGTCGCATTAAACGGAAGGAAAATAGGTTGTATAAAACATTCACCTTGTCTAATCAACATTCACAAAATGCCCTAAAACAGTTTTACCCTCAGCGTTACCCTCTCAGACACTTCCCATTCTAAATCTTAAGAGTTCCTGACGTCACTTACAAGGCAGACATAAGGAGAGAGAGAGGTGGTATATTTAGGCCGATTGGGGAAAGACAGAGAGAAAGAGATGCAGGCAAAATTTCACAGAAAGAAATGCCCCCAGAGGTCTTCTGTCAGTCTTTGCATCCGTACCCTCAGCTCTCAAACACATTATTTATTCAAAGTCCCACAATTCACCAGGGAGCAGAGGAAGAAAAGCAGAGGGGTTCTGTGGAATAAAGCGCTACACTTTTTAAACACTTGCTTTCACAAGGCACCTTGTTTCACACCTGTGTGTATTTTAACTCTCTCACATACAATTCCCTCGCGTTACAGAATGAGGCGCAGAAACTGAGCAATGGAGGTGAAGAGAAGCTGCATTTCTTGAAATAAATAAAAGTGTGTTCAAAACAATAGTATTTACGTAAGCTTTGGTTCTGTGTAAATAAATTGGGTAACACTTTATCTGACAGGGTCATTGTTACACGTTTCTTGTAGTTGCAGTAGTAATAACTATAAATTATGCATAATTACATGCAATTAACCCTAAACCAAACCCTCATAGTAAGTACATGTAGTTTAATATTACTCAGTACTTAAATGTACTTAAATAAGTAAATGAAATAAGGTGTAAATTGCATCAGAGTCCCTTTATTTTTTCATCATCACATGCAGAACGTGTCGTGATTTCTCTCAGTTCTGCACGAATCAACATGTAATGTAAAGGTATGGCTTCGAACGAATTGTTCGAATGAATGACTCGCTGTATCGCTCATAAACATGGTCACTTGTTTAGCTCCTAAATGAATCATTGCTTTTGAACAAATCGGTTGAATGAATGACTCAGTGGCTCACTCATAAAGACTATGGGTGTGTGAGAAATCGCATACTTCCTTACTATACAGTAGGCGAAAAACTGAATGTGACAAAAGTTTGTCTGAATTCACATAATTCATAAAAGATTAGGGAAAAGGGGATTCTGAAGTGTGCATATGGACTCTTTACTATCCCATGAGGCCATGGGAGACGATTTGTGAACAGCAGTGAAACGTTTCAACTGATGCTGGTAGGTCACATGATGACAACATGGCGAATGTAGTAGAGATTGCAGATTACATTCATACTACACACATCCATACTTCAACACATACTTGTTTTAGCACACACAAAATAAGTACTTATTCAAAATATGTCCAGTTTAAAGATTATGCGATTTCGGACACTTTAGTTCCTGAATTGATTGCTTCTGAACAAATCGGTTCAGTGAATGATTCATTGAATCACTTGACAATCACATGTTGCCATTGCAGACAGAATTGCAGTCTGTACATTTTACAGACTACTTTTTGTAAGTTTTGAATGATGTAAGTTTAATCAATGATAATAATTTGATATTTTTGGGCTTTTGAGATCCATCTATGTGCTAGATAGCTTAGATTGCCTTTGCTAGATGAAAGGAGGAATGTGTGAATGAATGATGAGGAAAGGAGGAGGGTGGTCAATATTAAAGTGTTTAAGACTTTTTAAATCAGACTTTTTTTTTCTTTCTTTTTTTTGCACCAATGGAAAAAAGAGCGGCCAGGGACAGACAGAAACAGTGATCCAGAGAAAGGACTTTGTAACTAATTTATGTAGCTGTAATGGAAAGAATGTTACGTTCTGAAAGGTAAAACCTCCTAAAAAGGTTTTTATATCACATTTACACAGCATTAAAGGGAAAAGTAATAGAAATGGAGAGAGGTAGAAAAAAAAAAAAAAAAAAAAAAAAAGCCATAGAGACAGTGATATATAGCAAGAAAAAGACCTTAAAAGAGAAAGGATTTATTAATTTATGACTGCTGGGTCAGAGGCTTAAATTGGCCGTCCAGATTTTCTTTTTTCCCCCTCATATGGCTTGATCTCACTCATTTCAATATTAGAATAAAAGACCTCATGCCTGTGTGGATACAATCAGCTTTAGAAACGGTGACTCAGACATCCAGTAGATCTCCTTATGATATTTACCTATTCCACTTATATCTACAGTTCTGTAGTTTAACCACCCCTTCCTTTATTCTGCAGCAGGACCCCAGCCCCCACATTAAACAACAGGACGGTAGCATCAGGCCATCTTGAAGCCATTCCATCAGGAAATGGTATAATTTGGGCATCTGGTTCCCATTGAGTCCTGGGCTGCATTCTGTTCCTGTAATGTCGTGATAAAGGGCTTCTGGGGCCAAGAGCGGGCGTCATTCTCTGGCCGGAGCTCGCTACGCTCCTCCTGGGAGTTCACCATGATGGACCAAAGTCTGGCTTTGCCTTCATTGAGTCTTGATTTAAAGATATTTAGTTTGCCAACCCTATTTCCAATCTCTTTTTTTAATGTATAATAATAACAATTATTTTTAATAAAATATAAAGTTAAAATTGCAACTGTATAGTCACTTTGTGAGAAAAAGCAGCAATTCTAAGAAATAAATGTGTAGTTATCATCATTATTTAAATATAAAGTTGCTATTTTGAGATATCATGTAAGTCACAATTTGTTTTGTTTTTACTCTGGGGAGAAAAAAAACCCAACAGACTTACATCATGGATAATATCATTTGTACTGAGAAATAGTACAAATGTTCAAAAATGTGAAATGCATTAGTGGTCTCAGTCTTCTGGACGCCACTGTATGTCAGATTATGGAAGTAAAATGAGTAGCAGGCAGCATTTCACATTGACTATAGAAATGCAACAATCAATTCATCTCAATCACGTGTTGCAGATGTTGATCACAGTTCTGCTTGGGTTGGACTTGAACATAAAGCTGATTGTAAGCGCAACTTAAGTACACTTGGATATTTTGGCAGGTTTTCACATCCAGTCATGGATCTTGCATGTAAACAGTCTTGAGTAGTGTAAAATAGCAACCACATGGAAGCGATTTGTGGGAAATGCTGGTGGTTTCCTTTAATGAATGCAGAGGATGGCAGGGATTCAGAACTGTGCGATGGAGGGGAGGTGATAACCCTCGCTCGCTCTGCCCCACTGCAATGTCACTGAGAAATCAATAAAGCCTGTTTGTCCGTTAATTAATCTGCAGTCTGCATGGGCGCACTGTATTGTGTGTTCTAATCAGCAGCGTCGGCATTTCTTCCAATACGCGCTACCTCTTTTCCCAGTTCAATAAAGGATAATACTGTGGCAATGTATGTTAATCCAGTGAGAGCTTATTTACAAAAAGGACAAATAAGCGGTATTTATAAACCCAACGCTATGATGTCACTGATCCCCATCGAAACAGAAGGACTGGAGAGTTGAAGACAAAAAACAATAGCATTATCACAGTGGGATTACAGCAATAGGATTGGGATGAGATGAGAAGGACATTAGGTGATGTGAGCGTGTGCGTGTGTGTGTGTGTGTGTGTGTGTGTGTGTGTGTGTGTGTGTGTGTGTGTGTGTGTGCGCGCGCGTGCGTGTGCGCGCGTGCGTGTGCGTGTTTAGGCAACAGACAGTACACTAGGGATGCAAATGGAAAAAAATTAAGTATTCTGGTTCTGATTACACTTTATATATATATATATATATATATATATATATATATATATAATGTATAAAAAATATATATATGTATATATAAATATACAAAACAAAAACAAACTTCTATTTTAGAAACACATTCTTTTTTTTTCTTCTTTTTTTTGCATATAAACAACTGAGTCAGAACTTGAATTGAATGAACTGTCAAATGGCAAACAAAAATGCTGGTTATTATATTAGTGTTATTTTATTATTTTTTTGTTCTGCCTCTTAAGAATTTGTTTTTGAGTAAAAACTGAATGAGCTGTCAAATAAATAATAATAACTTGTTTCATTTATCAATTCATTAAGTTCTGACACATGAGTTGTAATCTATCTATCTATCTATCTATCTATCTATCTATCTAACATATCTATCTATCTATCTATCTATCTATCTAACATATCTATCTATTTATTTCATGAATTGTTTTAGGGCCCTAATTTGTTTAGGGCCCCTGGTTTTCTGTGAGTTGGACACTGTATGTGACGTCAGGTTTTCACCAGTCTTCTACATAGCATTTTAATTGACACATAGATGATAGATCTGAGCAGAACCAGTCCGAGGGAAAGGCAGAACTTGCTGCTGCTGTTGCTAGCATGCGTGTGGGTCATCACGGGTCGATCACGGCCCCTCAGTGTCAGATTAAAGCTGTAATCTGCCCCACCGCAGGTGACCTACTTCAACTCGGTGGGCCTTGAGAGTGTGGGATTATCATGTAATCCTACCTCATCACCCTCAAGTGGGCTGAGAAGAGACACCAGGGCGGGCAAGTCCACTTATGGAACACAGAAAGCTGACTCTTCACTCCTTATCCTGACCCTGTTATGCTGATGTATGTCAAGGATGAATCTCGGGAACTGTTCCTTGTCTTAGTTCAAAGACTCTGAACAGCATAGTTCACCCAAACAAAATAATTGACTCACCCTTGTGTTGTTATCAACCTATTTAACTTTATTTCTTCTGTGAAGCACAATCAAATACTTATTTTTCCATGCAATAAAAGTCAATGGGGTCCAATGTTGATTTGACCCCTGCATTTGTCAGGATAGCTTTTTTTGTGTGTGTTCCAGAGAAGAAAGAAAATCATTCCATTGGAACAACGTGAGTGTGATTAAATAATGACAGGATTTTCATTTTTAGATTAACTGCATTGAAATCCATATAAATGAAGGACTAATGTTGAAATTGATATAGTAGCAGATTAGCAAAGGAAAAAGGCTGGAAGTTTAAGTTATTCTTTGACACCCTTCTTCAATGTATCTTAAAAATATTTGACATGGCATTTGCTGTTAAAACGTTTTGCCAGGTAATCTAATACTGTATATGTGCTTCATGTGGGTTTTATTGCAGTCAAAAAAGTTGATTTAATAGGAATAAATCCAGCAGAAGTAATTTTAAGTGTCCGTTCAGCTTAATATCTTCTTATATTTCAGCAAAATAACAACTGCAAAATACCATCTACCCATATGCTTTGTTCTTCTTATTTTGGAATGATACAGAGATGGTGGAGACCAACTCAGTCTCCATGCATAAAATTATGAATTCATTAAAATAAATGTATTCATAAATATTTACAACATTACCTCCCTATTTCTCAAGCATGCTATTTTTCTAATTGTAAAATGTTTGATGAGAATGGCAGAAGTGTTCCTCACCTTCAGCTATAATCAAACTCAACAAAAATAACTAGATGCAAGTTTGCTGAGCTTTGCACTGAAGGAAAGAGAGAGAGAAAAAATTTAAATCCTGATTTATTAATTTTATTATTTTAGAGCTTTGTTCTCTGTGTATTTTAGCAACAAAAATAAATAAATAAACAAATACAAAAAATAAAATAAAATAAAATAAAATGCCACAATTGGGCAATTTATTTTTTTATTTTTTTTATTAAGAAAGAAAGAAAGAAAGAAAGAAAGAAAGAAAGAAAGAAAGAAAGAAAGAAAGAAAGAAAGAAAGAAAATTAAATTAAATTAAATTAAATTAAATACCACAATTGGGCAATTTATTTATTTATTTTTAAGAAAGAAAGAAAGAAAGAAAGAAAGGAGGAAAGGAAGAAAGAAAGAAAGAAAGAAAGAAAGAAAGAAAGAAAGAAAGAAAGAAAGAAAGAAAGAAAGAAAGAAAGAAAGAAAGAAAGAAAGAAAGACTGTGAATTTTAGCAAATTAAATTAAATTAAATTAAATTAAATTAAATTAAATTAAATACCACAATTGGGCAATTTATTTATGTATTTATGTATTTTTTATTAAGAAAGAAAGAAAGAAAGAAAGAAAGAAAGAAAGAAAGAAAGAAAGAAAGAAAGAAAGAAAGAAAGAAAGAAAATTTAAATTTAATTAAATTAAATACCACAATTGGGCAATTTATTTATTTATTTTTAAGAAAGAAAGAAAGAAAGAAAGAAAGAAAGAAAGAAAGAAAGAAAGAAAGAAAGAAAGAAAGAAAGAAAGAAAGAAAGAAAGAAAGAATGAAAGAAATTAAATTAAATTAAATACCACAATTGGGCAATTTATTTTTTTATTTTTTTATTTTATTTATTTTTTATTAAGAAAGAAAGAAAGAAAGAAAGAAAGAAAGAAAGAAAGAAAGAAAGAAAGAAAGAAAGAAAGAAAGAAAGACAAAGTAAAAAAACAATCCACATTTCTGTTCACTTTCTGCTTTTAATATATTGCTTTCAACAGTCCAAACGAGTGGAATTAATTTGTCATAATGTCAAATATTTGATGAAGTCAATACATGTGGAATAACGTACACATGGCCTGGGAATTGAGAGCTGAAAATGTTTCCTGTCATGTGGAAAGGCAGCAATTAACAGGGGATTTCATCCCTTGTAAGCTATAATTGAGTTCAGGATGAGAAATGCAGGAGACATTTCAAATCCATCCTGGCCTACAGCCTCAATCTTCAATGTGAGTGTGTGCACTTAAGGAGGACAGATCCCAGGGGAGACGTTTTTTGGTTTGTGTTGTTTTGTCGCCGAGCCGCGCTTCTCAGAACATGCTAAATGTTGACATGTGTTAAATGTGTCTCTTAAAAACAGACAGTGACTGATACAGGGTTTTGTACTTTGTTTGACACAGAGCTGCTTTTAAAAGTCTGAAGCCAGCTGTCATATCAGTAGTGATGTGTACGTTCAGTTTCAGTCTTCCGTTTCTTTTTCTGGCTGATGTATCTCCATTATTTCATGCTACCTGCAGAATAAGGAAGCCTTGAACTAAAAGAGCGTTGTGGTCAGAGAAGTTTTCCAGAACATGCTCTTGTTCTTTACCTCAGTTCAAAGTTTTTGTCTTTGATCAAAATGGCTGTAAATGGGTTGCAGTTACCAAGCTTTCCTCCAAAGACAGTCGAAACAAAAGGTTAGTCTCATGGAATATTTATACTAAAACAGAAATTTGGTGGGCTTTAGAATGGGAGTGAATGGTAACATAGATTTTGAAGTCCAAAAAAGTGCATCCATCCATCCATCATAAAAGTAATCCATACGGCTCAAGGCAGAGATGGATTTTTGTAAGAAAAATATCCATATTTATAATTTTCTAAACTCTAATCACTGGTTTCCAGTAACAGCCGTATGCAAGTCGAGTTCCGGCCGAAGATTGACCTCTGACCTGACGCATGACGTGCAGAGTAAATCAAAACAATACACAATTAGGTTTGTCACCTAAGCTTACGCTACTCCTACATCCTAAGTCATGCGTCGGGTCAGAGGTCATTCTTCCTCTGGATCTAGACTCGCATACAGCCATTACTGGAAGCCGGTGATTATAGTTTATTAAAGGGTTAGTTCACCCAAAAATGAAAATTCTGTCAGTAATTACTCACCCTCATGTTGTTCCAACCCCGTAAGACCTTCGTTCATCTTCGGAACACAAATTAAGATATTTTTGATTAAATCTGAGAGCTGGATCACTCCTCCACAGGCTTCTAAGACATTATAACTTGCTGGCCCAGAAAATGTATTAAAGACATCGTTAATATAGTCCAAGTGACTCGAGTGGCTCAATCTTAAGTTTATAAAGCGACGGGAATACTTTTTGTGCGCAAAAACAAACAAAAATAACAACTTTATTCCACTTTTCATTTCCTTCTCTCTGGGCCTTGAGTGTGATTAATGACACACATGACCAGCGTCGGCCAATAGTGAGCCTACGTGGTGACGTGCAACACAGACGCGCTACGCTTAAACACTACGTGAAAAGACTCGAGGCCCAGAGAGAAGGAAATGAAAAGTTATTTTTGTTTGTTTTTGCGCACAAAAAGTATTCCCGTCGCTTTATAAACTTAAGATTGAGCCACTGGAGTCACTTGGACTATATTAACGATGTCTTTAATACATTTTCTGGGCCAGCAAGTTATAATGTCTTAGAAGCCTATGGAGGAGTGATCCAGCTCTCAGATTTAATCAAAAATATCTTAATTTGTGTTCCGAAGATGAACGAAGGTCTTACGGGGTTGGAACAACATGAGGGTGAGTAATTACTGACAGAATTTTCATTTTTGGGTGAACTAACCCTTTAAGTTATAAATATGATTATTTTTGCCCTTATAATTTACCCTTAAAGTAATATGATAGCTTTGAGTGGTGAATCAGACCGAAATTTAATTTCTTATGTACAGATAAACTTCTCCCCCAGGCTGCTGTGACCTCACTCGTACGAATTAGTAAGATTTTTGCTAAATCGTACATATTTTACGAAATGCCCAATTCGTATGAATTCATACGAATGACCTACCCCTGACCCCGCCCCTAAATCTACCCATCACGTGGGTTTAGACAAATTCGTACGAGTGAGGTCGTACGAATTAGCCACCTTTTTATCACTCGTACGAATTTGTACGAATTGGTCGTGAGATAGCGTTGGACAGTAAGCTGAATTCGAGAACCAGATCAGCCTGATTTGTGAACAAATCATTCAGACTAAATCAACTAATTCATTGAAATGATCTGATTTATTGATCTTTAAAAGGATCCACACACATTTGGGAAGATATGCCTTTGTATTTTTCCCCCGAGGTAAAGCAAGACTATTGTTCTAGTGTCTGCTGTCATTCTACTCTGAGACTCCATATCCAAGAGAGATCTTAAAAGCATTAGTGGGGCGGATGGGTGTATAGTTCATTAGAGTAAGATTAACGCAACAGCACTCAGAAGTGATCTGTTTGATTCAAACCTCTTCCAGATGTGTGTTAACAACATGTCTGATATGCTCATGAGGAGTTGTCCAAGTGCTCCACATTGACAAAGATTGTAATGCACTTGAGATTTTCCATCTTTCCATTCACTCTGCTCTTTCTTTTTTTTTAAATGACACACATTTTCTAAAAGTCTCATGAAATACCTAAAGTTGTTTCCCAAGTTTGTACTTTATTTATCTTGTATTGTACTCGTCACTGCTTTTCTGTTAGTGTGGGAGAAATGAATGACGTATTGAAATAGTAGCCTAACCTTAGAAACAGCGGGCCACTGTCAATTACTCATTTACCAGACAACAGCCTCTTTCCGTTTTCACATTTTCTATTTACCTCCTGTACTATTGCTTCGGAGGAGTAAATTACTGTGCCAAGGACAATAAAAATGTGTTAAACTGCCTCCTTTCTCTAAACGTCGGCATTCAGAGTGCTAAAATACTCACTGCCACTATCTGGAAATATGGTTCAATCTGAAGGCCTTGCAGAATCTGAGTAATTTGAGGACTGAGGTGCGTTTTGTTCCCACTTGTGTTTGTCAAATTCTTATATATTTTTGTAGGCACTGAAGTAAGGCTCTTAAGGCAGCAATTTAGGATGTGGAAGTTTGTCGTAATTGTGTCCTGAGAAACGGATCGACATGCATGAAGTTATAGAACATGGTGCAAGTTTGTTTTAAGGCTGATTCTAAATCGTTTGATGGAATATTTCAGTTTTAAAACTAACAAAAGTCTCTTCAGGAAGGATGAAACTGATGCCCATATGGCTTTTGAGTCAAAAAAAACAAAAACAAAAACGTCTTAAGATGCCAAAAGCGGGTAAGCAAGCCAGGTTAATGCGGATTGGCAAAAAGTAGCACCTTGGCAAGTGTGTAGTCATTATGGCATTGTGTCCTGGCAAGAATGAGAGTATTTCTTTCTGGAGTTGTGCCTTGGGGTTGATCACAGCTCTGGTCCTGGAGGCTAATTTGGCTGGTCTTCGTTCTCACCACTTAGGAAGGGTATTCAAGTAATTCACATCTAAAGAGGTGTTATAATCTCTTATCATTAAGCAGTGACCGTTAAGTCAGAAGCTTGGGGATCTCTTGTGGCATTACATGCGTCGATACACACAACAATTCCAGTTCAACTTCTTGTGGGGGTGTGTCCAATGTAGTTCGATTTTACACTCACGATTTGAATTGCAATTCATAAATTCTGATAAATTCTCTTTGCATCTCACCTTCCTGAAAATAAAAGGGTAATCTTTTTCAAAAAGCCTGAAACCTGTAGAGAAATAACTTTTATCTCTTCCAAATGAAGCCGTGTGTGGTGTACCACCTCTTACCCCTTTGTGTTTTGAAGAAAGAGAGCTTAATGTATAATCAATTCCCATAGAAATGGACTTTCTCACACAGGTAATTAAAAGCCAATAGAAAAGCACTGTCCATGCATAACATCTGAAGGTCAGATTAACAGCCAAATAGATCAGGCCCGGTCACGTCCGTCCACCCATTCTGACTGCGAAATGGATTAACGACCTCCCCGCTCCCCAATAAAGATGCGTGCTCATTGATTCACATTGCTGAGTGTCAATTTGTCCCTTGACTGAATGAGTCTTTGCGCAATTATCCAAGACATGCTGCATAAGGTATGGTTTAATTTCTGTTTGCTTAGGCTAAAATCCATTAAGTCATCATTTACATGTGGACAAGACTATAGGGGGAAACAAGGAGAAAGAAGCTCTCCGGTCCCGTTCAGTCTCACGCTCCAAACGTGGTTTTGTCATTTTTAAGTATGTGAAAAAGAATACTTTTCGACTGGAAATGGTACATTCGTAGCTCAAGAGAATCATTTGAGATGAATTATTTGAACCCTTCTCTGGATATTTCTCCCACAGGAATATGATTAATGTGCTTTTGTGATTAAAGCTGAATATCCTTCGCCGGGTTGTGATAGTTTTGATTTATTCCTATTTCTTTTCCAATTTATCACGTCATCTCTCTCTCAAAATACAGTACATGGCTGAAAGTATGCAGACACCCTTCTAATTAACTGGTTCGGTTGGTCCTCTTAATTCCAATAAAGATAAATCTTAATGGTACGGCATACGATGTCATTATAGAGTATTCTATGCTTCCAATTTTGTGGAAATTATTTGGAAAGGACCCTTATCTGCCATGTGCACATAGCAAGGTCCATCTAGAAATGGTTTAATGAGTCTGTAATGGATTGGAAGAACTTCACGGATCTGCACAAAGCCCGCACCTGAACCTCTTTTGAACACCTTTGGGATGAACTGAATGCCCAATTCATGCAACTACATTCATGCTGGAAAGCCTTCCCAAAAGAATGAGAGCTGTTTGGTTGGACCAACTCTCTATTAATATCAATATTTTACAATTAAATGATGTTTTATTAGCAAAATTCGGGAGGAGCATGTTCAGATAATCTTACTTAGCTCTGTTCCACAACAGTTTTTCCAGCATCCCTTCTCCACCCCAACTCCTCACTCTCGATTATTCCTATTCCAGCCAGGGATGGGTGGGGTGGGGTGGGGTGAGGGGGACTCTGGGTTCGGTCCAACAGGGCAAATTAGCATAAGAGCAAAAAAAAAAAAAAAAAAAAACGCAGATGGGATCGAAAAGTTCCCATAGTTTTACCAAAGTAAATTGACTAGCGTAAACCTTAGTGAATCACCTTGCATGATTCATTTAAATACTCTCCTCCCATTAAACCTGTCCATGCCTTATTTTTCACTGCATGTCTTTAGTAAATCATGACAGTAGTTTTTTAACGCCAAAAGAGGGTTTGCGCTGGAGCAAGCTGTGAGTAAATCTGGCCCATAGTGTAGTATTTTATGACTATCTTCAAGAAAAGATTTGTATTGCTTTTGTGTTAGTTTATAAAGATACATTAGGAATCAAATCGATCTAAAAATGACAAAACTACAGGCATGAAGCCATTTAATTGTTCTGTCCTTGGCTTTATATTTGCCGTTACCTTTCTCTCATTAGCTTTGGTGATCACAGGCCACATTACACGCTCATTAACTCCAACCCATAAAAGATTCATATATTTTTTAATGAGGACATTTGCTGTTGTGTTGTATTGGCCTCATGCTGTTGCTCCCGTGGATGGCAAACAACACAAAATGTTTCAGTTTTCAGCCTGTTCTTTTGACTCTTTTGGTTCAAGAAAACAGTGTTGTTGTTGTTTTTTACACAGTCAAATACAGTAAGCAGAGCTTAATCCTCAGTTAATGGCAGCAGAACTCTGGAAAAGTGAGAGCTAGCAACAGCACTAATCGGAGTAAGCAAATATATAATCCTTTTTGTTTTGTCGTTCTCCTTAATTTATAACTTTGCTGCATTTCCATATCAAGCTGTGTTTTACCTTTGTGTTGTTCTTAGTTTAGTGAACTTCCTGTAGACAGCTTTGCTGTTTCATAATTCCTTAATTAAAAAAGTTTCTCCCTTGGAGAGAGGAACTGCCTTAATTAACCCAAACTAAGTGGCTGAAATAACTTTGGCGTGAGTCACATGACCTTCCCAGCATCACGTTTGTGCTCTATGAGGCTTCCGGCCTACAGTGTTCAATGACCCCCGTGCACAGAGATGCAACACACACTTGTGAACATCACAAGGCCCAATCAGATGGATTGTCAATAATTTTCCAGTTTGCAAGGTTTGTGGAATCAAATCTTAATAGCGTGAGCATACTTTAAATTGAAAACATTTTTTAAAAGAAGCTTGTTACATTTTAAATGATTAAATAATGTATGTAAAATGTGTTTAAATATGTATACAAATAAATGTATTTTACAAAAAAATTATATTCTTTACCACTCAAGTTTCTTATGCTCACAGAGGCTGCATGTATTTGACCAAATATGTAGTAAAAACGGTAATATTTCAATATATTATTACAATTTTAAATAATTGTTTTCTGTTTTAATATATTTTAAAATGTAATTTATTCCTGTAATGCAAAGCTGATTTTTTAGCATCATGACTCCAGACTTGAGTCTCACGTGATCCTTCAGAAATCATTCTAATGCTGATTTGTATATTCTAATATCAATATTTTTTTAAAACTTATATTCATTTTAATAACAGTGCTGATTTATAGGAAACTGTATTTTTTTGTTCAGAATTCTTATTTTTTTCATTATAAATACTTTTGATTATTTTAATGCATCCATTCTTAATATCAATTAATTTCTTTATACAATGGTAGTGCATTTAAGTTAGTCAGACTGTCATTATGCTGATAATCCAGAATCTGGGTCTACATACAGTATGTACATACACAATTTACACATATTGATATATCAGTCTTTTAAATGCTCTTAAGCATGTTTCTTTGTTGGGTACTGGATCAATAATGTGTTATCTTCTGTTTTTCCCGTATCACTGGCTAATAAGCTTATAGAGAACAAGTCAATTTTGATTCCCGACCAAAAAAAGAAATTGATTGATTCCCATCCAAAGTCCCAAGTTGCTCCGACAATAGATCTGCCTGGAAAGATCTTTTCGATGTGTGTAATCAGACGGGCTGTTGCTTCTGTGGTGTTGTAGGGCTCTTTAAAACTGGATGATGCTGTTTGATCATTAGACTGCTGTGGTTGACACTGGCACAGACAGTTACTGAAGTCTCTCTTGTAACCCGGAGCGCCTCTCTCTGTAGTTATAGCAAACTAACAGAGAATCCTTCAGATAACTGTCAATTGTGAGCTTTCCAAACAGTGCAGACCCAAGCAGTGTATTAGGATTGTATTAGAATGAAATTGCTGGGGAGAGAGATAGATACAGTTTTTATTTTATTTATTTTTTATTATTATTATTATTGCACGCTATGTCCATTTCACATGTACATTGGTCTGGTTTATTTGGCTGTTTGAATCTCATCCCTTCAGGCTTGCGTTATCAGAAATGTTGTCCACATCTGTTCACAGACAGTTTAAAAGCCGCAAGGCTATATCACGAGGCCCGACTGTGCCATTTATCATCCCTCTTGCCTTGAGCAAAACTTTGCTGTAGGATAATGAAATGTCTGGTGTTGTGTTGGAGGTGGACAAGCATCTGGTGTCATTGTTAAATGTTATTTTTATGTTTCTTTTCTTTTCTAACACACTGTTTGCCCTAGCGATTTGTCTCCTCAGATTAGCCGCATATCAGTTTTCGAATGTGAATCCGTGTGTCTGTGTACCGCGGTCGGATATTTAATGAAACCGGTGCAGAAACAGCTATCAGAGTGAGTTATTTGAGCCGGGAGTCTTGGCAGCCAAAGGGTGCTATCTCGAGGACATCTCCTTGATCTATGAAGGAGAGAGAAGATCAGGAAAGGCGATTTTCAATGGATTTGGAAAAGCCTGAGAAGTGCATCACACCATCCGAAAGAAGCCACATTAGTAAAACGGTGACTGCGGGGAGACATCCAGAACCCCAGGCGTGCAAAGGGGGCTGTAGATCAGATTCCACAATGCAGATGAATAGGGACTGACATTGGGAAAAAAATGTAATTAAACGCTGGCTTTTTCAGAGCAAAATTAATCACAGATAGCTCGCTTTGACACAAGTCAAATTGAATGACGTGATGCCTTTGAAACAGATGTGGTTAATATTTTCACTGCAGCCCTTAAGCAGGAGTATTAAGATTTCTGTGTGGTGTGTGTGGGCTTTGTTTTCAGAAAAAATCATGTCAAGTGTGATATTACTACTTTTTGGAGGAGCACAGTTACTAAAATTTTCTAATGTGTCTTTTTTTTTCTTCTCTCTCTTTCTTTTGCTCTTCATGATGCTTTCAATTAATCCGGTGACCGAATCAAGGTAAGAAACATTCAATATTTCATATAATTAACATTGCAGTTTCGCAAATATGAAGGTTATAGTGTATGTTCCATGAATGTGAAGTGTTTTAATTAATGATCAACTACAATATTTTATTCTGTAGATTATATGAATCACATTTCTTTTGCCTTACATAAGCTAGGGCAGATAACTTTTTCTGTAGGTCTTCTTTCTTTTCTTTTTTTTCTTTTTGCATGTGTACAGTATGTGTGCATGGTTGCCCGTGTTTTAGCCAGTCAGAAAACCAACCAACCAGAAATACCTTCTTGACTATGAACCAAAAATACTGCACATTCAGATTTTGTAGCAGATCAAATTAATTTTTGTAGCAGATAAGAGCTTTTTGATAAGAGCTTTCTGAACTCGTAGTAAATCCTATAGTAGATGACCTCAAAGCTAAAAAAAAAAAAAAAATCTTTTTAATTTCATGGGGTTTTAAAATGGCCCTCAACGGAGAAAGAAACAAACAGACTTCTTTGATATCAGGTTGGCTGGCATGTCTTTGGAGGGCGGAGTTGTTTTGTTTTAGAGAGGTCATGTGATTGAGGTTAACAATTCGGCTGAAATCCATTACAGTACCTTTAACGCATTTAAGTCATTCTTACATGTCTATATCGGTGCATGTAAATGTCAGTCGACCGACATATACCGCTGATTTAGCTGGAACTCTACTACAGCAGTAGTGCACTTGAGTCACAGTTCCCATGCCAATACTCCCAATGCTGTCAGAACGCCTCTTCCTCCACGCTGTAAGTGTGCATTCTGTTTGTCAGGCTGAAAGGTAGATCCATAACAAACGGCAGACAGCATCTCCTCGCCTCTCCTGCAGCGCAGTGCATGAATGGCTGTAGACGCTGACAAGCGTCATGTTTCGACCAATCAAAGCGCTCACTGCCAGCTCTGACACGCCCTTCATCCTGCCCTAAATCTACAGGTGCAGGCGGTTGGAGTTTTAAAAGCCCGGAGAGGCTTTCATTTGTTTAAATTTTTTGTGTTTTCTGGTTATGCCGAAGGTAATGTTGTCTGACTTTGCGCAACGTTTGATCTCCGTCTCTGCTCTAATGACTCTGCTCAAAACGCAACGTCGACAAGAAGCCTCAGAAGCATATTTGATGTGAAAGGACGGAAAAATGAGGACAGAAACATAACGAAAGCTGAGTTTGAGAACTCTACGCCGTGCATCTGCTCGGCCTTTCTGTCTGCCGTATCCATTTGAGGACAAACAACAACAAAAGCCTGTCAAATTGGTGTATGAACGTGCTGGGATTATGGAACATTATTGTTTAGGCCTTGACAGATGTTATACTATCAAATGAGGCTGTCTTTAGTGGGGTTTTTTTGTTGTTGTTGTTCTGTCGAGTATCTCATTCTGATCAAATGCGATTACACTGGTCGTGACACATATGGTTGTACTGGTCACCATTCTGTTGGTCTTAATAAGGAGGATGTAATCCCTGTTTCATCTGTTCGTCCCTAATGGTGCAAATGGGGGTCGGCTCGGGATTTGCCTGCCTCTTCATCTGATGTAATGCATCTGCAACAAACCCGACCCCTGACAGTGGCCACCACCAAATGTGAGAACTTGATGAATTCAGCAGGCCAGACAGACAGACCGACTGGAAATCACATCTGACAATGCAAGACAGTGAGGGAGAGACTTTATTTATGGTGCTCTATGTCTAGTGTTCTGTTTTCTTTCATCTCTGTGCACCCACTATCAAACCCAAAAGAAGGAAAAGAACACAAGGAGGATGAAAAGAAAGAACTTGAGATTAAAGGGGAGGAAAATAACAACAGTATGTGGATTACAGCAGATTTGTGTGAGGAATGCATGATAGTCCGTCTCATCCTTTTATCGGCTTGACTGAGATTGCATGTAATCTTAAGGAGAGAGGGGCGGGGGGTGAATGAGAGAGCACGGGAAAGAAAAGGAGAGAGAGAGAGGGGGGAAGATGAGGGAAATGAAGAGTGAAAATAAGAGGTCTGTTTGTTCGCCATGAAGATAAACTTTTCTTCAGGCATCTCTAATGGGTGAAAGTATCAAAAACCTGTCAAGAACATGTCTAGGTCATCCCATATGGAAAGAAAAGAAATGAGTTGTAATGAAAATACTGATAGTGACACATATTCATATCACTCACACGTTCACAAGAGTGAAAGCAAGCAACTTCCCATTTCCATTCATATAACAAAGATTATAGAAGAAAATGCTATTATACTTCAAAAATTCAATGAGTTATATGCCGGATCTTTGCAATTATTTGTGACATTTACTAGCAATTTCTGACTAAAAATAGTTTCAAAGTAAATCATAAACCAAAACTTTGTCCTCACCACTTTTTAATTTCCAAATCTCCTCCAGTCCCCTCTAGATAATGAGCTCATGGCATCAGTGACTGCTATCTCATTGAGCTTTGAGTTCTCTGAGGGTAGGTCAGACTCCCCTGACAGTGGCAACCACAAGCTAGATAACCACTCTTATAAGTCTGAACCTATGGGCACACTCTTAAAAGACCTGTGTGGTCCTGCAAAGATAAAACTAATAATTGCAAATTCATCACTATTTAATCATGAAGTGAAGTTAAAGCACTCTCAAACCTGATTTAATTGTAAGTCTCTGGGATTCTATTGGCTGATTTAGTGTTGACCATGCAAAACATATCTGCTAAGTGTTTACAGTGTGACACCAGAGTAGATGCTATATGATAAAGCAGGATCGAGTAAAGTGTCACAAATTATTCTCTCTTCGCTTTGTCATTATTTGTGTGTCTCTGGAAGCTTCTGTGTCCATTCTCAGTCGGTTCAGGGCCTCGCTGCCAGCCCCGCAGGCCTGTGCCAACAACATAAACATTTTAGTGACAAGGACGGTCGACTGTTTACTGACGAAGCAAAAGTGTTACTGGCACCGGCCACTGTGTGTGTGTGTGTGTGTTAGAAGCTGAATGTTGAAACAAGCCCCTAGTGTGTAGGCTCTTCTGAAGCAGCCCCCCTGCAGATCCTGCAAGAAATCAAAGCGTCACCTTTTCAGTAGAGACCCCGTTTTGTAATGTACTATCAACCTATTTTACTTCTGTAACTTGACATATTTTTAGGTGTGAAAACAGGATATTCAATATTAAAGGTAAAAATGTTGGACGGGACTTGATTGATCGTGAAAAGTGGGCATTCCATTGTGGAATGGAGCCAGACATGAATGCAAAATCTATCTATCTATCTATCTATCTATCTATCTATCTATCTATCTATCTATCTATCTATCTATCTATCTATCTATCTATCTATCTATCTATCTATCTATCTATCTATCTATCTATCTATCTATCTATCTATCTATCTATCTATCTATCTATCGCCAATTTTCCATCCATCCATCCATCCATCCATCCATCCATCCATCCATCCATCCATCCATCCATCCATCCGCTAGATTGGGACCAAATGTTGGTTTGTAGTTACTCATAAAAAATAGAAAAATATGTTTTAAATATTTTTTACAGGCAACATTCATAATCTGTATGTATTTGTAAAAAAGTAAAAAAAATAAAAAAATAAAAAAAGTAAAGTAGAATGTAATGAAATTGTTTATTAATTTGCAAGTTAATTGCATCAGTTTTGACTTCATGTGGACTTTAAAGATACAATATGTCATTTTTTTGCCGCCAGAGGTCGCATTTTCAAAACAATAACAAAGACGAAGCTTGATGACGCTATGAAGGAGAGTGGAATGATGGGAGATGTCGTTTTCACCATCCAGAGATGTATAGAATTCACGAATCATATAAATTATATATCAGCTAATAAATTTGTTTTGATCAACTTAGGGTTGCAAAGGGGTGGAACATTTCCGGTAAATTTCCATGGGAAGTTAAGCTGGGGAATTTTGGAAATATTCCATTTTAGAAACTTTCCATGGGAATAATGGGAATTATGGGAATTAATGGGAATTTAGGGGAACTAACTGGGAATTAATTGTAATGTAATCGATCATTGTATCATATCCAAGCATAAATATAAACAGAAGTCATAAGAAAATATCCATGCAAAATGTTTTCAACAGATTTATTTGTAAGTAGAACAGAACAAGTTTTTATTATTTTATTGAACAATCACTTGTTTCATGGAAGAATAAAAACAGGAATATTGGGTTAAATATGACTCATCCCCCAACCCCACTCAATCAAAAATGCACCCCCATCCAAAAATCCCCACAAAGTCCCATTCAAAATGTTAAATGAAAGAAAAACCTCTCCCTCCAAAACGTCCCATTAAACATGCAAATCTTCCTTCAAGCAATCCCCTGCAGTTTTGCTCAGTCAGTGGGCTCTTCGTGGGCCTCATCAACATCCAACAACACGTCCACTTCCTCAACTTCCAACTCTGAGTCTTCCTCCTCAGTGTCACTTTCCAGCCTTGTTGAGGATGGCTCTGTGTCAGGCTCAAAGAGCCTTAGGTTTGCCCGAATGCCAACCAGTTGTTCCACTCTTACATTTGTGAGCCTGTTGCGAACCTTTGTGTGCGTGTTCCCAAACAGGGAGGCTGCTGATGATGGTGGGATTTGAAGGATGATGGAGGCTACAGGTGCAAGGGCCTCAGATCCACAAAGTCCCTTCCACCAGGTGGCTGCAGATATATGCTGGCATGACTGCCATATTCCATCCCCTTTCCAAATGCCTTGCTTTGTTCGATACTTTGCCAAACTGCCTTGAACTTTGCCTTTATCAAGACCCAGGTGGTCAGACATGGCTGTGATGACCGCGTAGGCACCGTTAATCTCTTCCCCAGAAAGTATGCCCCTGTCATATTTTGGGTCCAGCATGTACGCTGCTGCATGCACCGGCTTCATGCAGAACTCCCTCCGCTTTTCCAATGACTTGACTACAGCAGTTTCCTCTGCTAGTGGGAAGGACTGTCTGGATTTCTTCTTTGAGTTCTGCAAAAAGGCACTGGACATCCGATAAGATGGCACCATCACCCTCTATCTTCGCTATTGCTGCTACTTTCCTCAACTATATTTAAGTTCCCTATGAAGAGCCAACCTTCAACTTTGCAAATTCCCAGTTTATTCACGTTTATTCCCATAAATTCCTGTTAATTCCCTTAAATTCCCATTAATTCCCATGGAAAGTTTCCATCTTTGAAAATTCCCAGAATTTTGCAATCCTAATCACACTATGTTATGTCATCGTAATGAATTAGCTGCCAAGAACGTGAAATGTAATGCTATATTAGCCTGTTACTAAAATGTGACTATTTGTCAAATGAGTTGGTGGATTAATGTTGCGCAGTTTTACGCGTTTAAAACAATCATACTAAAAGTACATTTGAACAAACCCACAGAATTTGCAAGTAATGGCTAAATATTTTTGTGCAACACATAGCCTACTTAATTTCACTGACATAGACACTCACCAGACTTGATAAAAAGTGTTACTGAAGTACAAACAAAGTGCAATATAACTGTATAGTGTACAATAAATAATGTATATTTGCTTACCTGTCTATTAAAACACATGCGAGAGCGGAATCTCTGTGGACAGATCAAGTCCAAGTTTGTTGCGAAACTCTCCCCATCCTGAAAACGCCACGCCGATATTGATCCTTGTTTTATTTCTCCGTTTTTCCCAAAGCCTGCTTGCCTAAGTTGATCTATGTTTACGTTTTTTTTTTTTTTTATTGTCTGTACTCACCAATCTATAATCGTGAACCATGATGACTGAACGAAACAACAGCGGCGTGCGAGATATTGTATCATAGATATGCATACATAGATTCCTCAAACGACAGCTAATGAGGTTTCTATGTATTGTACCTAAGGTTTCCACAAATGGAAACCGAGGATAGCGCGAGCCATTATTAAAAACTGGAATTTCTCTGGATTTACAAATCCTTAGGAACTTTTGGGATAATGTAAGTACACAACTGCATGAATTATATCACACTGTGAAAGTGTTTTTTTGAGTATTTTATTACTTCTTTTTACTTTTATTACTTTCTAAAATCTTACATATTGTACCTTTAATGTCAGGTCATTCATCCTTGAAACCTTAATGTGCAGGTATTGGGCAAAGATAGTTAATAGGTTCTGTCTTCCTGTCTGTCTCTCCCTCTTACCCTTCCTCAATCACGTCAAACAGATTGATTCCTGAATCCCTTCTTTTCACTCATGTCTTTAACAGCAGTGTAATGGAGAACAAAAGCAGGGTTGCCTGCATCCTGTAGGTTAAGTTCATGTAACAAGACAGTCAATTAAGCCTGACCAGTGAATTCATTAAGCGGGTCAGCACTCTAGCAAGCGTGTTTCGGTGGCACTGAGAAACAGGAAATGCTATTATCTGACAATATGCTAAAAATAGAGCCAAAAAAAAAAAAAAAAGAGAGAGAGAGAGAGAATTGAGGATGCTTCCCTGATTGTGACGTTCCCTTAGGACTCATGTAACTCAAATCACATTTATGTCTGTGCACACAAATCAATCGCAGCAGGAAGCACATGTTAGGCATGTGCAGACAAACGCATGCACACCCGCGATCTTAGATTTTTCTCCCATGGTGCCGTTCTGCCACAGCAGGAGGATCAAGATTCGATCACGTCTACCTGCTGCTTGAAACACCCCTGAGTGGCGGCGCTCCAAACATCCCAGCGTTCTGGATCAGCCATGCCCTCGGCGGTTGTCCTTGCACCATGCCCCCCCCCCCCCCCCCCATCTATGTGCCAGCCTAATTCAAACCACCCTGTAGGGACTAGCTGCCACATGCATGGGAAAGAGTGCCAGGCATGCGGTCAGACTAAAAGCCCTGGCATGGCCCCCATAAACAGGCCCCATGTGTGTTGGCATGACCCGTTGTGCCAGACCATCTCTACCACCTGGCTTGCCGTCTGTGGTTCTGGACTGACAAAAGCAGTCTGACAGGCATGGAGCAATAATGTTTCCCCTCTAACACATCCTTATCCAAAGTAAGTTTCTGTTAGTTAACGGGATATCCTGTTTGTCCCACCAAGTACGTCAATCTTGTGTTAAATCTTGTGTCTGGGGAACAGTTTAATAATGCAGTAAATTACTGCTTGTTAAAAGAGTTTTTGTGGACGTGGACAGCTATATGATGACTATGGTACCATATAGTATATGATAATATGTGCTTTTGCTAGCTAGTAGTTCTGACACAAGAATCGAAATATAGAGTGCCAAAGATTTCCTCAATTTAATTATATTCATTGAATATTTTTGGTGTGATATTTTTCATAGCCATGAAAAACCTGCAGGGAATTCTAATATTGTGGGGTTTTTTTCCTAGTTATGCTCAGGTCTAAAATATTTAGTTGGCTTGAACTTGCTCTTTGTGAAAACTGTATAATTTTATAAACTCCTTGTGTTTGCACCCCTAGTTGAGTGTCTGTATTCATAAGAGCTTCCACGCATATTGCTTTTCCTTTTTCATAAATTGAATGGCATTTTTCCATGTAGAGATTGTGTGCGAACCAGTGTTATTTTAATAATATATATTTTATTTTTAGATTTTCAATTTTGATGTGTGCTTTTGTAATTATTATAGATTTTTGTTAAATATTTCTATACTTCAACTTTTTTTGAATATTTATATTTTAATACATTTTATTTCATATGACGAAAACGATTTTTTAATAGTACTCTATTAAGAAATGGTTAATAACTGTACAAAATTGCTTTATCAAAGCTAAGAATTAGATTGGCGTGTAAAAGCTTCTCTCTATCTGAGTTTAATTGCCGGTGTTGATGTGTAAACGGTTGCTTTTAAAAGTAATGCGTTACATTATTGCGTTACTCCTTTAAAAAGTAACTAATTGTGTTACTTAGTTACTTTTTATGGAAAGTAAGTGATATTAAATACATAAAGTATATTTGTGTTAACATATTTAATCATTGCAGGTTTGTGTAATATTCGGAGTTTGCATTTCACAGTTTTTTTTTTATTATTGTGGAGGAATACTGAATCTGTTTTTGTGCAAGTGAGATGTGATGTAAATGCCTTGTCACATTTACTCTAGAACTACAATAACCATCATGTTATTTGTAATGCATTATTACACCCAACATTGGTAATACGTATAAAAGAAGGAAAACTGTCACGTGTGTGAATGGCAAATGTGGCACCTTACGAGTTGCGTGTGTGAAAGTGTCTCATGTTCATCCCTAGATGATGCAAACGCACTTTCAGACAAAGCTGCTCGTGTCGACTGCCACATTGTTCAGGTTCGGTAGAAATCAGAATAACAATCTTCTCTCAGGTGTACTGTATTGATTCCTGTTGCATGTTGCAGTGCTGATGAGGCGCCTGTCAGTAAACAGGAACAAGAGTGTTAAAAAAAGAGACGGAGTGAAAGAGGAAAAACATAGAGTGAAACAGAACGTGCTCATAGCGTGTATTGATGTCCCCATTAAAAAGATTTCTTTCCAGCGCTCGTGTTTTTCTTGGTTCCCAGCTGATGAAAGGCAAAACTACAGCGCTAACAGTGAATCGATTGGTCCAGATTATTTCTCAGTTCCAGCGCAGAGGTGGGCAAAATGTCAGCGGGACGCGAGACAACAGAGAGCAGTGTTTGAAGCGGGACCTCACCTATTTACTCTGTGGTCTTCGGCTCTCTTTTTATATTTCCACATCAGCCTTTCTCTCCTCTAATCAATGCTCATTTAGCCGTTGTGTATCCAAATGCCATCTTAAATCGAATAATTGCTTTTTGCCCTTTTCATTCAAAGCTGTTTTCCTGTGGTCACCAAGGCTTCAATAGGCAATAAAATCAACCGTGGTTTTGCAAAGAGGCAGACAACGAGTTTCTGTTTCTTTACAGCTCTCTGGGAGCTGTGGGGAAGATCGGTGCCGTAGGAAGCAAAGAAGAGGAGAGGTGATGACAAACTCATGCAATTAGTTTTTCGTGCAGCTCTTAAATCAAAGATCCAATTATTTGACTTTGCCATGACACATAGTCCCCTGCCTCAGCACCTGATTAGGTTCACCTCAGGATCCGGAGATAAACCAACACAGGGGCCCGTGCAGAACCGCGCATGCTGCGAAAGAATGTGAGGAATGAATTACCTAAACTGTTAGCGGCTAAGAAACGGGTTATTTCTTCCTCTGAAAATAATAATAGATAGTAGTAATGAAGTCTAACTAATCAGGTTTCAGGATGTATTCTTTTTGTTGGATGTTTCTGTTTCCTCTGAAGCTTCTGAGTGTGTGAAAGATGTAAACAGTATCACACAGACCTGGATAACAGCATTTTTATTTCTTTTTTTGCACTGGTTGTCCCAGAGGTGATGATTCTGTTCTCTTGAACATATGTTTGACTCTTTAAAAAAAGAAAAAAACACACATGGCAATTCTTGTCATTCATTTTCATGGTTTTCTAACAGAGTTCTTCAGGGAGGGCTTAGGGGTTTCTGGAAAATTTGAGAGAGGATAAAACAGGTTTTTAGTGCTGTTAACATTTTAAGCTGCAAGTGTTTTAACACATTTACTGTTTGATATTTTATATTATGCTTTATGAAGGCTGGTTGACAATCATGATATTAATAATAAAAAAAAAAATATATATATATATATATATATATATATATATATATATATATATATATTCAATTCACGTTCCTAGTTAAACAATTACCTTATCTAAAACTAAAACTATTAAGAATTGTTTTCGGTAAGTGAAATAAAGTTAAAATAAAATGTATTAGAAATATTAGAATAAAATCTAATATTAAAATAATATTAAAATAAAATTAGAAATGTTGCCTTGGCTGAAACTGAAATAAAATTACTAAAACTAAAATAGAAATAAATTAAAGCTAAATAGAAGTGTATATATATATAACAAAACACAAAAGCACATTAAATTGCAAAAAAAAAACTTTAAAAAGTAACATTAAAATGAAAACTAAAGATGTAAAATAAAAGCTAATTAAAAAAGAAATAGGGTTCGGTTAGGGTAGAAAAATATATGCTTTCAACTTAATACTAACTAAATATTCTCCAGATAACATTTTAATAATTTGCTTTTGCTATACAGTGACAATATATAGCCACTCAGTATAAATAGTTCGGTAACACTTTACAATAAGGTTCATTTGTTAACATTAGTTAATGTATTAACTAACATGAACGAACAATGAGGAATACATTTGTTACAGTATTTATTCATCTTTGTTAATGTTAGTTAATAAATATACAGCTATTCATTGTTTGTTCACAGTTTACAGTGCAAGGTCCAATGTTAACAAATACAACCTTTGATTTGAATAACCTATAAGTAAATGTTGAAATTAATATTAACTAAGATGAATAAATGCTGAAGAAGTATTTTTCATTGTTAACTGTTAACTAATGAACCTTATTGTAAAGTGTTACCAATTCTTCTTTATACATGACATAGACATAATTTAGGATGAGGGGGTCAAAACAAACAGTAAGTTCTCGGGACAAGCAGATGTTTTATCATTCTTTCTCTTTCTGCCATGTTCATGGAGTCCAAGTGGACTTGACAGTCGTGGCCCGGGTGATAACGTCAATTACGGTGGGCAGAATTTACTGTACAATAAGAGCCTGGCAGGTCTGCACGGATAACATGCCCGTGTCTCTTCTCTAAAGATAATCCATCTGGTTTTTGCTACAGAGAGGCATCCAAGCTGGCACGGCCGTTCTTTGGCTGAAGCTCCAAAGGGGACACTGTACAGTGTTTGTGTTGGGTTGTAAAAACATCCTCACGGTCCCACAGCCGGCCCGGCCCGTCTCTTGGTGTTGATAATAAAATTCTGTATTAAGCCTCTTTTAATCTCGGATTTTGCACTGAACCCTTTGTGCCCCGTCGCACCTGTTCTCGGAATCAGGCAAAGCGTGTGGATGGCGAGGGTTGCAGCATTTGAACCCCCCCCGCACTGCAACACCTGCTCCCACCAGACACAACTGTACCTCGGCCAATCTCCATGCCAAGTCTCCCAGCCTCGTGAACCACAGGACCTCATGCGTGGCTGGCATGCCACGAGCATGGCATCTGAATTCTCCATGCATTCCAGGATGGGATTATTCACCGAGGGCCGGCCAGTCTAGAACGGCATATGACATGACAGCTGGGTATGGCCTCGAGTCCAAGGGGCTTCCGTTTCTAGTGCCCCATGTGAGAAGTGTGGGAAGGCTGAAGTGTCGTCATCGACTTTGATATTTTATAGATGTGAGGACAGCTTGCATGGATTCGTTTGGGGAGAAAGCATGCTTGGAGCTTGGTTTGGGATGAAACTGGGCAGCTGTTTTTGGCATTTAAAACTTTGAACTACTTTAATTGAGCCTGTGGGTTCAGACATTATGTCTGTTTTTGGTATCGTCATGAAATTGCTGACCGAAATGTTTCTTGATGAGTTTTTTTTTTTTAATCAGCGTAAACAGAGATGAGACAAAAAAATACATCAAGATGCCAAGTGAACATTATTAATTTTAACATGCTGATGAAAAAAATAACACTGCAATATATCAATAATACATTACCAATGTTGTTAAAAAAAAATGTAGAAAGAAAGGATTCAAAGAATGCAATCATACCAATTCGCTAATGGGGCTGTTATCTTTATAATGTGTATTATGAATATAAATATATAAATAATATAAATATAAAGTATTAGAAATATACATTTTGTTCAGTTTTTGCATTAGTGGTGGGGATTTTTCAGTGAATCTTTCTGCAGGCTACATCGTTACACCAGTAGATGGCGACAACCCTTACGAAAAAGTGCGCTATTTCTTTTAAACTAAAAATAAGAAAGTATAATTTCAGTCTACTTTTTATGTACTTCTCAGAAATATACTTACAATTAGACTTGAGTATGATTGACTTGTACTCACAGAAAAGTATATTTGGCCCAATCTTTTGACTACTTAAAAGTATGTAATTAAGTGTTCTAAGTATACTTGGCTTGTAGTTGTGTTTACACTTTTGATTGAGAGAAGCCTATTAAATACTTTTTTCACGTAGTTTTACATACTGTCTTATAAACTTACATTGTTTGAAAATATTGATTTTTAAAGAAAACTATCAGTGCACTTATAAGTTCACTTTTAGTATAGTTGCAGTACAAACTAAAAACTTAGTTGTTTTGTTAGTTGTGTTGTCAAAGTTTACTGTTACACTTAAAGTATACTTAGAAGTATACTTTTATACACTAAAAAGTGGGCCAATTTAGTTCCAAATAGTATTGAAAAAGTACACTTACAAGTATACTTCTAGTACATTGATATCACTTGACTTACTACATATGAAAAAAAGGTTCAAAAGCTGTCACTGGGACAGTACCCTTCAAAAGGGTTCTAATATGTTCCATTTAGGTACGAATATGTACACTTTTGGTACCAATATGTACCTTTGAGGGACTAATATGCACTCTTTAGGTACAAAGGTGTACCGCCATAGTGACAGCTTTTGTACCTTTTTTTCTGAGAGTGAAAGTATCATTAAAATATACTTGAAATTTACTTAAGTATACTCAATAAAATTAATGAAGTACTTTTTGGGGGGGGGGGGGGGGGGGGGGGGACTACGTGAACAAAGTATTTAATAGGCTTCTCTCAATCAAAAGTGTAAACACAACTACAAGCCATGTAGTGTAAAGACAAGCCAAAAGTGACAAGCCAAGTATACTTAGAACACTTAATTATATACTTTTAAGTAGTCAAAAGATTGGGCCAAATATACTTTTCAATATTAAGTCAAGCATACTCAAGTCTAATTGTATACAAACAATACAAACAATATTGTGCCTAAAAGTGACTCGGTATTAAATTCTTGTTAATACAACTGTTGTACAAAAGCAATATCACAATCGTGTGAGATTAATGAGTTGAATCCATAACTTAAGCGTTCATTGTGAATGCACTGTTGCCGTAACAAAGTGCTTCACACAATGCAATATCATATAAAATCTCAAATTGTGGAAAATTAAATAATAAATAAACATGGGAAAATAACTAAATAAATAATTCAATATGTTTGAAAATTTGTTTAAACCTTGGTCTGCTTCTCATCGCCTGAAGACTCCTAAAAGCTGTGATGAAACTAGCTCGACTATCTCTACCCTGCAGGCCTCGGCACTGCTTAATCATTTTTTCCCGCCGAGCCCCGTGTCATCTTTCCCAAAAGGGAAGGAGAAAGAGAGGCAATAGGGAGCCAGAGGAGAGTAGGACATTTACTAAGTGGAAACACACTTTAATGTAGAGTAATGTGGAAGCAGGGGGCTATTTGATGTTGGTTGCTGTTAATGTGTCCATTCAGAAATTTATGAAGTAGCATGCTTTTGGTTTGTGAATTTTAATTGAGAACAAGACTTTCATTCTTGTGTCTTCTGGTATATAAATCAGTGGCCATTAAATACTGTAATTTGTCCTAGGATGCTGGTTCTTTCTAGGAGAATAATTTAAAACTAACAGCTAATTAATTTGTTTTATGCAGTAAAAAATGGCCAGTCCAAATTTCATTTATCATTGTAATACTTTTAGGCGGAGGTTTTTGAGTGCAACTCATCTTTTTCAGATGAGCAATTGTTGAAAAGCTGTATGAGGTGAGATCTCCAAATGAGCGTGTAGCCTGCGTATACCTATTACAGCCATATGTTTTATTTTTAGATTTACATGTTCAAAGTTAAGTGAATCACAATAATATTTTGTTTAAAATGTCTAATTATCCAAAGCTTGACTTATTAGCTTGCAGCTTAAACTTGTATGAATTTCCATGAAAGTAATATTCAGGAAATATCAAAAGCAGGCAGCTCCATATATTCATTCTCAGTATGTTTGTCTTGTTTTACAGTACATATATCTGAACAATCTCAAATTAAGATACATTTACTTGAGAAACAAAATGACGTAAGATATTTAAGAGGCCATATTATGCCCAATACAAAGTCTTGATGTTGTTGTTTTTTTGAGTCTACTAGAAAAAAAAAATATATATATATTTTTCACATATTGACATTTTTGCCGTGCCTCTCTTCCCAGTCTGTCAGTAACACTATATAGCTATCCCTGTGAAGCTCCTCCTACCGAAGAGCAATGTGCTCTGATTGGTCAGCTGGACCAGTGTGTTGTGATTGGTCAACCGCTTCGAGCGTGTTTCGGAAATGTCACCCGAGTTTCAACACACTCAATCAGAGCAACTCAATCAAGCCCTTTTTTTGAGTTTACCTTGGGCAGGATTTATTCAAATGAGGAATACTGTGAGCCGTACATTCCCAGATGAAAACTCAAGAATACAAACAAGGTGTTTCAGGGAGTTCAGAAACAGTGCGCAGTGATTTGGAGAAGAACTCCCTTTGGAGTTTATGGTTAAAACAAGGAAAAAATCTATAGGGTAATCGAAAAATAATCTTGTTTTCCCTTTGAATTAAGTTGAATTAACTGAAAACAATATCTATATGTTATTATGTAGCTATAAGTAGCATGATATCTCGTGTGCCAATCACTCCAGTTTTTCCGGCTGTATTATTCACGCAAACTAATTTTCAAATGTCACAGTGGGACGCAACACTGAGCCCTTCAGCAGACCCCCGCAGATTCTGATTTGGGAACAGGGGCGGAGATGAATGGTTAATATGTGGAGAGCAAGACTGCTTTTATCTCTTTTGATTTAGACTTTTCTTTAATTCCTCCATGTATTTAATCTGCTATTTGCTGGGCTCCACCGAGCAGCGCTGAGGTGAGTCAGAGACTAATAAAGGTCTGGCATGGAGTCTGCCTGATGGAACATCCCTCTCATCTTGTTCCATCTGAGGAGCCTTTTATTTGTTTTGATCGGGAGCTTCCGGGCTTCTCCCCTCTGAAGCTTCCAAAATGTTTTTTTTTTTTTGTTGTTGGAGTGCTCTGACAAAATGTGTATTGTTTCGCATGCTTCTTTGAAATACCTCTCATTATAATGACAGGGAAAACAGGAACCCGCTTGCACCAGAAATTTTCGTTGTTAATCAAAGAAAAAAGCGAGCAAGGATCTGTGTTCTGCCTTGTGATTCATATTCTTATTAGCTGTGCTTTACTATTACTATTAATCAAATGAACATTTAAGAATTGAATTAAGCTCTTAACTATAAATAGTAACTTCGATGTGTATTTCATTTCACATCTTTGAGAAAGTTATAAAAAGTCTGATTCATTTCTATGGATCAGTTTTTTTGTAGGATAATATTTTGACCTTTTTTAAAGAATTATAACACTTTTATTCAGCAAGGGCACATTAAATTGATCAAATGTGACAGTAAAGACATTTATAATGTTACAAAAGTGTCTATAAATGCTGTTTTTTGTTTTTATGTTCTATTAGAATCCTGAAAGAAACCACAAAAAAATAAAGCAGCATTATGTTTTCAACATTGATAATAGGAAATATTTCTTGAGCAGCAAATCTGCATATTAGAATGATTTCAAAAGGATCATGTGACACTGAAGACTGTAGTTATGAAAATGAAAATTCAGTCTTGCATCACAGGAATACATTACATTATCTAATAAATTAATATAGAAAACATATATTTTAAATTGTAATAATATTTCTGAATATGTGACCCTGGATCACAAAACCAGTCACATGTGGCAATAGCCAACAATACATTGTATGGGTCAAAATTATTGATTTGTCTCTTATGCCAAAAATCATTAGGGTATTAAGCAGAGGTCATATTCCATGACGATATTTTGTAAATTTCCTACCGTAAATATATAAAAACATTTATTTTTGTGAGTGAATGCAGCACAGTCGCGAACATAAATGGAAACTTTAAAGGTGATTTTCTCAATGTTTCGATTTTTCTGCACCCTCAGATTCCAGATTTTCAAATAGTTAGCCAAATATTATATACATATCCACCATACATCACTGGAAAGTTTATTTATTTAGCTTTCAGATGATGTATAAATCTCAAATTCAAAAAATTGACCCATGTGACTGGTTTTGTGGTCCAGGGTCACATATTATTGTTTTTACTGTATTTTAATCAAATATATGCAGCCTTGGTGAGCATAAGAGACTTATGTAAAACTCTCTGGCACAGCCATGATATTAGGGCATTGTGGGTGCTTGGGGTTGGTAAGATTTCTTTAATGTTTTTTTAATAAAAAAAATAATTGTTATAAGCAACACTGCTCACATGTGAGATTATTTCATAGTGTATCAGAATATGAAAAGGCTAAAAGCAGTGTTAGAAGGGAGGTCAAGTAAGCCGAGCAAGCCATATCTGAATAAAATGTGATTATATTATTATTCTACCTGCTAAACTGGCAGAAAACCATGGGTTGCTTTTGGTCCATTTTGTAGTCTGAAAAAGAAGGGTTCCTGCTGCCGGGCATCTTGGTTATGGACAAGCTGAGCTATCGAAAAGATCTTTCAACCACTTTTTGAAGCTAACATGCAAATCCTGCACTGAAGAGAAGGCTCAAACAGATTTAGAAACTACTTCTTCCTCAAATCCTTCCTCAGATATTTCTGCATGTTTGAATGATCAATTCTTCCAAGTTTGCTCTTCTCTTCTCCACGGTTTTTGCAGTTTAGGAAAAGAGATTCAATTACCTAGTTGAGAGTTGGGCTGGATCAATACAGCTGTTACTCATAATAATGCTGTCTGGGCATTGTTGGACATGTCAAACTGTATTTTTGTTTTAGGATGTACATGGACCTTGTTAGTAAGCTTCAGTGGTATAGAGATCAATCCTGTCATTTTAATTCTCGAAAGTTTTACTAGACTTGTTCTGTTTTTGAAATCTAATGTGAGATGGTGGATTGAAAGAGACAGCTTTGAAAGACGTTAAAGTTTGATCTTTTCCCCATTTCATCTTCTTCTCTCATATGAGCACTTTACACCTTCATCCCATGTACAGATGAAACAACTAGTTTTGGATTTCTCCTCTTTTCTCCCATTTTCTAGTACATTAAAAATGTGCCGTTTTGATGCACCGTAGATATAGGTGAAATAAAGGTTTGTCTAAAACACTGTATCATATTGAAAAATAAAAAGAATGTGATGCTTTAATGGACTGTCATATGCTTAATCTTTAAGCCCCCTAATGAAGACAATTCTTTGGAGATTCGGCATATAAATAAGCTGAATCTCCAAAGAATTGTCTTCATTTGGGGGCTTAAAGATTAAGCATATGACAGTCCATTAAAGTATCACATTATTTTTATTTTAGATATCTTCTACCATGACAACTCTCTGAAGATTTTTAGCATGCTTATGTGGTCTTTGCGGAATAGATCTGTTATGCTGCTACTGCTGGCATTGCTGCTGTTGTTGATTATTGCTTTTGTTGTAGATTATTCCTGCTGCTGTAGAGAAAGTACAGGAACTTGCTACTGCCAGTGCATAGACCGATACGCTGCTGTGAGGATGTAAGACATACTGCTGCTCCCTGCACGTATAGCATTTAGATCTATACAGGTGGAGGGTGGAGGGCTTCAGAGGAACTCTCAGCTTGTGCCATGCATTAATGATATAAAAGTCATCAGGTTACATTAAGGACACATCTAGAGTTGAATGACAGAACTTGGTGTAAAATTATTTAGATATTCTACTGACAGCCCTAATATACAGATAGATGAAATTTGAACCCAGGTCTTCTTGTACACTAAAGCAACTACCTCTTACTACTGATTTATTAACCCTTTCACATGTAAATTAAAAGAAAATTCTGGATGACCCCCCAGCGTGAGTTTTTCAAGGCGACCGTTATTTTGAACGTGTCACTTTATGGTTTCCATGGTGACGCGTCATTGCTTGTCACGTGACACAACAGCAGCAACTGCGCTGAATGAATGATGATCTGCTTTTATGTCATTTTTCCTTTTTTATTCAAAATATTCACAAGTTTGTTAGCTATGGCATGAAATATCTGATATTCCGATTGTCAAATACAGTATATGCAGGTGTTTTGTTGTTTAAACACCTTTATAACGATCGCGTTAGTTGAGCTGTATGGGCGATGGGCACCGCCATCTTAGTTTGTGCCGCAGACGCAGTTCAGAGAATCGGATCTGTTGGATTTACAACCAGGGGGGCAGGGTTTCATAAAATATTGAAGGTTCCCCGGGCGCCGCCATTGGCTAGCGGACCATCACCTGCTGTTAGCATTCCATTGACTCCCATTCATTTTGGCGTCAATTTGACAGCGAATAACTTTACATCTGAGGCGTTTAAAGACTCCATTTGTCCATTATTTATTTCTAAAGAAACACGACAATGTATAAAAGGCTCCATTACCTTGTATCTTACGTTATGGCCCCGTAGATGCAGTTTTTGTAAAAATAGGCTAACGATTGCGTCATAACCACGCGACTCTCTGTCGCACAGTAGAGAATTACCGTATAGACAGGAGGAGAAGCTCGCGGGTAATCGGGGGGACGTGGAGGTAAAATGTCAAAGTAATTAATCAGAATACTTAGCAAAAGTTGCTCCTGCTCCTAGCTCATGGACACCTCCTACTCACACTCTCCGTCTCTGCAAGTTTCGGAAGGGAATGATTCAGATTTCTCTTGGCACAGCTACTAGAAGACAGACGGGTTGCTCACGTCACATCTACGTCGTCAAGCTCAGTTTGAGTCTGCGCAGTACGCTCGACCATCAGGAAGTTAGTGCTTCTAACTGACTTCACTTGTCTCCGTTGAAACCTATGGGGTCGCTGTGTCCAGTTTATATACTGTCTATGTTTACAACACGTGAATTCATCCACTTCTCCCGAAATACATAAAAGTAAGTGGCTGGTGAACTGGGAGAAGAATAGAGTAAACATTAAAGTTACTAACACAATGTGTATCTGATATGAATAAAACGTGTCTAATTATAATGGAAAGGATTATTATTGCCTCTTCCATAGACATCAGCGTGTATTTTACAAACTCTAAATGTATAGTTTTTTTTAGTACTTATGTGAATTTATGTGAACACTGAAAAGTTGTGATATATGACAGCTCTGAGCGCACCTGTCTCTGGCTCAGCGCCAGCCAATGCGCGAAAGCACATTTGAATTTAGCAGTTGATCACGTGATGCACTGGCCATTCTAAGAGTGACGTGGTCCCTCTTTCCTCTGACTTTTGTCTTTTTGGGAAGTCCTCTGTGTCTCACTGATTGCTTTCCCCCCTCTCTCTGCTCTATCCCCACTTTCTAGTCTTTCTCTCCACCATCAGTTGTTTGATCTTTCCTGCATCCATACTGCAGTCATGGTACTTGTCTCCCACCAACAAGGCTCAAAGCGTTGCGGAGTGCCTTTTACATTGATCCAGGGCCTACGTGTCTCCCTCCAACCATATATCGATCTCAGACACCGGATAGAGATTCTCCACTCTCCTCGAAGGAGAGATGGAAAAACTGAATAACGCCCCCTGAGCCGATTCTCAGGAGAGAAATTAGAGGGAGACGGGGGTGTATGTTTACGTTTGTACGTTTATGCAGGTTTGGCGTTATCTCACTTTTCACTTTCATGCTGCTAAAACCACCTTTCACACATCGAAGGTAAACAAGTCATTCAAGTTCGTGTTGATGCAAAGTGTGCCTTTAGCGAGTCTCATGAGACACTTTTTTCCCTTCACTTTTGCTTCTCTTGCAAGCCCCTAACTAGCATGGATTTTACGTACTTGCGAAATGCCGAAAAGTGTTATTCTTCATCTTCCTTCTGTCTGTCTCTCTCTTTCTCTCTTTCTTTATCTGAGCGTAACTGGTGTGTAGGAGCTTGTTTGGTCCCCTCAGGCTTTTGGCTCTGAGTTCTCTGCTGCTGTATTAGTGGAGTGAGAACGGCTTTCATGTTCTGCTCAGTGTCGCTAACAGAAAGCACACAAGATTTTGTCCTTTTACGATTCCCTTTGCGACACAAACAAGTCACACACAGCGATATTCAAAGTAAACCCTGTCTAAATGGTTGCCTGAAGTCTTCACTGGCTCAAGAGTTTTTGACAGACCAGTGGCTTTCTTCAGCACTGCTGGAGAGTAAATGGCTTAAATTGATTCTGCACATCTGCATAATCTCATTCACATATCTCATTTTAATGCATTCAGTAAATAAACTTACCCAATTGTATCATATAAACTTGTCTTATTATCTACTTTTTTGGTGATTTTGTTGTCCTTTTGTGAGCTTGTTATCACTGCATAATTTAATTGTATATACAATAACAAATGGACATTCTACTAAACATCTAATCCACCTAAACAGAAAAATCATACAGGTTTCAAATGATATGAGAGTGAGTAGACATGTTTTTTTTTTTTTTTTGGCAGACATTTTATTTGTATGTTTATTCCCTTTAAGAGAGGTCAGTTATGGCTGAACATCATGGAAATCCCTGCTTTGTACAATTGACCTGTTCTCTCCTCCTGCAGTCGGCACCTCAGGAACAGGCAGCACTAGCAGAGTTCATGGAGAAAAAAATCATTTGGCTGCTGCGTGGCCCAGGCCCTTTGCTCATTCCAATGCCTCCGAGCGATGGGAGATGCTCCGGCAGCCATGCGAGACAGCTCGCGCTGCAGGACAGAGGAGAAAAGACAAGGAAAATCTGAAAGAGATATGCGAAAGACAGACACAGGCAGAGAAAAGAGAGAGAGCGCCTGATATCCCTGTCACATTGTCTTTCTTTTCCATCCTCCCTTATTTTTGCTTGTGTGATTCCAGTTTTAGCTGTGGGCTGGGATTTGGAGGCCCAGATGTCTGTCTGATCTGCATGCCTGGAGAGACAGGAAGTGAGGTCACAGCGTCGGCAAAACATCATTAGTCACTATTAACAAATATGTTTTGATACATCATTAGATTCGATTCTACTAATTGATGTGCTCCTTTAGTCACTCTCGCATCTCTTAATCAGAATTGGAATTAAAAATCACATTTGTTCTTGCAGAAATTTGACTTGTTGGTTTGCTAATAGCATAATACAACATATGACACAAACAATATACACTAATGTTCAAAAGTTTGGGGTCAGTAAGAATTTTTAAATTTTTCTGAAAATAAGTCTCTTATGCTCACCAATGTTGCATTTATTTGATAAAAAGAAAATTGGTTAAAAACTGTAATGTTGTGAAATAATATTTCAATTTAAAATAGCTGTTTTCTATTATAATATATTTTAAAATGCTATTTATTCCTGTGATTACAAAGCTGAATTTTCAGCATCATTACTCCAGTCTTCAGTGTCACATGATCCTTCAGAAATCATTCTAATATGCTGATTTGATGCTCAAGAAATGGTTATTATTATTATTAATGTTGAAAACAGTTGGGCTGCATTTGATTGATAGAAAGCTCAAACGAACAGCATTTATTTAAACTAGAAATCCTTTGTAACAAAGTATTTACTGTTACTTTTGATCAGTTTAATGTGTCCTTGCTGAATAAAATTATTCATTTCTCAAAAAAAAAAAAAAAACTAAACCCAAACTTTTGAATGGTAGTGATGTTGTAAAAAAATTTTTATACCAATACTAATTTCTAGATGTTAACATGACATTGTTAAAGTCCACATGAAAAGGTTTTTGCACTCAACTCTGTAATGTGACATTTATGACTTAAACAGGATATTCAACAAGAAAACAAAATGTAGGGTGGGACTTAATGGTATTAATCCGGCTTTGATTGGATGGTGAAAAGTGGGCGTTTCACACCAGAATGGAGGCAGATCTGACTGATCTCGCAGTGGGTTGTAGAGAGGATGATGTTGTCCCAGGAATCAGGCTATATTTATTTGAGCCTCTACCTGCTGGGAACCGAGATGGTGATATGGATTTTCTCAACGAATACCAATGGTAACACTCAGATCTATTATTATTTCCTATTATTTTGTTAATTTTTACTGCATTAATGTTAACCAGCACTAAATCTCTGTGATAGCTATAGGGTTTTATAAAGTATGTATTACCTTCATCAGTATAATACACCAGCTAAACAGAACTGGTTAATGCTTAAAGCAAGTCATTTGTTGTTTTCCCTCAAAATGTGTTGACCATTTGTCTCTGTGGTACCATCAAAACATTGCTAGTTAGTTTGTTTGAACATCCCAACCAGCACCACACAACGGCGATGGCTCAACCAATATATTTTTGGATGACCAATGGCAGATGTGGGAGTGTTCAAGAAACCTGTTGCTAGTTTTGCAATTCCGTTTGGTGACACTGGAGGTGCCAAAATTACACTTTAAAGTGATTGTATTACAGTCTAGATGACCATTGTTTGTTGAAAAGATAAACAAGTCGATACATTAGTGCATACATTTTGACATTCACTGCTGTACGCTGTCGAACCATGAATGTGTGTTAAGAAAGTAAATACGACCGATTTAATGTTTTCTAGTGTATGGATATGACCCCAGATCATGAAAAGCATGTTATTTGGTAACATAGTTGTGCCTGCTCTCCATGACAGGAGGTGCTCATGCTTTGCTTGTGCTTAGAGTGTTCTTTTGTGTTCAGTTGTGTACCTTCTCGGAAATCAGCCGGGTGAATGCACAATCAAATCTTGTATCTCGCTGCCCACATACCCAGGACATGCCTCCGGGCGTATGGGGGAAGGTTACTCAGGGCTGAGCTGTCAAGTCGACTCAAGCAGGCAGGTGGAGGGCCGACTGCGAGGTCCGGATCAGGCTTTTAGGAACCCTAATGGCCACAGCAAGCATAATGGCTTTTATTGTCTGGAGGTTGTCCCACAGAGACATCACCCCGACCGGCCTCTACCGTTCCTTTTATTTACAACAATCCCTTCTCCGGCTGAGTCAGGGAGTGGGCGGCTTTCATCATCCGAGTTCTCAATTGCCTGCCTTGTCGACACTTGTCTTTCCAAGGTCTGTTCTGTCGTCTAATTTTTTTTTTTTTCCATCTGTATAATTCGGTCATCTTTATTGAGAATAACTGTAAGGGATGTTGTGGTCATAGAATCATTGAAGATGTTTGAGGCACAGTGTAGGTAAACATCTTCATTTATCTCAGTGTTTCTGAAGGTGTCATCTGTTGGCATGATACTTGACTCTGAGGTGAAAAAGTAACCTCATTGATTTCCTTCAGGAAACTAGACCTTGGTGTAATTCTCTCTATAGATTTGGATTGATTGGATGGAAGAACATCCGTCTAAAGGATTCCCCGGCTGTAAACATAAGGGTGAAGGACTGATTCGATTAGACCTGTGGCTTCTGTGGGTTATCTTGGACCCTTGAAGCACGTCAAGGCTAAATTTTTTCTGTTGCAACACGTTGAAAGAGTAACTATATCCATTCAATGCTCAGAAGATTTGAGTGCTGAAAAGATAATGTTAACGAGTGAGGCTGCAAGGAATATCTGATCTTCTCTAGAAGAATATGTGTTGTGCGCTCTATCATTTTGAGTCAGAACTTTGTGATTATACATTCTCGGAAAAAATATAGTACTAAAGCTGTCACTAGAATGGGTACCCTTTAAAAAGGTTCTTATATGTACACTGTAAAAAATGTTACTGCTATTTACTTTACTTTACAATATTACACATAATATTTTTGAGTAGTTAAAGCTTGATTTCATTCATGGAATCTACCTGAATAAATCATGTAAAATGCCCTAATTTATTTAATCTATGACATAATGAATTACAATTTTTTAGTGAAATGTGCTTTTTTATTTGAAGTATTTTTTTTTTTTTCAAGTGAATGGATATGACCTGTTTATATTTAACTTTGAGATATATTGTTTTATAAAAAGACTGTATGCTGCTAGGACAGCACAGAATCAAACTTGCTACTGCACTATCATTAGCAGAGTTATTGCTACATATATGTAACAATATGCTTCAGAATATTTAAAAAATGCAGTTATTCACAACCTAACCATAATCCCTACTCTTCTGCACAA
The DNA here is from genome assembly GCF_951802725.1 of Rutilus rutilus. Taxonomy (NCBI): domain Eukaryota; kingdom Metazoa; phylum Chordata; class Actinopteri; order Cypriniformes; family Leuciscidae; genus Rutilus; species Rutilus rutilus. The sequence continues at coordinate 30,895,052 of NC_140224.1, read as the reverse complement.
TGGTAACGATCAAAACTTTAACATAATAGAAACTCTTTCAAATGTCAAACATACCTGAACATTAAACATTAACAGATGTTTCCCTTTACTCGAAAACACATGAAATAACACTTAATTTCAAGATTTACTCTCCATTTCCAGCCATGTGCAAAGCATGCTGGGAACAAACAATGGCGTCTCTAAATAAAACCGCATAAATGAGCTAATTCTCTTAAAATAAATAGGTAGCCCCTTTTCCTTAATTTTATGAGGTTTATCAGTACCTCAATTCAAGCCTTAAAATTGTGTTTGTTTCCTTAAAAAAAATAGGAAAATGCATCTCTTGGTTTTATTAGTGAAATGTTCTCAATATTTTCTAGTAAACACTGAACCACAATTTTCTTAATGAAATATACATAATATTTTTAATGATCACCTCAATTTTTTTAATGAAAATTACAAGACTCATGATTCATTTTTTACAGTGTACCATTTAGGTCAATATCCACTCTTTCTTCATTCGATATCCATTCTTTTAGGTACAAAGGTGTTCCTTATGAAAGGGTACCATCCCAGCGACAGCTTTTGTACCTTTTTTCTAAGAGTGTAAGCAAAAGATCTTTTATGTGGGTTATTTTTGATCGACTAAAGTCAAATGGTCAATTTGAATTCAAATGCTTTTTAATCCGTAACTGCCTCAATGTGAACTGATGTGAACTGATCTCTTATGTAACTCAATCAGTGTGTCAACCAAGGAAAGACATCATTAAAACACCCTGTGAACAACATGTCACATGACGTTACATGTACATCTAGAACTAACCTCACAGATTGTTAGTTCACTAGAAAAAAAGTTGGAGAGGAGCATACCACGACAATCATTGTTAAATATTTGTGCTATATTTTATATTTAACCTGTTATTGATGTCTTAATTATTTTGTATATGTATACTTCCTTTAAAAAGTTTGGAGGTGGTAAGACGTTTTAATATTTTTGATTAAGTCCTTTACACTTACCAAGGCTGCATCTATTTGATCAAAAATACAGTAAAAACAGTAATATTGTTATACATATTAATATAATTTAAAATAACTGTTTTCTAGTTTATAATAAATGCATTTATTCCAGAATTTTCAGCATTGTTACTCATAGTGTCACATGATCCTTCATAAATCATTCTAATATGCTGATTTGGTGCTTAAGAAACATTTATTATTATGATCAATTATCATATTATTATCTTATTAGAATCTTTGATGAATAGACAGTTAAAAAAAACAGCAATTATTTGAAATAGAAGTCTTTTATGTATCATTATACTTGTCTTTACTGTCACGTTTGTTCCGTTTCATTCAGCACCTTAAAACTCAAAATGTGTTTCTGGGTCAAAACGCCTCAAAGTGATGGAGCAGGTCACATTTGCAAATCTATTTGTCAAGTAGTTGGTCAGACTGCTTCAAAACATGGTGAATAAACATATTCGCACATATTCGGTCAGGTCACCTTGAATAGAAATATTACTCAAACAGAAATGCCAGAAAGGAAACTGTCATCATAAAAAAATACTTTAAGGTGAACATTTCGACCTGATGGACTGGCACACAAAGAACTCTCCATTTATAAAGAGTCGCACTGACCCCAATCACTAGCTCTTCTCCTGTAGGAAAAAACCCTTCAAAGAACCATCTTAAACTTCCAGAGCCCCTTCCTTTAGAGACTCTTCCTCCCTGGACTCAGAAAGCCGAGTCTTTTCGACAGCCATTAGCGACTATTCAGCGGAGGGTACGGGGAAGGGAAGATCCGTTGAGAAGTCTGAGAGTGTTGCTTATTTTGCCTCCTGGAATGGCAGACCGTGGACCTGGAGACCACGAGGGAGCCCGTAGTGGCTCGCTTGCCTGCTCCTTTTGTTTCATAAAACAACAAAACGCTATTTTCAGGGACCCCGAATCCACCGCGGATCGCAGAGATGGGAAAGGGAGAAACTGATGTGCCATTAAGAAGCTTTATTACTTTTTTATCAGTAGCAGGAGGATAAGCCCGTGGTTTGAGTGTAGACCCAGTGGGGAAAGGAATTTAGAGAGAGAGAGGGAGAGAAAGAAGTGGGATGGGTAGGGGTCAAATCCCAGCGGCACATCAGGGCCTCTCTATCTCAGAGGGGGACGCCGTACTCGGCGGGGAGACTCAACAACTGGATTTTACGGGATAAGATCTCTTCATCTATCATTCTGACATGCCATCAACATTTTTCCCACTCCATTTTTCTTTACATCAATCATTTTATATGCCAGTAACAATAGAGGCGACTGTGGAAATGGTGCATTTGATTGGTGATGGCTTCATAGATTTATACAGCTCAGTATCTGAAAGAGTGTAGTGGAAACTTGTCCTGGGATGTTTTTTTTATCTGATCCGTATTTGTTTGTTCCCCTCATTTATTTTATTCTAATCTGTTATTACACATACAGTGGACTGCAGCTTCAAATCACCATATCTGACTCTAGCTAAATATGTTTTCTTCTATAAATACGCCAGGGATTAAGATCCATCATAAAGCCCACGGCTAGATTTTCTAGGTTGCACGATACTTGTTTGTCAGCTAGTGACATGATGTCGAATAGTGGCACTTGTAAAGTACATAATTGCGGTGTGAAAATCTGTGTGACAGGCAGGAAAATTAAAGATTGAGCCGGTTTGTCTAGTCAACATTATCCAGTGATTGATCAGGAATAGAGCACAAGAGTCGAACTGATTTTTAACAGTAACTTTTTAATGTTTGTAACGCTAACGCTAATTATCTCAGAGGTGGCTGGTTTGGTTTATTTATTAACTCATACATACATATATATATATGGGGAATCCCTATGGGAAATATTATTTCAGAACCAAGACAGCTGTTTGGACAGCACCATTGCTATTGTTGCATTTAAAAACCTGCATGTCTTCACTAACCATTCACAGTCCAGTTTAATCAGGCACTTTGTGTGTTAAAATAGCACTATTCTGAATTGAAATTGGTAAATTATCCTTTTCAGTGCAAACATGCCTATTTTCTGGGCATATTTTAAGCTTCATATCATAGGCTAATTCACATTCCCACTATTATGTAAAAAAAAAAAAAAAAAAACTCTTACCCGCTGGAGTTAACATTGTGCTTGTACCTCCCACGGTAAGCAGGTGGTAAACAGAATGTTTATGTACACTTTTTGGAATCGTTATGACAGCAGTTATTCAGCAAATGATAGTGACGTGCATTCTTCCCTGTATGCCAAATCACGGCAGTCTGCTAGCACTCAGAAACGATCTGAAATGTTGAAAATTGGGGCGTGCAAAGTGCTTTCAATACCGATTTTATGGCCATTCAGGATGTTACCTTGCATATTTCCTTGATTAGTTTTAAAACACTCTCTAGTGGTCAGACCTGAATATGTTTAGCATGTGAATCAAATGGGTAGAATAGAATTGAACTTTTTTTCAATTGCACTTCCTCTTTGAGATGCGCTAGTAAAATCAATAAATAGCACTTATTTGTAGGCAATGTAATAACTACCTAAACTGTCATGTTGTATTTTCTATTGGCTGTCTGCAAGAATTAACTTTCAGATGTGTGATGCATTGCCTTATTATGAATCATGTGTATACATTTATACTGTCTCGGTGACATACTGTATATATACATTTATGCCGCCTCTGCGCATTACGTCTGTAATGCAATTTTGTTTTAATTCAACCTCTCCAACCCAAGAAAAAAGAAAGTTAATGTTTAATATAATTAGTTCTCTGATAAGGTATAAATGTTCCATGTTGTCTCTTAATACACGAGTCAATAAAGATTGTATGTTATCTAACAATTAGACATCAAATTAGACAAGCATACTGTTGCTGAAAATAATTTTAGCTTGAAATGCTTAAATGTCAAGTCAGCTACCCACATATGTACTTTTTCATATTAAAATGTTTTGTCTTCAAATGTTCTTCATGTTCTCTTTTATTTATCTCAGTAGCTCTGTTCATCAAACACACAATATATACCATACAGTATATAAGCTACAAAACTGTCGTAAAATTTATGATAATAATGTTTGCTGGAAGTCAGTGTACAGTATGACAATCAAAGTGAGGCCTAGAGTCAGGCGCACTTACTGCTCTCTTCTCCTTTCTTTAATAATGATTTTTAATTAGTTGTCTTTCCTCAACAAGTTAAAACATTTAGCACAATAAAGAAGAAAGTCTAAAATAGCCTCTGGCATCTCTTGTTTTCCTTTACCCTGCGTTTGAAAAGAACTAATCGTTGCTGAAATCCCTAAAGGCTGTGTTTGCATAAGGTTAAGATGCTAAAAGTTCCTCAGGGCCTTTTTTTTTTTTTTTTCTGAAATCGGTTGCATATTCATGGCATCTTGGGGAGGAATTAGATGAATAAATACTCGCTTAGTTTTGGTTTTGCTTGAAATCTGCTCTTTCTGATTCACCTTTGATCACACAACAAAGCGGACCAGAAGTTGCCCCCTCTGAAGCACTGTGGGTAGAGACAATGTTTAATCTCTCTTTCATTTTCTCGCTTGTTCTTTCCGCTTGGAAAATACGAGGCCAGGCTCTTGCCGTCCCAGTGCGTCCATCTAGTCTGGTGGTTCTCAACAGGGGCGGTACCGCCCCCCAAGGGGCGTTCAGAGAACAACGGGGGGGGCGTTCAAGTGTTCATAGGGGGTGTTCACGAGTTTACGCCAAAGATCCAGGCAAGACAAGATTAAACATGCAATTACTTGTGAAATAATTGCCTACAACATTCTAAAATCTGCCCGTTTAATGCGACATGTATGGTTTCTTTTGCAACAACTCTATTATTTTTCCAGTCATAGACCAGCGCTCAAGCACTGACTAGAATCCAGCGCTGACAAGAATCAGCATTCACACGCTCAAAAATGCTTTTAGGCATTAACTAATGCCAGTGCCTAATGCCAAAATGTTTTCTTTGTTCACCAAGTAATTTACTGGTCAGGCATTATTGTTAACTCGCAAGACTGTAAGGAGAAAATGACAATTTGATGGATAATTTAAATATATTCTATAATCACATTTTGGTAATGTATTAATTCCGCCGTCACATCTGAGCGCGAAACGGTGCTTGGATTGTTTCAAGATAGTTAAAAATAATTAATAATACAATAATAATTTAATTGTTAATCTGTGTTTATTTTTGTTAGAAGATTGTTTACTGATTATGAACACAAATTAATCATGAGAAACCAAATTAATTATAATTTTATTAATTATACCATTGATGAAAACAAGCTGTTACCAAGGTATTTTAGGTCTACAATTCGTACATAATTTTTCATGAAAAATCATGATTGTGTTTATTTTTCTCCGTAAGTAATGTTAATGTAGCAGTAAGCAGTAAAGAAATTAGCAGAGCACAGGGCTCAAATTAATTTTCAAATCAATTTTGAAAGTTTGAATTTGAAAGTTCAAATGAATCATTTAGATTTTTCCCTGTTAATGTTCTCCAGGGGTCCTGGATAATGGATAGGGGGCGCTGGCCCAAAAAAGGTTGAGAACCACTGATCTAGTGTTTATTTCAAGGCAATAAAAAGTAAGAGACTTCTTGCTAGGCCTGCTCCACTTCCAGCTGTCTGACACGCAGCCCTAAATAGACACACCGGCCCATCCTGCCGGTTGCATATTGATGTTGGGATTTAGTAGTGATGTGGGACACACCAGCGGTTGAGGATGAATGGACTGATAGCCTTTTTATGGTGCACGCTAAAAATGTTTTAGGCTAGCTTAGGGGATGCATTATGTATATCGATATTAGGTTGTTGTTTTTTTATTGGATACTTAATTGTGCTTGCAAATTTTCACTAGATTTATATTTAGATTCCCATTGCCAGCATCAACCGCTCACTTAAAACTATTCATAATTTAACAATTTTAAATGTAATATTTAGCAAATATCAAAATTAATGTCAATTTTCTATACTATACATTATAATGTTGTGATGCCAAAATGTATTTGTAGAGAATAATTTACTATTTGATTAGCATGTTATGGAATATTATCTGTCTGTCTATCCATCCATCCATCCATAGATAGATTATATTATATTTCAAATAAATGCTGTTACGTTTGACTTTTTATTCATCAAAGAAAAATGAAAAGAAAATGGATTACAGTTTCCACACACAAAAAAATTAAGCAGCCCAACTGTTTACAACCTTGATAATAATAAGAAATGTTACTTGAGCAGCAAAATAGCATATTCGAATGATTTCTGAAGGATCATGTGACACTGAAGACTGGAGCAATGGCACATAAGATTTTTTTAAGTAGAAAATATTTTAAAATAGAAGTGCAGCCTTGGTGAGCATAAAAGACTTATTTCTAAAACATAACAAATCTTACGGACCCCAAATGCCTTAAGTGTTATATAATATGTGTGTTTATTTGTATATATTCATTTTAATTTATATATTATAAACAGTTTTAAAATTTCCCCCAAAAAATCCACCTGTTTGCCATTGGCCAGGCAAACATATAGCCCTGCCCTAAACTCACGCCATTGGTTAAGCCACTGCTGGGCAGGATGGGACAAACAGAGCCGTGTTTTGATAGCACTCTTCAGGAATCCGTCCTTCTTGACTTGTCTCTGCTTTTTATGCTAGGAGATAAGAACATATTTAAATAAATGGAAAGATTACATGACACACATCACATTTAAACATCCCATTAGTTTTGTGTGCAGTGTTTGCTGGAATTTGTGATGCCTGAAGCCTTGACACCCGACATGACGTGCTCTCTCGAGAGTAAGAGTGTTCTCCGACAGAGCATGCACAAGCACCCTACAAACCGGCTTACGAGTCTTTTTTCAAGACAAGACAAGACACCCGTAATGTACGGGTAAGAACAAATGACTTTTTTTCTTGTTTCTAATAAAACAAGTTCTGATATTAATGGAGGGTGTCTGAGGTTAGGAAGGCAGTTGTTTGAAATCTAGGGTACTTGACATAAGGTTGTGAATCGTAATGTAGACAACAATCCTCTGAGAAATACCAGATCAAGAGGATTGGATACGAGAAGTCAGCAAAGGCCTTTTGAAGTAAAAAATAGTCCATCCCTTTCTTTTTTTTTCTTAACCCAATCTGTAGAAAACAATACGGTCTGATTGACGATCTCTCTTTGATCCCATAACCATTATGTCTTCTGGAGCATCACGAAATACAGCATTGTGCAGATTCAACTTTTCTTTATTTATTTATTCTTTTTCTTTCTGAGCTTTTAAGCTGGTTGGTTTTAACTCTGGCTCTGATGGAAAATACTCCAGAATCTGGCTGGATTTTCCATTTCTTCCATCATTTCATGTTGTCTTTGATTTCCCTTCACGATGCTCTAATCGATCGGACTCGCTCTCGCTGTGAGATCACCCAGACTCTCACGCAAGCCATCTTTATGCGCTCTCACGTGACACGTATGTAAGATAAAAAAGCACGTCCTATGCTTTTAAGGGAATTTAATCCACATTGTAGGTTTTGAGCTGGATTTTCACAGCGCAAGCTCTTGTTCTTGTAAGCAGCCCACCTAACATGTTCTCTCTCAAAGCCCAGTGTGAATCGGCTTGTCAGTCATTTCCTACCAAAGTTTCTCCCTGTGTAGATGAGGATGAAGCAGTAGCACGCTAGCAGAGCTCAGAGTTTAATTCTCTTTTCCATGCTGAAATGTATCTTTTAGGGATTAATTAACATGTAATGTATAGTAATAGTTAGTCGGTGCCCTGAGCTAAAAGATGTCTCTAGGCTTAAAATATGGCTCAGATCATTTAGGTAGGCCTATGTCAATGCATCAAGCTTTGGATTATAGAATTTTAGCGAGAGTATTGTTTAGCTTTTAGTTTGGGACGTGAGGATTTGAGAAAGGCATGTGTATCGGAGTAAACCATGTAATGGGACAGCACACATTGAGGTTTCCGGTTTATCTGACCTCATTTAGTTGGATTTAGTCTTAACTGTCCCAAGCCTTTTCTCTTTTTTTTTTTTTTTTTGCATACTTTTTTATTATTCATTGACGTTTTGCCATAATGGAGAGAGGAAAACCAATGGGGACGTACAAGAAAAAAGAAGAATATACATGACCATACAAAGAGCCTATTGGATAACATGTATTTACTATTAGATTTACTATCTTTGTCACATAGTGTAAATGAGACTTTATACATGAACATGTACAGTTGTCTTTATATATCAGGAAGGGGGTCATAATATAAAAATGGCATAAAACTTGTTTAAATATCACTTACAGACCTATGATAGTAGATTTTGTATCATATGACTGTGGGTTTGTGTACATTCTTAAACTATAGTGGTAATTTGGGTTGCATTGTTCAAAATATCTTTAATATTCAAAGGAAGAAAGTAAGTAATGAGGCTTTGTAAAAACATGAGGGTGAGTAAACGATGACAGAATTTTCATTTTGCGTAAACTCGCTCATATAATAGATGCTGCGGTTGTGGACACAAGAGGGATTTGCTCCTTTGTCTGGAGACTAAAGCAATAATCAAGCTAGTTTACTCTACTTTTAAGATCTTATTTCCAGGAACCACTGCTTCGCCTTGCCTTGTTTGCATTGAACCAAGTTCCAACTGGTTTCAGACCTAACCACAAGGGCATTGAGAGAGAGAGAGACTGAAGTGGAGAAATAGAGATGCGGTGTACTCTTCATTCTCTGACAGGGTGGATGGGTACGGCCTTGACAGTGATCTTGCCCTAGCATTTCTATGGTCAGTGGTTTTTCTATTTCCATTACCCACTGAAACAGTGTTTTTTTTTCATTCTTTTTTTTCTCATCCTCTCATCCTCTCTCAACGAGACTAGGTTAGTCAAACAGGCCTCACAAAGAAGAAAGCATCAACAGCAGTGGGAAAACACCATGTCGTAATGCATGAAGGTTTAATGAAGAAGCCTTTCCAGAGGTCCAGAAGCTCCATCTGGAAATGTTATGCTTTTCTTATTGTTTGTGTTTCTTACTCAATATCTTTACGTCTGTGTCTTTCTGTGCTTTCCCCCCTCAGATCACATTTCCTTGCCTCTGCGGTTTGTCTGCGAGAGCTCTCGTAGGGACTGTGAGATCGAAGTTGATACCGAAAATAGCTTAAAATAACCCATCAAAAGGCAGGACACTGAGTAGAGATATTTGGATGAAAAGGCAGGAAATTAGAGGAGAGGAGAGTGGAAAATAGTGTGAGGATCTGACACCAGAGACTTTTGGTCTAGTTAAGGAGTAAAAAAGTGCACATCATAAGGGCATTACTGGGAAACTGTACAAATGGGGGATGGAGAAGGATGGTAGGGGTCAGGAGGTCATGATGAAATAGGTCTGAGCGTCCAGACTGTGAGCGAGGTAAAAGTCTGTCATCGCAGAACATCAGACTACAGAAATTGTCTTTTCGTTACAATAGGTTGTACATGCAGAAATTTGCTGATACTTACTGTAATTTATATGTTAATGTAGGCAATTGTGTGCAATACCCATTTTGGCTTTGGTTGTGCCTCCAATGTCTTTGTTACATAAACAAAAAAAGAGTGGTGCATCAGGGTAAAGGTAAACGTGTTCGAAGGTTCCACTCAGAAAGCAAAATTGTGTATTTAGGGTGAATACAAATGAATTGGGACACTTTTGTCGTTGAGATGAATGGGAAAAGGGTCTCAATTTATTTGTATTCACCCTCTAATTATAGACAACTTTGAGACTATGTATCATCCTGAAGGGGGGTATTTTTATTATAGAATTTTTTTTTATCATACTGAAGAGGCTTATTTTGCAATAATAACCGGCTCACTGTACATTATCTGGCTTATTATATGGAAACCTACTGAAATAAATAAATAGATACAATTATTTGTTGGAAACTGTTTGCCTAGGACAACGTTCCATATATTAGAGTTCAACAGTGGCCATCCAATTTTTTTGCTATTTTTCCAATTAGTTTTTCCCATAAGGATTTTTAGTCATTTGAAAGCATGAGGAGCCTGAATCTATCATGTAATTTGCATATTTGCAGTGCTTCATGGGAGCGTAGAGAGATAGGCGCTAAAGAGTTATTTTGTCATGATTTTCTAGTTTCGATTCTCCGATTGGAGATTTCTTTGCAGAATCATATGTAATATAGTTTTTCATTAGGAATTCCACATGATTAGTAAAAAAAAAGAAAGAAAGTTTTTACTTCCGGACTGTTGCACTCTATATTTGACCAACTTGGCTCAACCAACTTGGACCAGTTAGAAACCACGTTATATATCGTGTGTTCATACTTGTCAGGTTTGGTTCGATTAAAAGAACTCTGGTGTGATTGCTCTGTTGGTTCATTCAAATAAGTGTGAATGCTGCCATCCGAGCCCTGCTGCACACCAAACAAGCGGAAAGAGACCCCTGAAAAGGGGGTCCAAACGATCTCTGATGTGGTTCGACTAAAATATGAACTCTAAACGAACCAAAAACATGACGTGATGTCACCAGATGCGACCCTAAAAAGGACTGAAAAAAGGTTTTGCACACAATCAAAGTCAATTCAATCTTTTGGCTGCACTGAATTTCATTGTATGAACAAAAACACTGACTTCATAATACCATAAAGTCACAAAGGTTTGGAACAACATGGCTTTTCCAACAAGCAAAATCTGTTTTACATGCACAACTGTCACCGTCCCACAGGTGGGACGTTTGCCCATATATATTTAGAACAATAATATCTTAGTAAAAACCTAAAGTAATATTGACAAACTATATATCATTTGAAAGCTTACAATCTCTAGTTTTCATATTTGGTGACTGTTTTTTAAAATAAATTACAGAGGAGCAGTAATTTATCAATTTGCAACAAGAATATTTCATATTCATTAGGCGTGTTTAGGCCTTTATTTTGAAATAGAAATAAACATGAAAAATCATGAAAGATTGGTAGAAACCTCAGTTTGTTTTCATGCCAAGAGTTCAAAAGATTAAATGTTATGAGAAAAAAAAGTCTGAAAATGTTTAGAATATAAAGAAAAATATTATGGATTCTCGATTTGTGATGCGGCACGCAGCAGCAGCGAGCTATAGAGCTGGTAAGTCCCGCCCCTTCCGCTAATCCCCCTGGACCTCAAAGTTGAAAAACCGTCAATGCAAGTGAATGGGAGAAAATAATTATTTTCTGGTCCCGTTTGAATTTTGCCATGAATGTGAACATATGTTGTCTGTGAATTTTTTATAGAACTTTTCGTGTAAAGAATGCTACACTTTAGCGGGTAGAAGTTTGATACGGTTAGACTTTGTGTGAAAGCACTTTGTGGACTACAACTCTTCGCTGCTTTCGACGCGTTTGAAACGCCACCACCACTAGCACACGGCTCTAGCTCACGGATCCCGCTAAACATGACTGTGTCTTTGGTGCACTTCACCGCCTTCTTTCAGGGAGAGGACAAAATCGTTGAGGTTGGTGAAAACCACGGGTAAGTCCACTTTATGGGGTGACGTCACATAGGCGACATGTAGTCTTTCTCGTTATGTCTTTTCCACAATTGCTAGCCGACGAATCATACCATATACTGTCAAACTTGTAACATGAAAGATTATATAAAAAATTCACAGACAACATATGTTCACATTCATGGCAAAATTCAAACGGGACCAGAAAATAATTATTTTCTCCCATTCACTTGCATTGACGGTTTTTCAACTTTGAGGTCCAGCGGGGTTTTACGGAAGGGGCGGGACTTACCAGCTCTATAATGCACATATGTGCTCTTTTTATGTTTATTAGAGGTTGAAATCAAATAAAATACTGCCAAAACACCCATACTATTTCTGAATAGGATGTATGCTTCATAAATTGTATGAAATTATGGAAATAAATGGTTCAGATCACTCAAAACATATATGAAAATGGAGACGCCCTTATATGGTTAGTAAGGAAGCTGGCTGTCCAACTAGTGAAAAAGTGTGGTACTGCGCCCAAATAAAATCTTACTGAAAGCTCATTTTTTGAGATATCAACCTAAAATTTGGAACACAACTTGTTTAGATTTTTGGCTTTAATTTTCTAGCAGTTTTAGAGTAAAATATATTTTGTAATATATATATTTTATATAAAATATTAATAATTATATTTTTACATTCTATATTTTCATAAACTCAAACTTATATAACTTTTTTTCTGTTTCACTTTCATCATTTATTTCACTTCTACAATAATCTGGCAAATGTCTTCTTAAAAACAAGACCAACCATATGTCTATATTCCAAAGCATTCTTGAACTACAACCATTTAAGTTTGTATAGTGATTTTTTTGTCTATGCGAAAAAAGGGGGGGTGACAGTTAAAGGGTTAACCTCCACTCCCCAACACACAAATTGACCAACAACAACCCATTAAAAAAGCTACATGTTTATTCTAAATGCACTTGCAGCTTAGCAAGCCACTAACGCAGAAAGTCACGCTACAATAGCTTGTGTTCCCTCTCTGATGCTTTAAACACGATTAGCATAGTTAAATGGACACTGACCGCTGTGCAAATGGCGCTCAATAACATTTAATTCATCGTAATTATCGCGGACATCGTCATTAGCATCAGAAAGGCATTTGGATTATTAGCATCAGGGGCAACTGATCTTGTATTTGTGTTTTGTCAGTGTGGTATCATGGAAGGAGGTCGCATGTAAATAATATGCTGTTATTTGTGCATTTTTATAACCCTGTTAATTTACTTCTCAGTGTTGCGTTTGCTTTCTTGCTGCCCGGTCACAGAATTCATCTAACACTCATAATGGTTGAACTCAGCCTCCTGGTGTGTGTGTGTGTGTGTGTATGCGAGCGTGTGTGTTACGTGCATACGCTTTGATCTCTCTACACACAGATTATCCACGGGGAGAGAATGTATATGAGGCGCTTCCACACAGGCATAATTAAATCGTGTGGATCCTGTAATTGCTGCTTTTAAAAAGAACTAGATTAGCAAAGATTTCTCTCAGGAATGTTTGGTTAGCGGCACAGGAGAAAATATAATTCCCATGCATCCGTGTGAGTGGCATGCTGAATACCGACAACGGTCTTAGAGTCTCTCTCCAGCTGAGCTTAAATGCAGTGAAGCAGGCGACGACAATTGTTTGCATGTTTTTGCTCTGCGTGTTGTGAAAGACACAGCTGTCATCTCTAGGTGCCCAGTTTATCTGTGCGTTTCAAGGGAAGAATGTCATCACAGAGTTGACTTTAAAGTTGTATTTGCATCACACTAAATTATCAGTCATCAGTGTCCTCAAACAGAACTGCTATATAAAGAATATTCATCGTAGATGATTCTACAAATGTGAGATATATAGTGCCTAATATAACTGAACTAGAAGCAAGACATGTTTTAAATTGAATTTCAATGCAATTGAAATTTATTGAGCTTGCCGTTTTAACGAAGAGTAAATGTGCTTGCATTAAAATCTACATATTTTGACTGGATCTATATTTGCATGTATATTGGAACACTTTTGCAACATTTACTGAAAAGGAGTCATTTAGAATCATTTAATTTAGCATTACTATTATGAGTAAAAAGTCATTTCAAATGGGCTTTCTACTTTTGCATGTTCTATCTTGTTCGACAATCTTTTAAAGAATAAATGTTTAAAGAGAGAGAAAAAAAAAAAAAAACTAAATAACTTGTCAACTTCAGGGAAAATGTCATTCCCTCACATCAGGAAACCTGTTTTTAATTAATTTTTAATTGATTGAGCTGCTGGTGGAGTCTTTGAAGTTCTGATACCAGCTGGGGGTGACTGAATAATTTTTGGGTAAGAAAAAAACTGTTTGTTTTGATGGTTCGGGGAACCAAAGAACCCCCCAAAAAGAAAAGAAAACATTTGGATACTCCAAGATTTGTGGTTGCAGCTAGCGCATGACTGAAACTAGCGCATGGTAGATTGAACTAGCTCCTTCTGAGCCGTTTGATATTCCTGACACGTATCATGTTACAACAGAGCCATGTAGACTTTGTGTAGGCTTTGTTTATGATGTACACTTTTTAAAAATAGATTTCAAAAGGGGGTGATTCACACCACGGTGATGCCATGGAAGAACATGTTGGGTTCCCAAAAGAACCTTTAATTGGTTGTGTGCTTGTGTGTGTGGTCCTGGTAAACCCTACATTATGGGGATAAAATGTCGATTGTCAATAATGATTTTTTCCAGCTGATGTACAATAAAAAGATTGACAGTCAATCAGAATCCCTCTCATTCAGCTCGAGCATTTAGAGTGGCAGACGACAAAACTGCAGTAGAAACAGAATGTTATCGCCTTTGGTGTAATCTTTATAGTTATCGTTCTTGGTGTGAACATGCCTTCACCATCCATAATACTCACTTCTCTTCAACTGATGCTCAAATAGTTCCAACATGATGTCAATAAAAAAGTGTATCCTCATTGCGTAACATTAACCAGCTCGGTAACACTTTAGAATACTGTTACTGGAATACTGGAACAAATGAGTAATGCATTAGTAACACTCTAGTAACTACTATTAACTAACAAGAAACTCTGATTAACGAATTAGTAAGTAATAGCGCTCAGTCGGATGTGGTAGTTCACTATTAGCTAATCAATAACTACTATTTTTCATACCTCACTGAAGACTATAAGAACTACTATATACAGGTTAATAAATATTTATAATGCACAATGTTTAATATAAGGTAATGGTAGCCCATTAGTAATGAATCAAGTGTTACTACATCCTTCTAAAGGAGCTACTAATAATTTGGATCAGTATTCTAAAGTGAAAAACATGATAACAACCTAATATTGACTGAAGTCATTGTAAGCTTTTAAGGCTTTTGTAAGGTTTTGTATAGTAATGACTCAAGTGTTACTACATCTTTCTAAAGGAACTACTAATTATTTGGATCAGTATTCTAAAGTGAAGATCATGGGAACACACTAGTAATGACTAAAGTGTTACCAAATCCATTGGAAGGAATTGCTATTCAAAATCTTACAAAAATCTCAAAAGCTTACAATGACTTCAGTCAATATTAGGTTGTTATCATGTTTTTCACTTTAGAATACTGATCCAAATAATTAGTAGTTCCTTTAAAATGATGTAGTAATACTTGAGTCATTACTAGTGGGTTACCATTACTTTTTATTATAAATGATGCATTATTCATGTTAATTATGAACCTGTAGATAGTAGTTCTCTGGGAGGTATGAAAAAAAAAAAGTAGTTATTGATTAGCTAATAATGAACTACTACATTCATCTGAGCGCTATTACTTACTAATTTGTTAATCAGAGTTTCTTGTTAGTTAATAGTAGTTACTAGAATGTTAATAATACGTTACTCGTTTGTCCCAGTGTAATTATTCATTAATGAAGGAACAGTATTCTAAAGTGTTACCACCAGCTCTTATGTCCATGCACTGAAATCAGAAGAGAAATGTTGCTCCACGTTTGCCTCCAACATCGCCAGACCTTGCTTTTACTTCTGACAGCTACATTTTGAAGCTAAAAAACAAACAATCATCCACACGGCAGGACAAACAATCCTCGATTTTTTCCTGTGTGATTGAAGCGTGACAGATGTTGCACCTCAGAGTAGTGTCGACATATGGCTTGTGCAGCGTATTTCAACAGTTTTTGGCATCTTTTGTGCAGTATTTGGCATTTAAATGTGTGAATGCCTGTGCCCTGCAGGGACCGCTAGATGCTAAAGGTTACCTGTCTTCTCCACACATCTCTTTTTCTTCATTTCCCACTGTAATTTTATGTTGCTTTCTTTTTTTATCAGTTTCTCACCCTGTTGTGGTTCCTTGACTTTCACAAGCAAAAATGCGGTCTGTTCTTCTGCCTTGTGTTTGGCTCCGGGCGACGGCTCTGAAGCTCATGCTAACGCGCACTCCTTTCAGGCTGAAACTTCTTGTTTATGGGGCAGAGATTATGTATTGTCATGAGTTTGGATCTCTCCAGCTTTGAGGGAAATTGGCAACATGTTGAGAGGCCAACTGAGGTTATTTCCCATAACCGCAAAGGCATCTGAATGTTGTCAGCCCATGATATGAGCTGTACACCTTTCACAATACCAAGGACACTTCGCCATACAAAATTCATAAAATCACTTAAGATTCTTTATCTATCTATCTATCTATCTATCTATCTATCTATCTATCTATCTATCTATCTATCTATCTATCTATCTATCTATCTATCTATCTATCTATCTATCTATCTATCTCTAATCATCTATCTAATCTATCTATCTCTCAATCAATCAATCACAACGTTCCCAAGTACATCCTTCACAAAAATATTTGTTATATTTGATAGTGCCAAAAATTTGAAAGTATAACCCTTGTTTGTCGGGGTACATTGATAGATGCACTAAAGATGTAGGCAGACTGTTTGGTTTGATATTTAATCAGCTTCTTGGGATGAATATTACCATCTTATCCCTCAATTGATCAGCAGATGTATTTATCAACTCATATAAATACTGTCACTTTCTTCTTCCATACATCGCTCCATTTCTCATTCCTCAGCCCCCAACTATTCACTAATTAGGAACTAATTACCCAGGCAAGTGTAAACAATCACGGCAGATGGTGTAAATCTTCGAAATTAATGCTAATGACCTTGAATTCTGATAGGTTGAAGTGTATACTTTGCCTTCTTTATTTATTCGGCCTACTTTTGAAATGACACCATGTTGTTTTCGAACAACCCTAGACAAGTATGAGTCTGGGCTTTACTGGGTCTATGTCTGGTCTGTTTGTATGTGTTCTTCCACTTGTTTACTAATTGGATTAGCATTGCAGATGGTCTTACCTTTGTGCAGAGTGTTCTGCTGGAAAGATCAAATGCGTAAATGTTGCTTTATCTCTCCAGAGGAGCCGTCTTTTCTCCTGGTGTCTGCGCATGTGGCCTGTTGTATCTGTCTCAAGGTTTCCCACTATAGATAAACCCCATTGCTGTGAATAAACTAAGTCTCTGAATAGCTTGCAGTCAATTTTAAGTGTCCATTAGTGGGGAATAAAGGCTGTTACCTCCAACAAGTCCTATACAGCTATTAGTCATGTCATGGATTTACTCTCAAACAGATTTTAGAGGAATTTAGAGGTGAGGGAATCAAAAATCTCACGAGGACTCTGGGGCCCTGAACTATATATATATATATATATATATATATATATATATATATATATGTGTGTGCATATATATATGTATGTATGTATGTATGTATATATTGTTGTCCCGCATCACACGTCATCAGAGGAGAGATGTCCTTGCAAGAGGGAGGGGACATTATTTTGATTATATTAATTGGGCACATGACACATTTGATAAAAAACACTTACACCATTTATACTTTTTTTTAGTGTTAACTTACCAATAGTTATTTTATTATTAATTCAAAACTTTTTTTTTTTGTTGTTGTTGTGTGCTTTTGTCATAAAAAAATAATAATACTGGTATTTCTGGTTCATTTGTGTTTATTTCTGGTTTTATTTTGTGTTTTAATTTTGATTTATATTGTTAGTGTTGTTGCTTAACTTAAACTAATTTCAGTTAGTTGTTCAATTAGTTCATTTCTCATTTTTATTTTATTAATTTTTTTATTTTAAAGTTGTATTTTATATTTAGTTATATTTTATTTTAGCTTTATTTCAGTCAACAAAAATGTTCTTAATAGTTTTAGTTTTAGTTAACAATACTAACCCTGGTTAGTAGTTTTAAAAGTGAATAGGGATTCATATTGTAATTCAATGTACAATATAATGTGACAGGCCACTTTTAGCACTTTTTATATCTCCCATCCACACTCATTTTCTTTTCTTTTTTATGAATGAATGAAAAAGCAAAGAATGAAAAATCATCTTTTGTGTTTCTTGGGTGGCTTGAAATCATTTGAAATGACATGATGGTGTGTAAATGATGAATATATGTTTTATATTATAGGAGGTTTTTTTTCTATTAATAATTGTCCTTGGACAGAAACAAGAAAATATATTATTTTTATTATTTATATATATTTATTTATTTTTGTCTGTGAAGCTGAAACAGCTTTGCCATAACTAGGGCCTCACAGGTAAAGAAAGAAATAATATTAATCATATCGTAGCCTATTTTTCAAAATCGCAAACCAGCTGCTTGTCTTATTTCCCAATGCATATTTGGTTCCAACTGGAGAGAGAAAGAACAGGTATAGAGACAGACAGACAGACAGACACAAAAGGTGCATAAAGGGTGAATGCTAATGACGTCTCTGGCAGTGCTCCTCAGGTGCTCGTAACTAACAGAGGAGGCCAGCTGCCCTTCGCTCCTGTCTTTCTGAATTAATATCTTCATTTGTTGGCCCATTGACGACATTAATTGTTTTCCAGTCGCTTTATCGGTGGACCGCAAATCAACCAAGAGGAAGTAAGTGGTTTGGTGTCACTCTCGGGTCATAATCTCCCTCTCTCTCCTTCTCTGTTTTCTCGCCCTTTCTTTTCTCTGTGCATTCATCCCTCTCAACAATTGATCATCCTGCTCTCTCCTTCTCACCTTTTTTTTCCCACACCTTTCCACCAAAGCTGAAAACTAACACTGCTAGTTTCTCTTGCTTTCCTATATATAGGCTGTTCGCCACCCTTGGACACTATTGACAGTTTCCCAGCATGCTCTTCATTCAGTGCTTAGACACTCAACCTCAATAGAGTTTTAAAGCAGTGTTTTGCAAACTCTTTCTAGTGTGCCTTCAGGTGTGATAACCAGAAATGTGTTCTTTTTTTAAATCATACTGAATATCATTTGGCATTATCGTTAAAATATATATATATATTTTTTATTGAATGTGACATTAAAGTCATATTTTTTGTTTTATACGCTTAAGAATGTATCTGTATAAGAACATGAGAATCACTGATTTAATGGACACAGCATTGACATGCTCGCTTACTTTCTGAATAATGGTGCTCTGTAGTTTTCTCGTAGGCATCGTCCATTTTGTTGCATCTTCATCAGGTGTGGTATTTCTTCAGCCTGGCAGGTGTGCAGGGGGCGTTGCATTTGCCTTGTACCCACATCCCAGAACATCTGTTTCTCTCCCGTTGTGTCGCTGTCATGTTCTTGCTGCCGTCCCTTCCAGGAGGAAGCGCTTCTTTGAATTCACACTTTCTGTGTACTGAAAAAGGCAACCAGCTAATTAGATGCATCAGGATTGCCATAAAAGCCCAGAATTTGCTTGTTTACTTAGATAGCACTTCCTACATTTATGGAGACTTTTTGTTTCAATCAGAATGAAATCATTCCAAATGATGAATACGAACATAGTGCTTGAAATCATATTTGGTATTTCATATTTGAAATCATACAAGCCATTCTCCTTGCTTCTTTGTTTTAAAAATCAGACTTAATATTTAATATATTTATTCTGGGTCCAAATTAGGAGACGACGAGCACATAAAGATGTGTGTCATGCTGCGTATATTTATCAAGCAGTAAAAATGTCCTTTCTCACACCCAAAAGAAGACATCTGTGAATAAGAGTCTGAAATAAAGACTGTTTGGACAATGTTGTCCTTCCCAACTTCACAGACAATAAGTGGACGGAGAATTTTAGAATGACACAATCATTTATGACCCTGCTGTGCACCATGCGTCAGATGTCATTACGCCATTTCTATGTCAGTAGGTGCAGAACTTTCTAGTTTCAATTTTCAGTCAGGTCAAGTGTTTGCATGTCCTTTCGAGCAGATTAGAAAAGATTTAAACCCCTTACAATCCCTTTTTGTAATAAAAAGCATCTGCCAAATGTGTAAATGAAAAAAAAAAGCTTGAAGCTGGTTGACTGCGGCATCCAAAAACAAAATTTGCTTGTGACCCTTGTGAGTTTTTTGTAGTTCATATCACGTAGCTTAAAGAGATGATGAATTTCCCCTTCATAGTCTGAGTTTAGACATTTATTGAACATCTGTTCAAGTTTGAATAAGTTCATTCGGGGTTTTGGTGTTACAATGAGCAGAGAAATATTGGCAAAAGAGACTGGGAAATGAAAAAGAAGCGTGTGACCAAAGTAGTGTGTATATGTGAATACATTTGTGTTAATACAACTTTGAACAGCACGTGTGACCCGAAATCCACAGACGCGCACCAACCTCTTTACTCTTTTCAAATATCTCCAAGTCGTTCTCCGTCTACTCAGTCGCCTGATAGGAACCATTTTGTCCTTTGTCACAAAGAAAAACGCAGGAGCGGGTGGAATAATGCTTCTGGAAAATCCATTAGGACTTCATCTGCATCAGAAAGGCACCGAGGACGGAAAGCAATAGGTCATTCAGAGTCAGAGTCCTGCTGCTTGTCTGGCTTTTAAATTCCTGACGAATGTTCTTGTAAGAGTTTTCGAGCAGTCGTGTGAGTCTTTATCTGTGCATCACACCTCATACATGTTCAGAATGTATCGAGACTTTTTTTCGTTTCATTGTTGCCACTGTTAGTTCCAAGACTCTGTTAGTTACCTACTGTAGGAACTGCAAACCATATTTATTTTCTTCCGAATTTTAAGTTTTCCTATCAGATTCCATGCAAATTGTGCATTCCATAATCCATAAACTTTAAGAAATGTGAAAAAAACAATATATATATAAATATATATGAATAGAAATTGATGTGTGCTTTTGTTCTTCTGTTATTCAAAGATAAAACCTCACTTAAAGCTTTAAAGAGGTCCTATAATGCCCTTTTCATAAGATGTAAAATAAGTCTATCATGTCCCTAGACTGTATGTGAAGTTTTAGCTTAAAATACCCCACAGATATTTTTTTATAGCATGTTAAAATTGTAACTTTTTGAGGGTTAGCAAAAACGCGCCGTCCCTTTAAATGCAAATGAGCTGCTGCTCCCGACATAGGGGGCGGAGCTTCAAGAGCTTGTGTGTGTGTGTGTGTGTGTGTTAGCAGCTCCGATTACCTCACACAGACACTGCACTGAAAATTTCAAAAACTTTTAGCCTTTTATGTTCAAACCGGAGTCGGACAAAAATGGAGAGACTCAAGGAGTGACAACATGTAAAATGCAACAGGACATTTCTGAATGGTTAGTTGATTTATTTATGTAGCTGATGTGGAGTTAACTATCTTCGAGACTTTGATTAGCATAGTCTGGTAATCTATAAATCATGTTCCCGGGGGCGGGGTTTATGTATTTTTTTTCATGTGAAGAAGCTCATTGTAGTCCCTACCAGCCGTTTGTTGTAGTCCTTAAAAAGTGATTTCTGTAAAAGAAAATATCTCCCTTTGCTTAGAACTTTGAACGTCATAACTTTGCAGATGAGGTTTATGCTCAAACAGCAACATTAAACTCTAACTAAAGTTAAAAAAGTGAAATAATCTATCTATCTATCTATCTATCTATCTATCTATCTATCTATCTATCTGTCTGTCTGTCTGTCTGTCTGTCTATCCATCATCCATCCATCTATCCAATTGGAAAGTGTTTGTATAGGCATAATAAAAATAATAATAATTATTATAATATAGTGTATGTATTATATGTATTTATATATATATATTTATTATATTATTATCATTAAAAATAAGATATTTATTTTTGCTGGAAAAACAGTATGTTATGCAGTGGACACAGTTAACGTCATCAAACGACCTTTTAACCTTTAGTATAAAGCAAACACCGCCAGCAGGCAGATGATGCTCTGCTGTTGTTATGCATATCTTACAGTATCATACAGTACTACACCCTAAGGTAATTGCTGTCTGAATTCATAATATATGGTGTGTTTGTGTTTTTGTGTGTCTTTAATGGCACAGGGCAAGGTGAGGGATAGCACTGACCTTCAACTGTGACAGTTGTTTGAGAAAATGTGCAAGTGTGTGTACATGGAGGACTAAAGCTGTCCAAAAACTCAGAATGACAGAGCACAAGTCTGATTTTTATTGGTCCCTCCCTCTAATCTGCCAGCAAGGTCAGGGATCTTGAAACCAGCATTTAATTCAACTTGCGTAATCTTAATAGCTGACATAGCCGTGACCCTTCTGCATTCCTCATACATTTGTTATTCATAATGGATCATCACACTTGAGTCCTTGACTTTACTCATTGGCCTCCCGTTTCATAAACAGTGTTGTAGAATAGTCATGGGTCAGGGGTCGTGAGTGGTGGTGTAAACCGGCCTTAAGCCATTCCATGACAGCTGATCGATTGCGGTACATGATGCAAGCAGAGGTGTTTTTTTGCAACGTCATTAGATGCTTCCAGTGTGGAAGAAACCCTGGTGTCTGGACTCTGGAGTCTTTATCATTCGGACCAGAGAAGGCTCATCAGGACCGCAGCAGAACGTTCCTCTGTAATTCCTCATCAGATCACGCCTGGCTCTTTGGAGACTCGCTGCGGTGGCGTGTTGCTTTTTAAGTCAGTGGTCATGTTGTAGAAAATGGTGTTCTCTGTGGATTTGTCTGGCTGGTATGATAACTTAGGGGCAGTTTACACAGACACGTGCTTCTATTATGTCTCTGCTCTTATTGTTTTTTGGGGGATTTTGTCTATGTATATCAGGGTTATAATGATTAAATAAAACTATTAAAAGCATTATTGTTCATTAATACTAATAATTGAATGCAATGCGATAGATAGATAGATAGATAGATAGATAGATAGATAGATAGATAGATAGATAGATAGATAGATAGATAGATAGATAGATAGATAGATGGATGAACATTTTGTGTATTTTTTTTATGTATCAGGTTCTGTCGAAATGCTGGCTATTGAGTCCATTACAAATGTCCCTATCAGGGACAATAAAGTATATTTCATTTCATTTAATTTCATATCTCAACCTCACAGACAATTTTCACACCAATTCACGGCCACCTTAAAATCAAGATGACTTCAGGGAAAGATAAGATAAGAATCTGTGAAAGTATGGCAGTTCGCTCACAAGTTTTCCCATCATTTTAATTGTTTTCTCACCTCCCGAGAGGTGCATGTCTAAGCAGCATTTCCCCCACAGCAGCTGTTCGGCTGTCAAATTGTGTCATTTTCATTACAGGCACAATATTATGTGTATTAAAATATCAAAAAAACCACTAGAACAGTGTTATTGTTGACTTGTGCACTTACATTATCCAGGATGTTTCCAACAATGTTTAAATCCTGCAGAGAAATCCTCAATTTTAACCAGTGTAACGTCCTGTGTCGTTGTGTTGCCTGTCAAAGATGCAATATCCTCCAGTCCTTACCGTTGATTTCCATGGAAACACCAAAGATGCTTTAATATAGCCTATGATGTGTTTTATTTACAGGTGAGCAACTGTGTATGGATACCTTTATCGAGTTAGAATCTTTTTATTTAACTTGATTTACCGTGAGTATAACATGTTTGTACGCTATTAGTCAAGTGACTAACATAGCATAATCAGAAAGAGCTTTATTTGTAGTAACAGTAATACAGCATTTTCTCCACCATACAATATATTTTAAAATTAACTGCATGCCATTTAGCAACACAATTCATCCAGCTTTTAGTAATATGATATTCTAATATCGATCTAGGTTACTGCAATGTGCCACAAGTGTCTCATTCCAGCCACCGAGCGAACGCACAGAGTAACTTTAACATTACTTTTCAACACACTCAAATGTATTTTTAGTATGATTGTTTTGACCAAGTAAAACAGTGCTAATCCAGAGTTCTCGCGAGAGCACAAGTTGAATTTGCTCAGCGAGTTACTCTGGTGTCGAATAATGATGCTCATTAAATATGCCCCTCGATCTGAGCTGCACCAATCACATCGGGTTATCTGATATGGGCGGGCCAGAGGCGAGCTAAACAGATGACGACAGCGCCGTGACGTCGAAGTCATTAGTAAACATTGCAAGATGGCTATGGATGAACACCAGTTGTTTGAAACGGCTTTGGCCGCTACAATGAACGAGTTAGACTTGGCTTTTTATTTAAAACAGGAACAGAAGACGCCGCTCGAATCGTTCCTTTGCAAGAAGGGCGTTTTTGCTGTTTTGCCGACCGGATACGGTAAGAGTCTAATCTACCAGTTAGCTCCGCTGGTAGCTAAGCGTATGGGGTTTATTGTTGTGATTGGTCGTAGTGTTATCCAATTGCCTGCAGTGAGATTTTCAAATGCATGCTTGGCGCCGCCCCTCGAGCTGGGCGATTTTCATTAGTCGACGCCAGACCATTAATCTTTTAGATTTCGGTCTGGATCTCCAGGCTAAAACAGTGCTGCAATACCCCACAATTTTAATTCGTCAGATAACGTGACCTGTATAAGCTGACTCATGTTTCACTTGACTCCAAGTATCCAAGTGTAATGCTGTACCGGGTTAGCTACCGGGCAAGATCGCTACATCGGAAAAGGCCTATAATGCACTATGGATCCGTAATCACAAGGAACCATGCGGAAATAAGTCTTTATTAATCAATAATCTGCCCCTGTAATCATAATTGTGTGTGAAAAGGAATGCAAGTAATTGTTTTACTGCCTCTAGTGTTAATTTAATCTGGAAACTGCAGTGATTTGATTTGTGTGTGTATTTGTTTTGAGTTCTTGGAGAAAAAGTGTTGGCAGAGGCACGTTTTTCCAATGAGCCTGTGTTGGGGGCATTTATTCGAAATCGATCATTTGACATTAATAGGCCGGTGTGAAAACGTGGCCTTTGCCATCTGCAGCTAATTGGCTTTATTTTTACACACCGCACGAGACAGGCTGTTGTGCTTACACACATTCCTCTAAACAAATATGTTTTCGACAGCTTGCTGCAGTGCCCCATCTTCTCAGCTTTAAACAGGTTGCTCAGATTATTGTTCAGAAATCATATTCCATGATTCATCCCTAAAGCTGTTTCTGAACTAATTGGTGATTTACCTTCCCATGAAATATGGATGTGAGCTGCGCATGTTTGAGGATGTTTCCCCGTAACTGGCCTTATACATCTGAATGTGTGATATGTCCTCCATCAGATTCGAGTGTGATTCTCTTGTTCATTAACACCAGGGCTATTCTCAGGACCTGCTCGTTATCGAGTGGCATGGCACACACACGTTAAACCAGTGTGTGTGGTTATAAAGGGCAGTGTGTGTACTGTTGTAAGTGTGTGTAAGTGTTTGTGTGTTGTGACAATGTGATTCCTGGATGTGAGAAATGGAATAAATGAACATGCATGTTTTCCAGGATGTATTTATGATAGTGGAAGAAAAGTGTTTTATATAAATAGTTGTTCTTATTCCGTAGGGAAGCATTGCTTCCATATTAAAGGGTTATGAAACCCACTGTTTCAGCAGCAGTCAGTTCAGAGTTTTGAAAATGCTACAAAAGCTACCGTGGGCGCTCTCATTAAGTTAAATGCATCAAAGCTTCCCACAAATGCATGCTGCAATTTACCATTACACGCAACACAATATACACATGTTTTGTAAGCTCACTGTACATTACACAAATACATACATATCATGTAACAGCTATCATTTTGCACAAATAAATGCTCAGCTGTTTGCTTTTGTAATCTGCATAAAAAAAATAAGTATGAACACACTGTTTTTATAGCTGTTTGATTGGTTAAAGGGAAACAAAGACTGGTTACACTCACAATGTGGATGAATCACTTTTGTGTTGAAGACTCAGGCTCTATTGAAGACAACTTATGCGACGCAGAAACTCTTACAAAGCAAAAACAAGCACTCGTTTTTTTTAACAATTACTGCATCTCTCACTTACTGTATGCAATCTCACTGCTTGTCATAGGAAATGAACATGTGCTGTCGTAAATCATTTACATAGGATAAGGCCATTTAGTCTCATAAATAATTATTAGACACAGATGAGTCATCGATGTACTGTAATACATAAAATCATCACATCCTGTGACACTGACACGAAGACTAATTTAAATCCGGTATATGAATATATATAGTGCAAAAAAAAATTGACTAACTTAACACACATAACTAAACAAAAAATGTAGGTAAGGTTTTATGGCACTATAAATAGTAATCTCTTCTGTCTTCTTTCTGCTTAATTTTATTTATTTATTTTTTACCATTTTTGCTGAGAGCTATTTCTAAATCCAAAATGGAATGTAAAACTATAAGTAATACGTATTAGTAAATGTAAAAAGCTGAAAACTAAATCTAAAAGCTAATTGTAGCTCACATTGAAAAAAACTAAAATCGGCTAATAGAATTTTGGAGATAGCAAAATCTCCAGTAGCAAGCTAAATCTTCTAGTAGTAAGCAAAATTAGTAGTATTTTTTGTATTATTTTTTGTAAACAAACTATGTAAATAGCACTAAGTTTTGTATGATTTTGTACGGTTAATTATTAGCAGCATGCCAAGTTATAGATATTTCCATATATAGTAATTATATTCAACCCTCTGTTAAATTTTATACAGTTCTTTTGCATTAAAAGACATTTCATGTGTAAGTTCTTTTCAGCCTGTCCTACAGGGGGCAGCAAACAAACAATAACCACAGCCATATGACAACTATCTTTCCTCTCACACAGTCACACTCTTTCCAACACAACTGTACTTCATTTGCAAAGTTCTCTGAGGAAAATGAAGATGTTTAATTCTACTGACAAGCCCAGAAAGTTCTCCGGCGTCAGTGGCATCTGGAGTGGGAGGAGATCTCACATTTATGGAAGTGTGAAATAGAATGATGGGGTCATTGGAGCTGTCAATCACTCGCACGTTGATGGACTGAATGGATGTGAGAGCTGTCACTCAGCATGCCATCCGGTAATGACATCGTCACTCAGGTGGAGAGAGTAACCTAAAAGGGGCGGGCAGAGGAGAAGATGGACAGGCCAGTTAATGGCGGTGTCAGGGAAATTGGCCTTTTTGACAGCGCAGCTAAGCCTAGAGACAAAGAGAGAGACAGTGTAAGGTGATTATGTTCAGACACAGATTCACCTACAGTACACTTTGATTACTTGCATTGTCTTTTTGCTATCCTTCTTAAATGTTTTTATATTATTTCTGTATGTCATCTAACTCTATGTATTCCAGTCCCTTCCCTTTTTTGTCTAAATAGAGATGCAAAACCAATCACCATCTCTGCAACAGGTCTGATTCGACTGTTACTGATGGATGCTGATGGATGGATGGATGGATGGATGGATAGATTTTTGTAGAACGGGTGCAACAAGTCTGTGTTTAGTCGTACCTGTTACTCACAGTGTGATGGATGCTGCAGGACATTGACCCGGCAGGCGTGTTGGCAGCTGGTAGGCTATTGGGTAAAGAGTTGGCATATGGTAGAATAAAGATTAGGTAAAGGCCAAAAGTGATTCTGATCTCTGAGCACTACTCAGTTGGAGAGACGGTTACCTGAGGCTATAGTCAGACTAAACAGAGGTCTGTATGCAGAGGCCATGTTGGCTTGGATTGCACTGGATGTTTGGTCTGGATTAACACTGGCAGCGGAAATCTCCTGTTGGCTTCATCAGTGTACCGTAATGTTGTCTTACTGACGGTCAATAGCTGTTTTAATATGAGCCAAAATCAGCAGGCAGTCGTTTCTCTTAGACCTTGCTTTCTTTTCTGTACATGAACCACACACAGTGGAATGGGAAACGGTTTCTTCATTAGAAGCTCATTAGGGATGAATTAAGGATTAGTCTGGCCTGGCTGCTCAAAGTCCTTACAATTCATCTTCCAAAAACACTCATCAGAACCCCCAGCCTTTGCAAAACTCAACACCGCAAAACAGCTTAATGCTAACAGCACCACTTTATTAACTTTATGAATTTAGGAACTAAAGTAAAAGTTTCTGAACAAGCCCTTTCTGAAGTGCTGTGGTGTGTATGTATGTATGTATATTATTATTAAGCAAGCACATAGCCTTACACCCACATAAAGTGTGACCCTATTTTCTATTTTTTTTTTTGCGAGCAGAGTGTAAATTTCTAGTTATAAATAATGTAAACAAATTAATGTGTAACATCTTTTAAGCCAAAAGTCAAACCAGTGACCCAAATCCTCTAGCTTCAGCTGTTAATTGTGCTGGCAAATGGTGGGTGTGCTTATAAGGCTAGAAAGATTTCTTGGTCCATATGAAACGGTGTGGGTGGAAAGGTGGTTGTCCGAGCATGGTGTGAAGTAGACTCTTGACCTATGGCAGCGAAAAAGTGAAAAATAGCAATGACCTTCAACTGTGAGTGTGGTTTCCGAATGCACGGACTTAATGTGCTCTTAAAAACACACTACTCCATGGGCAATGCTAAAATCTTTGCATTTACAAATATCCCCAATCCCCTTAAACACATGTACTGCCTCACAAACATATCACTTTATCAAATTGACTTTATAATATGGGAAAGTGATGAAAGAAGGGGATAGAAATGACCATTGTGTCTTCTCTTGTCCAAATAGGTAGAATAGTAGAATTATTATTGTATAATAATATGTCTATTAGAAGTAAATCTCAACTCTCTTATCTGCTCTTAAATGAAAATAGGAGAACGAGAAGAGGGCTTGGATAATAGCATCTTACGTTTGTCTTCACTGTGCCGCCATAGTTCCCATGATCCACCTCTCATACTTCCTCTCTCTGGGGCGGCAGCAATTATGACAATCATACGGCTGTTTCTGCTCTTTGTCTAATAGTAGCATATCGAGACATTCCTCAGATCGAATAACTCGCTGAGATATGGACACACACACACACACACACACACACTCTCTTTTGTTTAGTCATCTAAACAACTGCATAATCAGTAAAATCATCACACACACTTTAGTTTAGTTAAAAAAAAAGGTCATTTAAATGTAATTTTATTGTAAATAAAATGCATTTATTTAGAATTATTAACATATAAATATAATTTGAGTCCTACCTGTTATGAGTGGTGTAAATAAAAATGTAGGCTATTGTATTATTTTGTATTAAAATAATTTATTTTAAAGATGCAACTTTATTTCTAAATGCCCAAATTATACAATTTTATGTTCTAAGTAATTATATTAAATGTTTAACTAGTATTATATTTATTATTAGTTTTTTTTTATTATTACAATTTATATTTTTTATTATTATTTTTAATATATTAAATATATATAAATAATTAAATATATACTATTTTATTATAATATTCTTTTAATATATATAATCAAATTGAAACTGTCTTCTTACTTTGAGTTTATCATTTATGTTTACTCTATGGATTTTTTTGCTCATCAAAAGTCAGTGAACTTTCATGGTAAATATCACTTGTGAACAGAATATTTTATTCCATTTATGTTTCCAATTTCATTACCATCACAGAATGTCATCAAACACATTTCTGACTCTCATTTGCATGAAGTTGAGCATTTCTCAAGCACACAATCCTCAGTGTAAGCATGTCGCTCGAGTCCCAAAGACCCGATTCTGAAATTTTAATCCCAAATTTGAACCGCCCACAAAGCTCTGCTCACAATGCGCCAGACATTAGACATCTTTAAACGGATAAGAGTGGTCAGGTCGGCCCTCGGGGGGCCCCCAGAGTGCTAAAAAAATAAGTCAACCAGTGTCCTTCACCTGTTAATAATTCATAGCCTGTTTGCTTGGGAATGACAGACTTCATGCACACTCAAAAATACACACACCTGGTCAGTCATGCACAGAATGTAGGCCAGATTGGGCTGTTTCGGGTTCGAGTTGTGTGTGATGATTTCCATGCACATCTTTTAGCTACAAACACAGCCAATAAAGTTTAGTTTATCTTAACAACGCTTATCTTAGCAATTCCCCTGCTGAGTTGAAAGGATAATGCGGTGTAACCGTAAGGTGTAAGATGACACTATCTTCAGCTGTGTTCTCTGACTGTTTCAGGTGTGTTTGTGTCAGAAGCCCAGAGCAAATGTATTTTTCATTGCTTTAATATGTTTCTTTAATAGGCTTTATAGAGACATATTCCATGCTCCATGTGTGATGGAACCATTTCTGGCACGCTCTTGAAGATGCCACCGCCATACCGTCTGCTGTAGTTTGGGATTAGATTTGCTTTCCATAATCATAATGCCATAATTTGCTTAGTGCACCCAGTCCACTGGAGAGATTTTATTCCAGCTACTGTGGGGAAATGAAAGCAGTTCGCCCACACACACTGACGCACACAGACAGACAGACAGAGTCATGTGTTATCAGTCTTTTTTAGAGAGCGAGCAAGTGTGTGTGTGTGTGTGTGTACCTTTAACTATATTTTGGGGACACATTTTACCCAGAAGTGACCAAAACCTGACAAAATCTCCAAAAAACTCACTTTAGGGACATCCTCATTTGTAAATTTGGTATAAAATAAAATAATTAACACAAGTGTGTGTGTGTGTGTCTGGAAAAGTTCAATCAACCCATATAATTTGTTTTCAAGACGTTACCTACTTTAATCACAGGCTTTTTCATGACAGTCTATTACAAGGTTGAGTTGTTTTGACTGAATCCTTACAGACGTTCTCCAAAGTCCTGGATGAAGTAGGCCTAGACAATTTACAGACATAGAAAGAGTGTGTGAGTCTGTGTATGTTTATGCTGCACATTTCCAAGTACAGCGCAGGTGTTTATGGAATTGCAATTTTTAGATCCTGGTGCCATACATCAACTCAATTACCGAAAAGACATTGTTTAGTTCGAAATTCCGTCTAACACGTGTTCTTGCTAGGTTTTTTAATTCTTTCTCTTTGTCCATGCCAGACGGCAGCTGTGTCGTGTCTCGCTTTTGAATTAGAACCTAGTTTTTTAGACGCTCAAAAGTATTTTACTTTGAAAAATGTGTCTACGTTTCATTTTGTTGTGCTATTTAATGCAAGAATGCGTCCTTGGTGATCAGCCTCTTACTCGTCTGCATTTCCTCAGGCATTGGGGCGAATCTTCACTCAGTAGACATGCACTTCATACTATGAAATGTAATATTGTACTCTAGAGATTGTTCAGTTGAATGGACGCAAACCCACACGTTTTTGTTTGTTTGGTCGTCTGTTTGAATAATGGCATGACATTGAAGCATAATTACAGTTTAAGCCCATAAGGTCTTGCAAAAAGTACTTTTTCACAAATCAAAATTTTGATTAACATAAAATAATGAAATTCTTATTCATAGTGGAAGTGTAAAGCGAGACACACTCTGCGACCCACCTGTTGAATCACTGCTTTAGGCCACATTTACACATAGCCGGGTATTTAGAGAAACGAATATTTCTCCACCCTCTGTTTTCAAAAATAACATCGTGCACACAACATCGTTTTCAAAAAAGTTGTCGTTTACATCAACCCACATAAATACGCCGTCGAGCAACATCATAATTATGCCAAACCTATGGGCGGCAGTGTAGGGAGAAGGATAAAGCCATGCAAGCCAATCAGAATCCTCAAAATCGACAACAACGAATAGCACGAGCGACTTCCAGTTCCTTTCAAAACAACAGACGTGGCGCGAGATTCGTTTGTGTGGACAGACAGCGAAGCAAATGCAAACAGGCCAAAAACGTTTGCACAAAAGTAAAAATGAGTACCACCTTAACAGCATCCATGATCAAATAGTAGCCAAACAAACTCTAAACATAGGGCGCTCACATGACGTAAGCATTTTCTGGTGCATAATGTGACGTTTGAGAACCTAAAACCCCGTTTCTCCCAGTTGACACGGCAACACATAACCGGCGTTTTCAGAAATCTCCACTTTGGCCGGAGTTTTTAGAAATAATCGTTTTCTTGGATAAAAACTGCGTTTTCGTGTAAATGACAGGCCAAAACGCAGGGAAATATCTGCGTTTTCCCATCGTGTAAACGGGGCCTTAGGGGGTCTGTTAAAACTCAATGGGCTCAGGGGAGGCAAGAGAGATGCTGCTTCCCGCTGGAACTTCAACTGTTGGTGTCACTGTGGGACTTTGTACATCGTAGGAAAGGGATTAGCAAGGCATTAGAAATGGAGTTCATTGAGAAGGCATTTTCATGTCTGAATCACTCTATAGTGTAATGATTGCAGTGTGTGTAGCGATATGTGAAAAATCCAACGCTATCTCACGACCAATTCGTAGGAATACGTATTTGAGTAAAAGGTGGCTAATTCGTACGAATTCGCACGACCTCACTCGTACAAATTCGTTACGATTTGTCTAAACCCCAGTGATGGGTATGTTTAGGGGCGGGGTCAGGGGTAGGTAATTCGTACCAATTCATACAAATTAGGCAGCTTGTAAAATATGATGTACGAATTTGTATAAGTGATTTCGTATGAATTTGTACGAATTAGCCACCTCATAAAATTTGTACGAATTGCCGTGAGATCGGGTTGGAAAAATCACAAATGAGATTAGTTCCATATCTCAATTATTTTTAAAAAGAGAGAAAACAGGTTTTTGCCTAAATTTCCTGCTTTTCGGATGTTTCTCCGCATGTGTCTTCACTTTAATAAGACATCTCACAATGCCACACATTTTCCTCAGATTGGTACCATAGTTTTCAATCGAAATTCAGAAGTCTCAGTATGAACTCCAGTACCAATTTGTGTGATCTGTTATCCACATTCATTTTATAGCTGTATACTCTCCATGGATGTTCTCATTTGTTACTGTTTCCCGCTTCAGAATTTTGGGCAGAAACATCTGAGACAAAGTTGATACTTAAAAAAATGGAGAGCTCCATTAAGTCGTCTGGCCAATGAAAGAGCAACCCTTGAGCAATAAAACTGCTCTAGGTGTGCGTGCGTGAATGTTGGCCTTGCACTGAGTGTGTCTCTGGGAAGAGGTTAGAGACTCTCATGGCGCCACACACACACACAGGCTAAATAAAGACAAACTGCGGTTCAGCCACCAGTGACTCTTTCCAGATGACATGCGGTTAAAGATGTCTGGGTAACTGGGTCAGAGATGGAGTCTGTAAAAAGATATACAATCTTGAATGTAATTGTTCAGTTTGATAGTTTGCATTCGGTATGTTTTAATCATATTACTAACTAGGATTGTCTGGTCTTTAAGTGCTGTAAGTGTTCAGTATTTGTTTGCATGTCCAGCTGACTTCATCCACCTGTCATTCCCTGTTTCTGTGTCTATATGGACACTTCGCCCTCAGGCTACACAGACTATATGAAATATACATATGCATGTGAATAGAAGACATGCCGCTGGGAGGATCCCGAAGGAAACGCATCATCAGGTTGAAAAGAATTCTTTTGTCCTGCTCTGGATCTTTCTGTGAAACAGTGCTGTGGAAATCATGAGGCTGGTTTTTCAGATGCAATCTTATATAGGCCATGCTGTGATTAAAATGATATGCCAGTGAGACGCTGGGAGCAAGATTTGTACATATTTTTGTCTAGAATACCCCTGCTCTGAGTTTTTGGAGCAGACCCAAGTTTGTTTGGTTGGTGTGAAAGTGGTTTTCCATGTCACATGATCCCTTAAAAATCATTCTAATATGATTTGGTGATCAAGAAACATCTTATAATTATCACAGATGAAATGGGTTTTGCTGCTTAATATTTTTGTGGAAGTCGTAATAATTTTTAATATAATTTGTTGATAATGTATTATAGATAACAATTTATAGACAGATTATTTGATAAATAGAATATATATATATATATATATATATATATATATATAGTTTATATATTTTAAACTTACTGACCCCAAACTTTATAGTGTAAATAATAAAGATGAGAAGGACACAAAAAAAAAAAAAAAAAAAAACTGTAAATATTTTGCACAATATTTGTTTTATTGATTTCTATATTTTTATAAGATTTTTTTTTTTTTTTACATTTTGAATACTATTTTAAATGTTTTATTTTATTACACTGTAAAAAATATTGTTGGTTTAACTTAACCTGGTTGCTTAAACAATTTAAGTTCATTGAATTAAACAAATTTAGTTAATACAATGAAGGAGATTGGTTTAATCAACAGAAATTCTAAATATAATGTTATCTGAACCCCATAAATTATCAAAGTTAATTCAGCAAAAGAAAACAATATTGTGATAACAAATAAAATATTTTTACAGTGTACTTTTTAAACCTTTAAAATGTTTTATTTATTTAATATTTAATTACATAAAACTGAAGTTGTTTATTATCCATTGACAAGGCTACATTTATATTGATGGTATATTTCTGAAAAGACAAAATGTAGAGTTCTGCTAAGTAGACATATCAGCCGATGATTTTGTCTGAAAATTGCCTATTTCAGCCAATGAACAGACATAACACAGGACAAATACTTCAATAACACAGTAAACCTGGAGCAGCACCTGCCCGGCTACAGTGGTACTCACAGTCCAGATCCAAAAGTACAAAGTGAAAAGAACTGGACCAAGAAAAATGTTCGATTCTTTTCTCAAGAGAAGCTAAATAAAGTCGATTTTGGCCTGCTTTATTGCATTCAAATTTGTGTTTCTGTATATATTTGTTTGCCTTTGTAAACACATCACACCTTCGGTTCCTTTTAATGAGTCCGAAGCTAATCACTCATTATGAGAGAGAGAGAGAGGGAGTACCAAAGGTGCCCGTACTTTTAATAGAAGCCACATAGCTTGTGTTTAATTATGGATGTTAACCCCTGGGCAGTGTGTACGCTCACATGTGTGCGTGAGACACTCACTAATGAGTTAAGAAGTGTAATTCACTGCATTGCACTTGTGCAGGGCCTTTTGTGACACCAGCCACCAGACCCCTTTTGGCTTCTCGACAACCTGTCTCCAAAACAACTACCACTGCCCCTCGGGAAACCCCGTCTGACCCCTGTTGTACTTCTGCACACTCACGATAACAAGCACTGGAGAAGCAAAGAGACCATAATTGCAGCGTATCTTCTGAGAGCGTACAACCTCCTGTCTAGAACCCCTCCGACAGGCGCTGTTAAAACAATCTCTGGAATTTACAGCTTTTCACTGTCTACATCTAACGCCAGCGCCCATTAGGGTAGTTTTTCTCAGAAGACTTGCAGTGGTAATCTGATACTTTTTTTCAAAGGCCTTAAAACTTCATCTTTGCGCCCACTGACTTTCGTATCTGTCAATTAAGGTATGCGTCTCATAAGCCCCTTACAATTTACACAATTTGCTCCCAGAGCACTTGTTAGTGGTCTGCTCATGTAAGGTTACAGGAGGGCATAATGCCCTCTTTGCTGCCATTTACTGCATCGGTAATAGAGAGTTTGTGATCTTAGCGTTGTATCTCTGCTGTGCTCTGCCCCACGGGGGCCCATCAGGGTGTTTGTTAGCTCCATTGACGGATCATTAAAGCTTTTAGTCGACCAGATCATTTGTTCTCTAATGAGAGGGAGAAACGCGAGCCCTGATACTCATCGATGATCAATGTCTTCTGCCTGTTTTAACTGTATCACTCGTTCTCGGTCTGACTCTCTCTTTCTCGCTGTCTGCATCTTTATCTCGCTATCAGAGATAAAAGTGCAGTTCGAATCGCTTCGGAACAATTAGCCTCACCCGTCTAATCAGATCTCTTGTGCACGGATCCTTCCACCTCGTTTTCATAAAACTTTGTGAATATCCCAAACGTGCATCACATTAATGCCCACTCCACTTTTTCTCGCCCGTGTCTTCCTCTAACGCTCTAGTATTTAATACTTTACAGTGGCTGAATCCTAATTCGCATGCCAACCACAATGAATAGTATGCAAGATTAGGATTAATGCATCCAGAATCGTAGTACGTGTGAAATAGTAGGCCTATCTCAAAGCTCCACAGATGGCGGAATATTTCAAGTGGATTTCTACTGTAGTATCAGCGTTTTTTTTTTGGCTAATCTGTGTGCGATTTTTTGACTAATATGGCCCATTTGGCATTGCGCTACGGAAGACAAGAAGTTTATGATGGTTCTCACAGCTTATTCATTAAATGTATGAACTTAAAAGTTAAAGCTGCACTTTTTCCCTTTTTAAAAAGTTTTATGTATTCAGAAATGTGTAGTTTGCTAGATTATGAAAATATAATAATAATAAAAAAACAACTACATGGTCCAAAGTATGCATTTCAGTTGATATTTATTTGACAGATATACCATAATCAACAAAACTAAAACATAGAAAGTAAACTTTAAAGGGATAGTTCACCTAAAAAAGAAAATGCTGTCATTAATTGCTCACCCTCATGCCGTTCCTTAAGACCTCCGTTCATCTTCGGAACACAAATTAAGATATTTTTGATGAATTCTGAGAGCTTTCTGTCTCTTCATTGGCAGCTACATCATTGCAACTTTCAAGCCCCAGAAAGGTAGTAAAAACATCGTTAAAATAGTCCATGTAACTGCAGTGGTTCAACCTTAATATTATGAAGCGACAAGAATACTTTTTGTGCGCAAAATAACCCCAAAATAACGATACTATTTCACGTTATTCTCCTACGCAGTTGACGTAGTGTAAACAGCGCAGCGCTTCTGAGTTGTACGTCAGAACGTAGGCTCACTATTGGCCGATGCTGATCATGTGTGTGATGCTGGTCAATAATGAGCCGACGTAGAACCCAGAAGCGCTGCACTGTTTACACTACATCAACAGCATATGAGAATGACATGGAAGAGAAGAGATTGTTAAATAAAGTCGTTATTTTGGGGGGGGGGGGGGGTTGCGCTCGTCGCTTCATAATATTAAGGTTGAACCACTGTATTTACATGGACTATTTTAACGATGTTTTTACTACCTTTCTGGGCCTTGAAAGTTACAATGAAGTTTGCTGTCAGTGGAGGGATAGAAAGATCTCAGATTTCAAAAATATCTTCATTTGTGTTCCGAAGATGAACGAAGATGAACTGTCTTATGGGTTTGGAACAACATGAGGGTGAGTAATTAATGACAGAATAAAAATTTTGGGGTGAACTTACCCTTTAAAGTCACCATGAAATAAAAATGTGCAGTATTTATTATAAATTATGTATTTATTCATAAAATAATGTTTACTATTCTGCTCTTTTTTTACTATATGTTTTATTTAATATATCTTGTAACCTTTAATATATAATCATATATAACATTTATTTGTATGTCTCCATTTTTGCAGTGTACATATCTAATCACCAGTGCATGAAGAACATGGTAGAAATATGGAAAATGCCAGTGTATTCCATTTCTTCTTTGCTTTTGTTCTCAATCGAGGAGCTAAAAACTTCCTTCTTTAGATTAGTGAAACCAGAGAGATACTGCGAACCGTCCGCCTAATAGATCATTCTGACAGTTTAATTTTAATGCTTGATTATCATTCAATCTTATAATTGTATTATCCAACCGTTCAATTAATTTGGTCTATATTTACACCGATGATTAGGATCAAAATCGAAATTGTAGTCGCTGACTCTGCGTGTCGAAAGTAACCGGGCTATCTGTTGAGGTAGCTCTCCTGATATGCCTCCTCCTATGGGAATGGGATATCAGCTCCATCTGCTCCCGGCATCTTTCCATTAGATGAATGAGCACTCTTAGATGAGATTGAGTGCTTGGACCCACTTTAAATGACTGGACACAACTGTGCTGTGTGATACAAAATGAGCTTACACATAAAGACATGACTCGAATTCAATGGATGCTTCTGTTCAAGACTGATGAAATCGTCACGGCAAACGGACCGTTGGCTGAACGTCTGATGCATAAGGCACACAAAATTTGAAGCGCTTCAGTAGTTTTAAAGTCAAATTCATGGTGACGCCAAACCCCAGCATGGAAGAAGAAAGCTATGTTTACAACTATGACGATGAGCGCTTATTACGTTCAACTATATGCTAAATTTTCAAAAGTATGTGAAGTTCACGGCATAGACTCTTTAAAATACGTCCAAGAGTTTTACAAGCTGGTCTGTTATTGGAGGGATGTCGACTTTACATTTTCACGCTGAACAAAACGAACTCTGATTGGTTGATTTACATGTCGGTCAGAAGTCCTCTTGTGCTGTCCTTGGCCAATGAAAGCTGGAGTCCAGACCTCTGCAGTCAGTCTGAAGGTCTGGCTACTCGAAACTAAAATCAAGTCCCGTCCTATATTTAGTCATATTCTAGAAGACTTTCCACTCAGATATATATCACAATAGGGACTATTGCAGCTTACGTTTCATGCCAACTTTAATTTTAAAGGGTTCCTATATGCCCTTTTTTACAAAAAAGTGTCCCCAGAATATGTCTGTAAAGTTTCAGCTCAAAATACCCCACAGATCATTTATTATACCATGCTCAAAATGCCCCTTTTTGGGTGGAAGCAGCGCTGTTTTCACG